>NC_054401.1:1177710-1512710 GCF_017976425.1 Toxotes jaculatrix | reverse complement strand
TTTAGAGAATCTGGTTCTGACTCCTGTGCTTCGTTATTCCTGTAAAATTCCTGCAGTATAACACTGGACCTGGTGAGGGAGGGTTACACAGACTCTAAACTTTCTTATTTTCTTCTCCATTAAAATGAAAATTTCACTGTGGCTTCAGACACCTTCAGGAAGCTGGGTTAATTAATAGCAAAGGTGTCCAAATAAACGTGTACAAGAAAATAACTTAACAAAAAAAAACCTCAAAAAAGTAATTTTTTAATTTTTCTTATTTCTATTTTATTTCTTTTTTATTCTTCTGACAGGGAAAAAAAAACAGTACTCGTAGTTTTTTTCTCATTTGATTGATTTGCGTCCGACCATTGAGACCAACCTGTGTGAACAAATTGCACAGATTGCAGGAAAAAAAAGAAGCAATTCCAAAAGACCCAGTTTACATGAGAAAAATGCCCCATTATGGATAAATGATGGTTTGTTGAGAATTAAAAAGTGCTTCACAATAAAAGCAGAGAGAACAGAGGAGTTCAGAGATATAACCTGGTGCAGATTCATATTGAAATCTGAACTTCAGCTGCCACTGAAGCCACCTGCTCCCTGTCCTTTGTTTCTGTTGCCAAAATAAAAACTCTGCTCGTTAAAATGCAGAGTTTTTTCTCACAGTGACGTCTTCAGGCCACTGCAGGTTGTCCTCATCATCAGTATCTCAGAAACACATGAACACCGCTCATCAGGAGTAAGGTAAGAGTGATGTACAGTGAGTGCACACTGGCCTTTCAGTAGGTGTGAATATCCCGTGACAGTATGAAAATATCCCTGTGCTCAGTGAAGTGAGTTCCCAAGGTCCTCTTGTCTTCTACTGACTCTCAAACACGTTGGTCTGCGTGACAAACCCTCTCTGTCCTTCCTGCTCTGTCCACTGGTTTTATTGAAGATGTAAATCTTTAAAAAGAGCTCAAACGGTTTCATTTTTTTCTTAAAGAGGCTCAGCAGTTTCCTACAACATCTGTTTTCAGCAGTGGATTAATCCACATTTGGTGCTCTAGTGAGTATTTGGGGCAGCAGGACGGTGTGTGTGTGTTCGTGTGTGTTCATGGTGATGAAGCAACAGTGTGGCTCAGTGATTGGGTCGATCCTCTTCTCATCACGATGGGAATGAACAGACCGACATGTTCACATGACAAATAAATGGCTGTTATCCTGCAGCACTGGTCCTTATTCGTATCAAGGTGAATGCAGTGGACATGTAGAGGAGCCTGACCTTCTTTACTTGTCTCTTTCAGACCGTTGCAGATTGAAATCGCTCCTGTCAGTCAAAGGGGAAACATGCATTATTCATCTGAGCTGAAGCTGCTAACATGTTCTGCTTACTTAAATGTATCAGTGTGAAACCAGCCACTGAAGACGTCCTCCTATTCACTGTTAGTCCGAGTGGAAGCTGCATTTTGGTGGAAATCCCCTGGAACTGAACTTTCACTGACTCAGCTTCGACTGAAGCCACAGCTGTACATCTGAGTCAAAATACAACACAGAATATTTAACAATCCCTCCTGCTTCTTTGGCAGCGGTGCACTTCTGACGTTATGATTTAACACTGAAATATGTTACTCAACAGTTAGTGTGGATCTCCATATTAGCGCCTCTTCTCCTTGATTACGTTCTTATTAGCATTTCATTTTCAGCATTTTAATCCCCGCATATGTTCCATCAGACGTCCATATAGTGCTGAGCAGACATTAAGATTAAACCCTGATTAAAAATGAGAATTAATTAATTCTTTTGAAGTTGCACGTCTCCTGATTGGCTGTCGTGGCAAAGCAAAACAGAATCCTTAAAGCAGCTGATCGTCTCCGTGATGTGAGATGGGCTCTGAGGTTCTTGTTCCTGTGAGGATGGGATCACACACTGGATCACAGAGCAAATCCAGACTGAAGACAGATGTTCTCAGGGTTTTTTGGTTGGTAGTGTTTTCTAACAGCTTCTCTATCACGTCTACTGCCAAATAATCAGGTGACTGAAAAAAACTTTATAAGATGGTCACATTCAAAACTCTTTGTGGCTAAATACAAATGTCCCTCTGTGTTTCTGACCTGGCTGGATGGAAAAACAGTTTTCTTTTCTTTCTCTCCATTCAGTCGTTGTTCTGGAACTTTTGTTCGTGTTCCATGATCTTCCTCAGCAGATATAGATGCCCATGGAAACGAGAGACGCTCACACTTCCATGTTTTTCAGAGCACTTTAAGGACATCCCGTCCTTTAAGGATCTGAAATCTCAGTTTAGTAATCACTACAGATTGTGAAAGGTGTGATGAGGCAGTGATTTTGGACACGGCACCGGCTCGAGAAATGCTGGAAAACATTGCAATTAAAGCAAAATTACAACATTTGATCCGACAACAATGTGATTGGACGCTGGGTTGGAAATTTGTGCAGTGTGTTTTGTAGTTCACTGATTGTCCTTGAAGAAGCTCATTGGTGGACATGGGGAAATGTGTTTGAAATGGAGCCCAATCAACGAACGAACCCCTCCTGCTTAGAGACAATGGTAGATGGGACGGACGAGGAGGGGCAGCGCTTGACTCAGCTGGAAGGATTTAAGGATTTGAGGTACCTTTGATACGTTTCTTTGAATGCAGGGGTGTATTTTCCTTTTTTGTTTCCCAGAGTGGTATAATTGAGTATAGCAGCAGAGAGGGGACACCTCTGCAGCGCCACAAATTACATCATTTGCAGAGCTGTGCTGTCTTTTCTGCTTGAAGACGTGGTGGTGGTGGTGGTGGTGCTGAGGGGGAGCGGGAGAAGAAAGCAAAACGGCCACAATTGGGCCAATGAAGCATATCACACGTATTCACTTTGCATTTGCCACTTCCTTCAAGACTTTTCTTTCTTTGATTTCTTTGAGGCACTGCGGCACTCCTCACATGCTAATAATAGACTTGTCCATCAACTGTCCCCACCCTTGGAGTTAATTGGCGCTGTGCAAAGTGAGCCAGCGCCACTCTGAAGTTGGGCCGTCATTAGATCAGTGGATGCTGACCGTCTCCAGCTCACATACACCCCTCTGATCTGCACACACTCCCCATCTCTTTTTCAACACCCCACCTGCTTTCACAGCATGCCCCCCCCCCACAGAGCTGACCCTCCCTTTCACCGCCCTGTGGCGTCTTCTCAGAGGGTCTTGAGAAGGCCGACCTGCCTCCTTTCACATCTTTCCCTCAGATGCCGCTGTGCTCGCACTCTGACTAGATAGCTCTGTGCCCCTCCCACAGGAAGAGCCAGGAGACCGGCCTCATTCGGCAAACGTTTAGTTTTCACGTCCGCTCAAACTTGTGCTTTGGTCAGATCTCCGTCTGCTCCCTGTAAAAGTCTTGTAAAACAAAAAAATCCTAAAAAGCCTCGTTCTCTTCAGATAAGCACAAAGCTCTGCCAGTGTGATGAGATCCTTTTCCTGTCATTGTCAAAATAAAAGACATGCTTCTCTTGAGAGTTCTTGATCAAGTTAATGTGCTTAGTACAGACTGAAGACATCTGCACGATTTTGCTGCTTTAGATAAGAAGTTATTTGTACATAGCTCAGCATTACTTACAGTGTCTCAGTGGACAACACAGAAACACAACCTGAGGACAAACTCCCCTGAAAGAGTGTCCTCCTTGAAGCAGGAGCTGTAGCATGAGGGCAGTGACTGCCAAGAAGCTTCTGGTTGGTGTGTGTGTCTGCGTGTGCGTGCGTATACATGTGAGCCCTTGGTGCATGCAAACACGTGTCCTGTATGTGTGTGCCAGCAAGTGATTTTCCCTATTTGTGTGGTTTGTATTCTCATTTGTGTGTGCGTATCCATCACATCGATTCTGGCCTTTCACATCTGAAGAAAAAGACTGGAGCCGTTTCAGTCTGTAAAAAAAACAAAAAAACTAACAAACAAACAAAAAACTCTGATGTAACTCTGAAGATTTAGTTTTCAGATTCTTTCAACAATTCCTCCGATCTGAACGACCACATGGGTTGTTGTTGTTTCCTGCCCTCAGACCCGTAAGAGTGACTCCTGAAAGCACCTGCGAGGCATCAGGTGTACCGGACCCTCGTTGTCATGGTTACACATGGTTAAAGTTCTGGAGTGGTCACAAATAAATATAAATGAATAACAATGACTGCTGGTTTCAAATGGGAATCCCACAGCTACTCACACATTTTTGCCATTTTTTTATATTTTTGTTAATAGAAAGAAAAATGTGGAACATCACCTGTTATGACCTGAGTTATCCTGTAACATGTTCGATGTGTTGGCTTGTATTTGGAAGGAGTTAAGTGTTAAAAACACTGAAGAAGTCTCGGCCGCAGAGCCAGTGCATTTTACTGCCCTGTGCTGAACATAGACACAAAAACAATAGAACCAATGCAGCATTCAAACAGATGTTCGTACGAAACACAACAACACAACAATCATCAGCTGAACATCGAATCTAAAACTTCAGCCCTAAAATTTTTGTATCAGCCTTCAAAAGGATGCGGAAGCCAAACCTTAGCATGCACACACACACACACACACACACACGCATGCATGCATCAGTTTGTGTGTGTGAGAGAATAAACGTGTCCTCTTTGGACTTTATGTGTGTACATGCACGGGGCTGAGTTCAGAACACAAAACGCCACCTCATGCCCTCTTTGCCCCCCACCCCCCTGGCCCTGGCAGCTCTCCCATGATGCCCCTACCCCCGGCTTCCTGCCTCTAATGGCCGTCTCTGTGTGCCATCTCGGGAAGCCTGACATCCCCTCCAGAGGCAGAGGGCCCGGCGTTAATGGAAGCCATTGATGGGCGAAGAAAGGCTCCTTTGTGGCGCCGGGGGCAGGCGTGGGCACCCGTTTGCTCACACACAGCTTCCCCTCTGCACACACTGGGCCGGTCGCTCAGAACTGAGTGCCAACAGCGGAGATCGAAAGACAGGAGCAGCAAAGTGCCCCCTTACCGGGGAAATGGCAGAGAGGGATGGGTAGAGCTGAGAGAGGGAGGGGGGGGGGGGGTTAGCAAGAATAAGAAAGGGAGGGTGACAGCGACAGAGGGGTGAGTTGGCAACAAGGGGGAAAGCAAAGAGGAAGGGATAGGTGTGGATAGGCCACAGCCAAAAGAAAGGCCGAGAAAGAGCAGGAGAGATTAACCAAATAAGACAAATTCAATTGGTGTGTAGGAGGAACGAATAAAAAGAAGGACGTGAAGGAAATGGGGTACAAACCTCGCAACCAAACACAGAGCGCCAGAGAAAAGAAACCCCGAAGAAAAGGGAAATTGAGCAGGAAAAACAAAGAAACGGAGGTTGGGATCGCCCACGTCAATAAAGCTGGGTGGCCCAGGAGGATAAAAAAAAAAAAAAAACGGTGGCAGGGTGCTGGAGGTCTCCCTCTGCCACTGTACAGCCTGTCACCCGCTCGCTGGCTCGCTCCCCTTTCGCTGATTTATAACACCTGAATTGTTCTCCTTTAACAGAGTTGTGAATGGGAGAAAAAGAGGGGAGCTGCCCGCATGCCAAACAGTACTGTCGTTATTGATAACCAAACAGATGTGTCCAGTTTGGAATGAACATCTGACACTAAATCTGGGCTAACGGTTTTTGTTGTCAGGGAAATACTGTACGCTGGCAGCCAGGCTCTGAATGGAGACGCAGTGTTATTGTGTGCCATATTGTTTTCATTCATTCTAAATAAAAACTCTGTTTTCTGGCGGCCTTGCTTTCCAGGTGACATCTCTTCTTCTCTTCATTGTTGGCAGTGAAAAGGCTTCATCAGAAATCCAAAACATACCTTTCTGATTACATTCATTTAATTACACCTCAGGTTTGAAAGCACGTTCTGAGGCTTATGGGAAGAAAAAACAAAAGATGCTGTTGTGCAGGTCTGAGCTTGCTCGACTCAACATCACCACCTACTGGTTTGACATTCACGCCGTCGGCCGCCTCTCGTCTCCCCGCTGTGTAGCACACAGCCTCCTGCATTGTTCAGGCCGCTAATTCATCCCAACAGCTCCTGCTGCTAATTTCCAACCACTGGCAGTGTGCCATGGCCGGAAGTTGCGGTGTGCCGCGCCTGTATCCGTGCGCCACCGTGGGAGAGCAGCAAGAAAGTAGTGCCATATTTGTCCCAGTATGTCATCTGTTTAACACGCCTGATTGGCTTTCACACCATAGCCTCCTAATTAATATGCAGCGGCCCCTCGCCCCGCCTCTCCTCGCCATGCCCTAAGACAAAAGCGTATTGTGTGAGCACCTCCTGTTTTAATTACGCTCAAAAGGGAGCTGTGTGAGGGTTTTCTGTGTGTGTGTGTGTGTTTGTGCTACATTGATGAATGCATGAGGAATGACTGTGTGTATGCGGCATGTATGTGTGCGAGCACTGTACACAAACGTACAGTATGTGCACCGAGGGAGCCGTGAAACAAGCACATTCATCGTCATGTCGTCCTGCACACACGCTCCCGTGTGTTCGTGTGCGTACGTGTGTGTGTGTGTGTGTGTGTGCGTGTGTGTGCGTGTGTGTCCTTAAACAAGAAGAATTGCATTGCCATTGCTAGGGGAGGAGCTGCTGCTATCCTATCCCACAGGAGAGAAAAAAAAGTGTTGTTGCTTGTTGCCTTTATGCAAATTGGCATCCGATGAAGGTTTTTTGGGAGAGCCACAAAGAGGGTTTGTGATCGGAGCGCTGAGGAGAATGGGAGAGGTTAGGAGGGGTTATGGGGAAAAGACAGGGACAAAATTCCCATCGGCGCACTCAGAGCCATCATGTTACATTCTTCTTTTCTCCTTTTTTTTTTCCTCTCCCCTCTTTTCATCCCTCTCTTCCTCACATCCATGACCCGGTTATTAATTTGGTTGAGATTAGTCGCTCGTTAATTAACGCATGCCCCCCATCTTTTCCTCTCGCCGTCTCTTTCTCTTTCGATTGTATCGGATTCTGGGTATTTTTTTTCTTCGGTCTTTTATCAGTAGCTTTCCTTTCTGTCTTTTGCGCTGATGAGAATGAGGTAATGTGCGATGCGAGGGGGGTAAGAGAAGAGGATTCGGTGGATCCCCCCACGGTTCCCTCAGGGACCTTTTCAAACGCAGATAGCGAGAGCTTAACGACTGAATATGATGGTTTGAACAGTTGAATGAATTCATAATTTTATACCATATGCTCAGTCAAGATCCTTAGATCTCCTCCAAACAACCCGAGACTGATTGAGGTTCAGCTGAGTTTCAAATACTGAAGAATTTGACATAGAGCAGAAGTTTCAGTCCCACGAATTCCTTTTTGCAGGACTGAAAATGATCACCGCCTCTACATGAGTCTGATCTGTGGTTGTTTTTTGCCGTGCATCGGTTTAGTGAAATGGAGTCGAGGGAGGACTCATCCAGCATGAAGACAGACACGATGCAGTGAGGCTGAATAACTGGAGTCTCAGCACTGCCGAGTGAATTGAAATGACTGTGATCAGCTGGCAGTGGATTTGTCTCAGAAAATTTGTAAGCACAGCTCAGAGAGAGGAGAAGGTAACAGCAGGGGCAGCAGTCGCTTCTGATACGTATCACACTCTTTCTGTGTTGACATGAACATATACTGGAGTATATTTGTGGAAATGTGGGCAAATGCTTGAGTTCATGTCAATAAAACCACTTGGATTGAAGTTGGGATAACGTTTGAAAAATAAAATGAATCCCAGAGCAGCTGGAACCCAAACACAGGTCTGTGAGCATGAAGGTAATGGTACCGCCGCCACCTCTTCTCCTGCCACCACTACATCTTCCCAGTCTCTCTGGCTGGGCAGACTGGTCAATAACAATAACCAAAGAAAACAACCTACCAGTTACACAATCAGACTGTGGGGTAAGTCCAGTCCGTGCAGGTTTGGCAACCTGTCAGCAGCTGCCCCAAGCTGAGCTAACGTTAGCTCAATGTGAGGGTGAGGGTTGAAACTAAGCTGTGATTGGCCAGTGAGCCCAGTCCTGAACACACCCACAGCATGCCTTCATGTTCACCTCTGTGACAGGTACACAGAGAGGGCCCACTGATGTGGTGGCCCACCGGGGAGGAGAAGCTGTTTGACACGCTGCCCCCTACTGGTTTGGAGTATGAATCTGACAGTTGGCCTGTTCATACACAGTGTCCATTTAAAGGTCAAAATGAAACAGAAGAGAGTGAGGTTTTAGCTGCACATTTTACCCTCTGTTAGATAAATAAATATTTGTTTGGTAATGATTGGCCGCCTGCTACCAGACGACCTGAAAGGCCTGGACGGTTCATGTGGTAAAAAAAAAACCATCAGAGATTCACAGACACATTCACTGGAAGCCAGATCAGAGGCCTGAGGACTGGTGTGGTGCGCTCAGGTTCCCAGGTCTTTGATAGGACCTGAGCACCTGTACCTGTGAGCCTGCAGCTCGTGTGCGTGGAGTTTGGGTTGGCCTTTCTCTCAGCCTTTTTCTCAGCTAGCCTAGCGTGACTTCTTAGCTGCTCTCCTCTGTTCACAGTACTGACTCAGCCCCCAGTGAGGCCCTGCTGAGCCACATGCTCCCTCAATGGGCTCACTCAATTAACAGGCCATGAAGCCCCCGACCTCCCCGACCTCCGCCGACCCCCTCGAGTCACGCACCTCCACAATGCCTGCAGCTCGGAGGCAAGCCTGCGGTGGAAGTGGCTGATTTGGTGGAGTAGGCGGACGGGAGGGCTGGTGGGGGGAATCAGGGTGGAGGTAAGGGCGTGAGGGGAAGGGTGGTTGTGGTGGGAGGGGGGTCAGTCAGTGCTCTTTTGTTCCGGTGGTGTCCAGCTTGCCCCCCTTCACCCCTGGTGTCTTTCATAAGGAGTGTGTAATAACTGCCTTTGTTGGTTTTTCCTCTTGTAATGGGTCCAGTGGGAGGCCTTGTTAGTGCACGGGGTGCTAAGCCAGGGGACCTCGCAGGAACTCTGGGATTAGAGGCTGCACCATTCTGCCCTAAATGTGATCCTTCCCTGTCACAATGGTCATTCAGCCAATGGATGAATATGATTTCTTTAGATCTTCCTAATTGCAAAAGCTTTTTTCTCTCTCTCTCTCTAAGGGTCTTAAATTTTGGTTTGCTTAGTCATCTAAGGCAGAATTACAGGGCCGGTATGCAGTTTGAGGAAGGATAAAGAGAAGTGTGAATTACAGAGTGACACATCAATAGTATAATGACCACAAGGAATTAAACTTACAGAGACCCTTAGAATGAGGTCTGAGAAAAGCTTCTTATTAAAGAAAGTGGCAGAACTTGACTTCATGTTTCTTTGGATGTGTTTTTTTGATGATTTGAATCCTTCAGGCTTTAATTTAGCTGAAATACGTATTTTGGTGTTAAAAGATTCACCAGCAACATTTTTTTGTTTTATCTTTCAACACATCTTTGTGCCTGAATATCCAACCAGTTTCACATTAGAAATTATGACTAACATTAGTGCATCTCAAACACAGTTAGCACCGTCAGTAACTAAACGAACTGGGCTCCTGCAGCAGCTCTTCTCAGGTCTGTGGATAATGGAAATAAAACATTTATCAGGGTGAGAACATTTTAAAAGACCCTCCCCTCTGCTTTCAAAAAACTTAAAAAAAAATATATATATATATATATTTTTTTTACATCCTCTTCCCCCTAATAATTTTTGCACAGTTCCCATGTCCCCACTGGGCGACAACATCAACACTTCAAATTCAAAATCTTCAACACTTCAATTTTAACCTGAGCACAAATACACAAACGATGTAAGAAGTTAAGGATAATGTGATCAATTTGAACAAATCTCTGTCTGTTATTTGGGACTTGTGTTCAACAAACACTAAATTTAGTGTATATTTTAATATGCATCTCCCTAACCATCATCATCATCATCATCAATATTCACTCATGCTTGTCTTGAGGGGAGGTCCAGGAGTGGCAGGTTGCACTCTTTCACACGAAGGATTTGTCGACCACAGGCGAGCTCTGAAAGTGGCGAACAATCGTGGGCCCGAAATGAACACTGCCACTACTTTTGTTGATTTGGCATTCACACGGCTGGCCATTTTTCAGGGAGGAAATTCAAGTGAAGCACTTCCAAGTACTCGTGGAGCAGTGAAGGCAATTTCCCCTCAGTCAAGTATCTGAAACCCTCTCCAGCTGAACAACTTCCTGCATTTAGTCAGCAACCCCCCCCCCCCCCCCCCCCCCCACCCCACACATCACCCCTGCTCCATCATCACCCTGCTTAGCTGGCATCAGTCGCAGCCTCCTTCCAGAGCAGTGACGAGGGGGCTGCGACCACAGCTTTGTTCCAGGATATAATCTGGAACTAAACAAAAAGCCTCAGAACGTGGCCTCTGGTTTTATTTTTCCTCCACAGAATGTTTCACAGTCTGTTTTCAGTCCGTCGCTGCTGCCTGTGCATCCTGAACCACGCAGAAATATTTTCAGATTCCCGAATTTTTTTTAGTGATGATAATTCGGAGTTGACAAGTGTTGATTGGAGAGTTGGAACAGCTTTTAGGGTAAATGTTCAAAACTGTGACGAGTGTAAAATCAACTCTGATGAGAGCGCGCTTCCAGATGCACCACCAAAGTGTTGATATTTATACTCTGAGTGCAATTTACACTGAGAATTTTGCTGTGAAGGATCTCAGCAAAAACAGAAGCACGTGGAATAATAATGCAATCAGAAGATCATCACTTGTCTTATGTGAAGGAGACACAGAGATGTGAAGTTACACGGTAGATTTACTCAAAAGTACATGAAGTTTTATTCCACTGCTGCAGGATTTTCGACTTTTTACTCTGCTATATTTCTGTGTACATCACTACTGAATTTACTGCAACACAAACTCATTCATTGTTGCCACACATATTGCATTAAGCTAAACCTTTGAAATCTGGTCGCATCTACACGCATCACAATAATTTCCACCTATTGTGATGAAAAGATGCATTTCAGTACAAATGAGTGTTAACCGTATCCGGCTCTGATGTGCTGTCAGCATGTCAGATGACATGGTGGTTTTAGCCTCGGCCCATTACGGCCTCCACAGGGCTGCGAGGGCTCCCACAGGGGACCAGGAGGTCCTGAGGGAGCCTATTAACCCATTATGTTCGCCTCCAGAGCCGCGCTGAGGACACGAAGCCACAGGAGGCTACAGCTGCTTAGAACAAGCCCGTGTAGCCTGAGGCGCTGATCAGCACCATTCCCATGACGTGCCTTGCTCAAAGGCCACATGTAGAGAAGAGAAGTGATTCTGTCAGGAGTGTAACGCGGCCTCTCGAATTTTCCTGTGATATTTTAAAGAAAGTGGGGAATCATGTAAAATCACAGTATCATCGGGTAAAACCACGATTTTACAAAACCTGTTTCACTGTAGTTACACTCTCTGGAAGTTTCTTTTTTTTTTTTTCCAATAAACTTGGTTACAACATGATTAAATAAATTAAATAAATGAAGCCTAGATTTCAAAATAAAAGTTGATATAGTCACTGATCCTTGCTGACTGTCTTCTGAGACCTCCGTCCTCAATCTGTGACCCTGCAGCCAGTTAAGAGGATTTTTAATCGCTCATCTTTGTGTTAAGATTGTGTTTAGAAGTTAAATGAGTTATAAAAATTAGGTTACAAATCATAAGAACGAGTGCGGTTACGTAAAGTTGTTCTCATACCTTCATCCCAAATGATCCTTTGGGTCAAACTCACAGACAATTTGTTCTGCAGCTTTTAATTACATATCATTATGTAGTTATTATACCAGGTTGCATCAGAATTCATATTAAGCAACAGAAATGAAAAAAAATTAACATGATAATTTCATCTCACATAATGATACGTGTGGTACCGACTGGAAGACCACAAAAAGATTTCTATTTTTACTTTTCAGTGTCTTTAACATATTTCAGGTATGATGCCAAACAAGCACATCTCCAGAAGACCTATTAGACAATAGAATAATTACCATAATCATGATTATTTTTCTCTGCATTTTAATTAGCCCTATGAAGCTCAATTAAGCTCTTCAGTATGAGCGCCTATTCAGTAAACAGCTGTCCACCTGTCTTCTCATTCCTGGGAAAAGGCTGCGGCGCCTGTTCACGCAGAGGTACCATCACTGGACCGGGTGGAGGGGGGGGTCAGACGAGGCCCCTGCAGCCTGCAAGGGGCCCACGATATGAGGGGCAATTAATGCCAAAGAGAGGCAGGCGAAAAGGAAGGACATCATTAAGGGATAATGGGTTAGCTGAAAAACAAACCCATTCAGTCCCAAGACACCGACAAAAAGAGAATTTAATATAAAATATAGTGAGCTAAGAGTCTGTGGCGACAAACTTCAGGAGAAGGCTGGTTAACGGAAACGGCTGTGAACAAAGTGTTACTGGCAACATGATGAGCTCTATAGGCACAGGGTTAATGACACCCTGACCAGAACTGCAGAGAGTGACAGTGATTAGATTTCGTTTTGTATTTTTGCTTGAATAAAGAAAAAGTATTTCAGTGACATCAGTCTTCTCTTCTCCTACTGGGATCTCTGGAGGAAGGTTTAAAGCACATTTTCTGTGGTGATGAATCAAACATTTACGAGGAGAGCATTCACAGTGCTGTGAGTCCATCAGAGAAACTGCTGTCACTCAAACTAAGTTGTGGTGATCTCAGTGGTTTGTGTGTTTTATAAAATTGTTGTGTCTTGATGTATCCTGAAGTCGTACCATCTGCCAACATAGGCCCTGAAACTGTTTTCCTAAAATGTCCATTTAAGAGTAATTTGTTGATGATGATGCTTCTGTCTCTTCATCTTCCTCCTCCTCCTCCTCAGTGGCATTAATCACCCCTCATACTCAGGCCCTGAGGAGACCATATCTAACAAGGACGCCCGCTTTCTTTGGCTGTTTGATCCTCGAAAGTGAAAGTGTGTTAATTACGCAGAGACAAACCCCATCTGGATTGGAGGCATTAACCCCTTCCACCATGATTGCTACACAGTCATTAATCCTTCAGGACTAATGACGACTGGCCTTCATCATAACAAGCAGAGACTTGATTGCATTGCCACTCGTTTCTCTGAACAGTAACAGACTCCTGCGAGAAAAAGGCAGAAACTGACTGATTCTTTCCTGAAAATGTCATTTTTCTGTTCATTTTGATGCTGATTTGTGATTTAAGATGATCACTGACTGGATGTCATTGTTTAATCTTAGACTTTAAATGAGACACAGGACATTTGAACAGTTTATTGTGCGAAAAGTTCACAAATTCAATTTTGCGTTTCAAAATTCTTTCAATTCACAGAAATTTTGGGTCAAACAGTGAAGGCAGCTGTTGCCAAATAAATTTAGGCTAATCTAAAAATCTGTGGAGTTTTGTCTGAAGGTCCAACAAACAATGTCAAGATAAAACTGAACCAACAGTAATATTTCTCTTCTAATTAATCATATACAGTTTAATATGAAAAATAAAATCACAGAAAATCCCAAACCTGAACTATTAGGAGATAACACATACATAAAAAAACATCATTATGTCCATGCATTGTTTTGCATGAAAATCCTTTAAGATAAAGAAAATAGTAAAAATAAAAATTGGTTTACTACGAAAATGTGTTTCCCAGGCTGTGTCTGTTAAATGGTTTCTGGCTCTGAAGGATTCTGTCTTTGGTTTGAACTGGATGTGGAGATTAAATTCTGTCACCATGTTGTGGCCTTGACAATTAGACATCAGCTTCCAGACACATCATTTTCCTCTGCAGCCTTTTCACAGGCCTGTGGCACAGGGCAGCATAGCTCTAGATCAGCCTCTAGTGGTCAAAGCTCTCAGTAAACTGTGATTTGTGTTTTTCTTCAGAATGAAAAATGTGCATTTGTGAGTTTTTGCTCATAGAAACAAACGTTTGGCAGCTGACATGAGCACAATGTGGGTACTTAAAATTTTTTTTTTTTTTGTATAACACCTACAGGGTGTGATACTCAAGTGCTAGGATGTTAAAACCTCAGCATGTGTGTGTGTGTGTGTGTGTGTGTGTGTGTGTGTGTGTGTGTGTGTGTGTGTGTGTGTGTGTGTGTGTGTGTGCGTGTGTTTAGCTGTTGAGCTTCTCAGACTCCTCCGTCCTCACGGTGGTCAGCTGGTCGTCATGACTCGGCTCGTCTCCAGGAACCTGAGACAGAAACAGATAGCTGAGACTTTCACGGCCTCATCTGGTCTCAAACATCCTTCAGTTTTCTGTTCGACTAAATCTCTGAAATGTTGCACGTAGTGTTTGTCCTTTGTTTTCTTTCTCATGTATTTATCAAAAAGATAAAAATAGATAAAGACCAAATTGGAGTCAAGGATGGAAAACAAAAGCAGTGAATTACTTATTATTTGATGTAATTTCTTCCAGCAGATGATAAAGAATCAATAAAATATTACAGTACAAGTGGCAGGAATAATTTCAAAGCGTTATATTTGTTCAGCATCTGGACATTTTATCTTCATTTATCTTTAATCTCTTAAACTCAGGCTCATATTCTGTGTATTTATGAATACAGAGTTAGAAAAACCTCTCTGCACCTGGTTCTACTGAATGAACACAACGCAGATATGTACAGAACGTGCACCGCTCATGTAAACACAAAATCAAAAGCATGACGAACAACACTCGTGTTGCACATTGCATCGTGGGCAAATGAACATGACGTCAGTTCAGTGTGACATCAACCAGGAGGGTTTCTGTCCCTGTGACCCACCTGGTTTGTCCAGTGGTGTGGTGGTGCATTTGCTCCACCTGGTGGTCAAACAGCGCTACTGCCTTAGCAGCGTCACAGTCGTTGATCATATGGATTTAAATACTTTTGTCAAATTTAAATTCTCTCTCTTCTATACCAGGAAAGTCTAATAATGATACTTCAGCTTTCACTTCACTT
Source organism: Toxotes jaculatrix (assembly GCF_017976425.1). Lineage (NCBI taxonomy): Eukaryota > Metazoa > Chordata > Actinopteri > Toxotidae > Toxotes > Toxotes jaculatrix. The sequence continues at coordinate 1,497,837 of NC_054401.1, read as the reverse complement.
CACTTCCTGTTTTGCTCTGACTAAAGACCCTCATGGTTATTAATTAACTGCAATTACTGGAAAATTGGAATGGAAAATTTGTGGGAAATCATTCAGAAATCCCAGCCTGCAAAAATAAAGCACTGCTGTCTCCTTTAGTCAGACTCACCTCCCAGTAGATGCTGTCCTCAAAGCAGATGGCGTCAGGAGGAGCTCCGAAGATGGGAAGCTTCAAAATGAAGCCTAACACACGAGGAGAGAGCAGGTCACTTACTTTGGGTGGGGGGATATTTGCAGATGCATGTTTTTGTTAAAAGCGCACTTGACTTGTCACAGAACGTGCTACAGCATATAAATACAGTCGAACCCGCCGAAGGAGGGTTTTTGAGTGTAGTATAGTTGGGACTATAGTGTTCGCTGTTGTTTTGAAAAACAACTAAAGGCTGTGTTGTTGAGTTGACCTACCGACAATAAGCCCTCCCAGCAGGGCCATGCCCAGGGTGACAGCGAGGGAAATGGCCTGACGAACGCCCTGGAAAGACGCAGTGATGTCTCCGCTGGCCACGTCAGGGAACACGTCTTCCATCCTGAAACACACAGAGAGGAAAAGGACAACAAGTCAGCTGAGGTTTAACACTGCTGGGTGGTTTTCACAGATCCACAGATGTGACTCAGGAAAAAAGCCTGGGATAACATGAATCAGGTGTTTTATGGCTACGACGGCACAAATCAAATGTTTACCCGTCTCCATAAATGTCCACGGTTGCCAGAGCAGCAGTAACTGCTCCCACGACAGCGCCCAGGATGCCGGGCATGCCGTGCAGGTTGTGAACCCCGCAGGTGTCTTGGATCTTGAGCTTTGACTCCAGGATGGGCTGAAAGGAGGAGAAGAGGAAGAGACCGTGCTGATCACGACTTAACTGCATTCTCTGTGATATTTAACTGTGATCTCTCTTCAGTGACTGGTGGACTGTATTAGGTCTGATTACAGTCAGCTACGTGACAGCAGAAACAACTGAGAGCACTGACAGGTGTTTTTTTTTTACTGATGAGATGAAAACAGATGGTTCAGAGTCCTGTGTTTGTCTTTTCCCCACAGCTCCGCCTCTCAGGTGAACAGTATCTTCACCATATAACGTAAGATGCTGAATTATCCTTACTGAGAGGTACTTGAAGCCCAGGACAGAGATAATGCCCGCCAGGAAACCGACAATCATGGAGCCAAACGGTGTCAGCATCATTTCACCAGCCGTTCCCGCTGCGACTCCGCCGGCCAGGGCAGCATTTTGGATGTGGACCTGAAGAGCACAAAAGATTTTAAATGCTACTTTGAAGAACTTTGCAGATGCAGAGGAACCTGTAATCCTGCATCAGTGAAACACACTTTAATCCTGAGATATCACAACAAAAGTATATCCCCACCAAAATTTTACTACTGGCTGCGCAGAGAAGGATTTGAAATATAATTTAAACCTTAATGTTGAGAAATAAAATGTACAGAAAGTACAACAGTACAAGTAAAGTAGAAAAATCCAAACATGAAAAGAGGAGAAAACCATGTTTCTAAAATCCTGGTGAAGCAGAGTGAATAAACAATGATTATTTGCCAACTTTGAATGTTAAACTTAAAAATCAGCATCATCTTTAACTTCACATTAAATTTAATAAAAACTGCCAGGCGAAGGCAGGTGTGGTCACAAGTACAACAAAGCACACACAGTAAAACGCAAACAGCGTACTGCGCTGATGTGTGTTTTGGGAGGTGGAGGGCTGCGGTTTGCCAAAGCAGCACACGTGTGGAGGGAGCAAGTTGAAAAATCAGAGGATTCGATGTGTTCGAGTTTCTGAAGTGAGCAGCAGAAACTCTGTGGCACCGCCGTCTCTGTCACACCACGTGGATTCGTGGCAGCAAACAGGTGGAATGCATGACAGATTAGCTTGTCTAGCTCTCAGCAGGATAAATGGTATGTCCACTCCCTTTGTCGAGCCACTGCACTGACTCAGGTTTGATTACCATCACTGCAGGAATGTCCCATCTTGATTTCAGGCTGACTTGCTGCTGACAGCTGAGTTTGACAGCGCCGAGACATGTGACTTATCCACAGCTTAAACGCACCTCCACGTGATCCACTCATCAGCTGTTATCTTATGAGCGACTCTGTCATGAGTTTCAAACCCTGATAAGCTGAGACCCGCCCTGCTGACAGGAAGTCAGGACGTTACAGAAACCTGGTTCTCTGATTCTTTTTTATTACTTCTGAGTTTTTATTTTATCTGCTGATAACCTTCACTTCTGTTGAGTTTTATTTATGATTTATGATTTATTTTGATTTACTACTTTTTGTCCTTGGTTTGATTTGGAAAACCACACTCCACCTCAGCAATGACAATCCTGTGTCCTCACCATGTCCAGCTTTCCGTTGTGTTCTGTGATGGCGGACATGGCGTAGGTGGACAGAGTGCAGGCTGCCAGGGAGTAGTAGGTGTTCAGGGCTGTGCGGTGCTGGTCGTCTCCGTGAGCCGTGATGGCAGAATTGAAGCTGGGCCAGAACATCCACAGGTAGAGGGTACCTGAATGGATTTACAACAAAAAGGACGACATTTGTTTGATTTATCTCTACAGACGCTGTTAAATGGAACACTGTCGTGGGAACTTCACAATTAATGGTTCAAGTGCAACCGCAAAGTGCCAGTCTGTGAGATTTTATCTGATGAGAAAAGACAAGACCAGCACTGTAGAGTCCATCATTCTCTGAAAAGAGCACTTGCAGTTGGTTAAAGTAGGTTTTGATGAGGACATCAGACTTTCCTTTGGGTAAATCTCAAGTATAGTCAGAGAAGGTGCTTTGCTCTCTGCCGTCTTAGGATTAAGATTTCCTTAAAAGTCTTTCAGGCCTTGAAAAAAGCAAGTGTGTTCAAAACATCGGTGACAAATAAAATCTGTGATCCTTCAGTCTCTTTTTGAGACACAGTAAGCCACCGCCAGTTGACAGGGCATGTAGTAACCACTAGATGGCAGCACAAGCAAAGATTCTTAGCCTGGGTGGAATCACTCCTCTGACTCCTCTGAGCACTGGAAGTATTTTTGTTTGAGAAAGAAAGGTCCAACTTTGCAAGATATTTACCGATCATAGCGAACAGGTCAGAGTGATAGACTGAGCCGTTCCTGTGTTTGCTCTTTTCCAGGTTGGGTCGGTACAGGATTCGAGTCACCATCAGGCCGAAGTAGGCCCCAAATGTGTGGATGGTCATGGAGCCTCCGGCATCTTTAGCCTGAAACAAAGTCAGTGCACAGCTTCAGTCAGAAGCTTCAGCCTGAGGTTTCCGACCCTCTGCACAGATTGGTCGTTGATGTTCTGGTTTGCGCTGCATTCCTTATAATAATCATAAAAAAATGTCACATCAGCTTCAGGTAATTACAACTACACCTGTTATCCGTAACTCACCCCCAGAGCAGTGAGCAGGATGAACTCATTGACAGCGAACAGCGTGACCTCGAACATCGCCATGATCAGCAGCTGGACCGGGCTGGTTTTACCCAGGACAGCCCCAAATGAGATGAGCACAGAGCCAGTGCAGAAATCAGCATTGATCATACTGAAAGAGACAAAGTTAAAAAAAAAAAAAAAAAAAGACATTAGCACAGTAACCTGCAGCAGGCATGGAAAACATAACAATACAGAGTTTATACTTTTCTGTCAGAGGTGCTGCTTTTTTTTTCTCCTTTGCAAATTTCATGTTTGTGTTTGTGATTTAGTTCATGAAGAAAATGTTGTAAATGACAACAACATTAAATTTATTACTGAATGATAATGTGTGTAAAATTTAAAAAAAAGATTTTTGTGAGTCTGTATTTATATTTATTTATGTGACTCTTGTAATTAAGAGGACTGAGAGTAAATGGAAGTCGATTACACATTTTGCACATCCAGTATATTGTCTATGTGTGTGTGTGTGTGTGTGTGCTTTCATACATGCATGGTTCACACATACCTCTCCACTCCGATGTGGATCTTGCCTCCGTGCATACCATGGAAGAAGCCCTGCATGAGCGTTGCCCACTGCAGGGCGAAGGCTGCAATCAGGAAGTTGAAGCCCACGCTGCTGAAGCCGTATCGCTGCAGGAAGGTCATGAGGAAGCCGAAACCAATGAAGATCATGACATGGACGTCCTGGAAACCTGCACAATGTAGAAAAGACTGTCATTATCTGTGTTTGTTTTTTTTTTTTTTTACAAAACACAGCATTTGAGAAGTTTCAGTTGGATTCTGAGCATGAATCTTGTATTTCTGGATCTCTGATTTATCTTATTGTAGGTTGAAAAAATGTTTAGGGCACAGCACCAAGCTGATTTTGGTCTTATCAATCGCTAATTGTCATTGCTATGCAGACAACACTGAACTCTTTCCAGGTGTTGCTTCTGATGATCTCACCTTCCTTTCCTACCTTGAAAACTGAATTTTTAATTTATAATCGACCCAAAACTTTCAAGTTACTAGACTACATCAGAAGATTACACCTTACACCCACCTAATTTTAGGTGTTATCACTGTTATTTTCATCATCGGTTAATCTGTCAATCACTTTCTTTTTTTAAAAAATGTTTGATCTGTAAGGAGAATTGTTCCCAATGTGACGTTTTCCGATTGATCATTTTGTCTGACCAACAGTCCAAAAGCCAAAGATGTTCCATTTTCAGTGACATAAAACTGAGAAAAGCAGCATATCCTCTCATCTGAGCATCTGAAGACGAAAAAAAAATCAAGCATTTGGGCTTAAAACATTCAGATCCACTGATTAAGTCAATAATCATTACACCTCCAACTGTCTTTGATGTAACTCTACAGTAACATATAACACATGTAATTTTTAAAATCCGATCAAAGTGTTTACAATTGTAAATGATTATACTTATTTTTACTAACTGTTGTAGAACCTTTACAAACTGCCCCTTCTCTGTTTTGATTTTAAACTTAAACATAAGAAGTTCTTATTGTTAAAGATGAAAAACAAAGGTGCAGGAACGAGCTCAGCAGCACCCTCAGAGAAGACACCGTCGTTTAGATCAACTTCATATCTGCTCCTGAAAAGCCTCTATCAACAAAAGCAGCTGATCACTGCCAACAACTGCGTCTCTTCGGGGCTTTGTCATTGAAAGCAGCCTTTTCTGTGAATGAGCACAGTTACATAAGCTTTGATTAGCTTCAGGTTCGGCTGTGACTCAGGTCCCTGCAGTGTGACTCTGAGGAACTGAAAGTGAGATGCTTTTTTCTTATATTGATATTAATGTTTAGAAACTCATTACTTCGATGTGTGAAATGACTCACGGTCCATCTCACATTGTTTCCCTCCACCCTTCAGTTTCTGGGTTCTCACAGTTCTTGTTGTTTGTCCTAAACTGCCCCACACAATATGTCCTGTGCACCGTGCTGTGGCTGCTGTCGCCATGGTGACCGTTATTTGGCATGGCCGGGCTGGGGGTGTTGCCAGCGTCCCCGTTGGCATTTTGGCCCAGATACGCGCAGCGAGAATAAGAGGAGAGAATTCCCGCTGATCATATCTTTGAATTACAGATACTTTAAAATGAAAGTTTCTCTGCTGTAAGGAACAAATGTGTGACGTCTCAGGCAGCCACAGGACAGCGTCTTTCATCACCAGCCTGTCCCGTTCACCTTCAGGTGATCTGAAGGGGAGGCATGTTTTCAGCTGTATTATCATCCTTATCTCACACGAACATATAGAACAGACGATACATCGACTTCATGACCACCAACAAACAGTGGATTTATAAGATGCACATGATCCTGCCTCAGACTAAAGTAAAACATCAGTCAGATGTCTGTGTGTCCTGCCCTGTAGCTGCCCTGCAGAGTGTGAGCTCGTCTGTTTATTGTGCAGGTTCTTCCAGGCGTGCAGTAAGGATGGAGAATGCAGGTTGTGTATACACAGCACTGAAACATGAAGGTGATCTTCTGTTTCAACTCCCGTGACAGTGAAGGTGTCAGGTTAAAGATGATCTGAAGCTACTAAATCTGATGGACCTTTACTCTCTGCTCTTATTTATCTAACCTCAGACAGTCTGTTGCCCTCTCAGGTCTGAGACGGTGAAAGTAGCGTGACGTTGTCATATCAGAACTTCTTAGGATGAGAGTTGAGGTTCTCAAAAGGACAAGAACCACGAACAATAAAATATTATATAATAATATGATAATGACTGTCTACAGCCACGCCTGCTGCAGGGTTGTAGGATTGGGCAGTCTTGGAAATTCCCATTTAACATGCTTTCATACGTGGTCACGCCACAGGTCACACTGAGGCACAGAACACAAGTTACACATCACGCTTTGACACAGAGCAGCGTCCCTGGGAGTGGATAGGTATTTGCTGGAGGGCACTTCAGACGCATGTATATCAGGCCCAGAAGCAAATGACTTCTGTTTGGCCTGTTAACCCCCTGCTGTATTTACAGAGACTGATTGATTGATTTGGATTTGAACTTTGTGAAACGGTGACAGGGTTAGTGGCATAACGCCAAAGTAACTAACTTTTTATTCAGCTGAAAAAAGTTTCTTTCTTTCTTCTTTCTTCCTTTGGAAAGTTTCAGTCGTTAAAAAGACTCTTTCTCATGTCTCACAAATCATTTTCACATTTTCAGCTTTGAACCTGAATTTCAGGTTTCGGGTCTAATCCGACCTTCTGTTGCATTTTATACTGAAGCTCACACAATACAATACACACACACTTGTTTTAAGCTATTTGTGGGGACCCGTACTGCATTCTGTAGCCCACTGTTCCAACCTTAACCACCCTCACTGAATACCTAAACCCAACCCTTACCTCAGCACTAACCTAAACCTGACTCTGACCTGAGCCCTGAAACCAAGTCTTACCTCTCATTTAACCTTGGGTCCAGCTTATTGGTCCCCACAAAGCTGCTGGAAAAGTATAGTGGGGTTAAATAAGTTAAAGAGTCTGTGTTTAGTGTTTTTAGCCTGAGTAGACGACGTTTTGATAAATCAATGGACAGTGAAAATGGTCACATTTAAACATGCTGGAAGCTTCAGGGTGACAGAGCCCAGCAGGTTAGATCACGTTCAGGTGAGATGCTACATTAAGGTGAACAGTTCAGTGACTAACATGAAGAGGGTGGGGACAACAGCACAGTTAGTTCCAGGAACTGACAACAGCTCTCACCTTCCCCCAGCCACTCTGCTCTAATATGTTACCAAACTATCTGTCAAGCATGTTACAACCCAAAACATTAAGAAAACTCACTTGAGTTCTGTGTAGCAAAGTTTAGCTTTAAGCTACAAACCCTTACAAACCATACAAACTCGACTCTGCTGCTGCCGCTGATGCTAGCTCTTGTACATTCTCGCTGCCTTTGACACTCTTCCTCTAAGCGCCAAAATGCTGCCAATATGCTGAAGAATGCCAGAGAAACCCCCCTGGGGATTTAGGCCTCACCACATTTGTTCATGTACCAGAGTCATTCTGTAAACTCAGCGCTCATTAGCCTGTGGATATCACTCCTGCTGCCTGCTGCCTGTGGACTTTGAGAAACTTGCTGTTGCAAGTTGTTTGGTTAAGTTGCGTAATTTTCAGTGTCTGTTAGTGCTAATAATTATTTTGATTCAAATATTTCTATTATGAGTGAAAAACATTTCTTGATTTCTTAAGCTATCAGCTTTATGTAGCCTTCCGTTTAATTTGGGAGGATAAAGAAGGAGATTGTTTTATTTCCACTTGTTAGATGCATATTGTGTCTGTGTGTTTAAAGTCGTGTGGCCTGAAAAGTGCACAACATCCAATACTGGGAAACTGGAAATACTCCATAAATTTACTTGTTAAGACACGCCCTCCAGGCCTGTGTCATGTTACTTTAGATTGATTTGTTAAGGTGGAATTGTGAAGTAATGAGTGGCTCAGTGAATTACAGAACGAAATCTCAGTCATGTCATGGAATCTAATCTGTACGACCCGAAATGGAAATACAAGAAACGGAAAACACTGAAAAGAGACACCGTCACCTAGAAATTACATTTATGTACAATTAAATATTTTTTGTGAACAGAAAATGCTGGATGGAATGTGTGCAATGTTTTTTTTTTTTTTTCCAGCCTACAAAGTCCTGTGGTCAGGGTGATCAAAACACTGGACTGTCACATCACGGAGTGGAGTTCATATCTTACATCTCTCATGTGGTTAGAGTTAGGTTAGGGTTAAGACGGGGGACGTTTATGTCTTTTCATGATTATCATGTGTTTTCAAAATTTGCTCTTGCAAAATAGTAGAATATACAGTAAACATAACGGTTAGGAGACAGAGCTCAGTATAAATGATGCCCTGAAGTAATAATTTAATCCCCTAAACATTTTTTCCTGCCATTTAAAATTCAAACATAAGACTGAAAAACGGCTTTAGGTTTTGAGTGCAGTGTCAGTGTCAGTGGATAGAAAAGCTGTTTTATGGAAGCAGTAATGAGCATTTTGCAGGCTGTGATCAGTGGCTTGTGGTCTCTGAAAGCAAAAGCCTTTTTTTCTACACCATCAGTCCATATAAATCAGGAAATTAACGATCACTGGATCAGCTTCTGTGGGACAGCAGCGGACTGGAAGACATCTTTATGAAATGTCCTCTCACAAAGAATAGGGCCCCATCCAATTAGGGAAACGCTGCAGCTCAGCAGCTTGTCCTCCTTTTACACAGAATACCACATTTCCCAGATGAGCTAATGCTGTGAAAACTTCGACAAAAATCTGAACGTTTTTAATATGCAAATGAGATGGGGCAGCATGCAAGCACATTATACTCACAGGTCTGTAAAAATCACAGAGCGAGCGTGTAAACGAGGGTGAGATTTGGTTGGTGAGTTTTGTTGATCATCACTAAAAACAAAAACTGCAAAGTTACAGTAAAATGATTTTTTTTAAGGCTAAAGAGGAAACACATGCTTGAGACCACACCCAAAAACCAAAAACACAAAAATGACAAAATGAGTGCAATATTTGGTACTTCCTCTCTTTTTGTTTTTGGATGGCACAGGTGTGAAAAATCTACCGCTCCCTGATTTAATGTACTTTTTTTTTTTTAGCTTTGATTATTATAACTTGCTCTTACATCATTGTTGGATTGCATTCGTTCATATCTTTAAATCAAATCCATCCTGTCATAATATTTCCTTTATAGGTTTTATCTTCTCTCTAGCCTCTAACGTCTCTCTAACAGTGCACTGTTGACTCTCAAACACAGCCTGCTGTTGACTTAAGGACGCTTCTGGGATCAGTCTAAAAACAACACACACACACACATCATCACCTGTGCATCAGTGTAGTGAAGATACAGAAGGCAGCTCAGAAACACCTGAGACGTGACTTTCTCTGGGTCACTTCACTAATCTAATAAAGTTGGTTACAGGACACGTCTCAACAGCTTTTGCACTGCACGGTAAAAACATGGCGGCCTGCATTATCAGCAGAATTAGTCTGAATACAGACTCACAGTCTAAATCTAAGACTTTTGAGAAACTTGATCTAAGACTTTCTGAGTTGTTTTTACACCTTTGTTGGCTTCTGTTATTTGTCATTCCTCACTGGTCGCATGTCCTGCAGAAGCAGGGGGAGGTTGAGTGGCAACCTGGGGGTTGTAGTTTTCTGACTAATTAAACACCTTCCTTAACCATCACAATATGCAAAATTCTCATTAAAGAACCCACTACCATGAAGTTAAAGCAACGCTACATACAACAAACATACAAGTTGTTACCACTGGTCTTTGAGAAACCTTCTGTTAGTCAAATTCAGGCACAGACTGGGAGTCAGCACTTTGACCTCTGACCCTCACAGTAACCTCTGACACTGAATCTCCACACATCCACAGGACACTCACTTGGGTAGCGGTAGTAGAAGTCGTTCTCATAGTTAGAGTGGCTCTCGTTATGCCATTCCCTTGCATCCGTCTCTTTGTCGTACTGCACCAGCACACCGAAGAGGATGATGAGGATGATCTCCAGGATGAAGCAGGTGATCGGCAGCTTCAGCCGCATGTTGGTGGACGCTCCGTCTGCCATGCTTTCTTCCCAGTGAGACGAGACGAGGCAAGGCTTAATGAGGCTCGCTGCTGGAGTAGGGGATGAAAGGGATTAAAGATCCAGCACGGAAAGTTAGACGCACACTGTCTCTCTCACACACACCCAGGGGTGTCCTCAGTGCAGAGACAGGAGGTTGGTGCGGGTGTGGGTGAGTGTGAGTGTGTGTGTGTGTGTGTGTGAGGAGGTGGGAGAAGAAGCTCACAGACAGATACAAGAGCTGTCTTACATGTTTTTTGTTCTGCTGGGTCACACCTCCGGGACCTGCCTCCTCCACAAATAAGGCAGTGGCACTTTTAGCTCCACCCCTGTCCTACTGTACTCTTTAAGGTAGTCAGAGGTGTTTGAGCTCACCTTATCAGAGGAATTAATCCAGAAACAGTTGTGTCTTTTGGAAATATCTGTTAGTGGTTTGAGCAGTACAAGACCTGAGGCATCAGCAGCTGAGCAGCTACACCTGACGGCTTCTAATGCCATATAACCAGAGCTGGAAGTCAGATGATTCAAAATCTGTGACAACACAATAAAAAATATGGAATTGGAAAACAACAAGGACTGACTGAACATCTTCTGAAAAATAAAAATAAAATAAAATGAAATAGAAATGTGGAGAGGAGCTGTCAAAGGCTCCTGTGACACAGACTCACTGACCAATCAGAGAAGGTCCGTAAGGACGTACAGTCTGTGAGTAACATGAGTTCATTGTTGGCATCAGACTTTTCTGTGGTTTTGTTGATTAAAACAGAAAGAAGAAATAACGGCAGCCGTATCCTTTACGCACTATTTGCTGCCCTCAGTGAATTGTTTACTCAGGTCTCTGAGGAAACCACAACAGCATAGACCATTTACTGTGCCTTTCACAGTCACAATGGAGAAAAGGATGCGGGCGTGGTGGTGCCTTTGAGGAGAGCCCACAGGCGACAGGGGAAGACTGTGATAAGACAGTACAGCCTCAATGACTGTAGCACAGGTTGGGGGTGGTGGAGGTAAGGGATACTACTGTGTACCTCCTCCTCCTCCTCCCCCTCCTCCTCCTGTAAAGCTCGATAAGAGATGTCACTCACACCTGTATCGGCGTCGCCCATCAGTGGAGACTTTTCTTCAGAAAGGTGAACGGCCTGCCAGGAATGCTGTTGTGATTTTGGGGAATTTCAGCTATTACCACTTGTTATCACAGGCGTCAAAGAGAAGCCATGAACTCTGCAGTGACAGAAAAGGCCTGTCTATCCTCCCGACATCCTGTCTGTCCTCCCGGCATCCTGTCTGTCCTGCTCCCAAGTCAGCCTGACCCGCACTGCGTCCTGCCTCAGGTTGTCCTGTGAGACAAAAGATAAAACTACACATTCTAACCTTTTCTCATCTTCACTGAAAAGCCACCAATCAGTATATTTTATAGATATATATACACGTACATAATGTGTATATAAATATATAAATCAATCATCAACAATTATCATTTCAGTGTTTTCAGAGCTATTATGGTTTATGGTTGGTACCTTAAACCTGAGCAGCAGGGCTTCACTTATTTTTTTTTTTTCTTAAGCATTTTTAGTCATCATTATTACTCTATTTTAATATTTTTATTTGTATATTTTATGTATTGCTAAACATTTATAATTCCATAATGCTGATCAGTGATGTAATAAAAGTTAGTGTGTTATTGGTAATGGCAGTTTTCTTTGTAACTTTTAACGCATCATCGTCTTTGAAGTAATATTGCTATTTTTAATTTATCACAGATTATGTGACTGAGCTCACACTCAGCTGGGACCATGAACAGTTGATTCATGCAGGTGTGGTTTTGTTTTTGAAGGAAATCTTTAAAATCTTTTGACAAATAACTTTAACGGAACTTAAAAGTTCGACTTGAGGCCGGGAGGCCTTCAGTGCAGACAAGTCTCATCCTGTTTTCTCTCCTGAGCTCGTTCCTCATCACTTCATCGCAGCAGTTAGAGTTACAGGTTTCACTTCAATCAACAAGCCTTCCAGTCAAACTCAGGTTCTCACACTGAACCACTTCAAACTCTGGCCATGTAAAAGTCCACAGGTGTACATTCAACCAACCAGTGAGACAGGGACACCTTAGGTAACGTACCTGTGCGGTCTTGCAGGAAAGCTGACGGGCAACAGTGACCTCTGACCTCTCAGTTGATTGTGCATTTGTCTGGTGATTGATATGTCCTGTGAAGTCAATGAAACGAGGAAAGTCTGGTTAGAAAACAGAGTCGAGGGCTTGAAATCATGTTAGAAATCAGACGAGGACGGCGCCATCATGAAGCTCCGACTGAAAACAGGTGATGTAAACAAATTAAATCTGCACCACACACAGAAAACACTGTGATGTGGATGTGGGTTAAAAAACAAACAAAAACAAACAAAACTGGTAAAAAAGAATTTCTTAGTAAAAATGATAAAGAAAGTTTGTCTCCAAATTTAAACGTGTGACTCAGCAAACTGTTGCAGTTCATTCTTACGTATTTCATCAGCCAGTGAACAGAAGTGTTTATATCAACAGCAACTTTATAAGTGAACAAATCAAATATAAAAGAGATTCAGTTATTGAAAATGACAACAGAAAATAAACACAAATAAAACTTTAAGTATGAACAGCACATCCATCAATAAGTACAGCAACAGTAACAGTATAAAACACAGTAAAGATGAATAGATTTACACCTGAATCACTGCAGATACTGAGGACAAATGTCTAAATCACATGCACAAGCAAGATCTCACATTATAAGGCACAACTTTTCAACTTTATGGATGTTTATATTTTTATTTTCTCCCAGTTTGGGAAACTTGTGCACTTGTTGTTTCAACATCACATTTTCCATTTTCACTGTTATTTACCTGAACATTTGCGTGTAACAACCTCACACAGACACCGGAGCACATGCTGCTGCAAGTCGTAATGAAATGGAATTATTCTTTAAATATCAATGTTTTTTTTTTTTTTTTTTTTTTAACAACTGTTTACTGGGCTCTGTTTACTCATTTGTTATCCTATCCTTCTGTTTAGTCCTGTTTAGTCCATTTGAAATGGTGGTCTTAGACTCCTGCTGGATGTTGTGATGTGATGGATTGTTTTTTCTGTTTAATGCCAGAGAGATGCAGAGAATCACTGTCATTCCAGAGCTTTGTCAGCTGAGGAAACAGTTGGAGTCTTGTGTGAGTCTCGTGCACGTCAGATTGTAGATAATACTTTTCTTATTCCTAAAATGCTTTCAATTCCATCGTAAGTGTTGCAGTAATGTTGTTCCTATACCACGTGTTAGTGCTTTAGATGTAATGTTTGGACGATGGAGTGGATGGATCGGTCGACTGAACCCATCGAATCCTGCGAATCAGTGATTCCAGCCGTTAATTTATGCACAAAAACTGTGAAAACAATGTGAGGGTCTAATCCTGCAGAGGGAAAACTCTGCTATTTATACCTGTACTCAGTATGCATTAAATACCTTCTCCAGCAGGAGGGACAGTGATGGACGTCTTCTCATCTTCTCATCACACCTCCTGTAAACACTCAGGACAATCAAATGGGGTTCGATCCCAGGACATCTAAGGTATTTCCAGATCAGCAGCTACAGATGTCGGTTCACCCTCGGGGGCATCTGTTCTAAATAACCACAAGGTGTAATCCTTATTTTCTTAAAACCCCTCCGGGGAGAGTTTTACAGCCTGGAAGAATGTGGGAAAACTTGTGCAAAGGACGGTTTTGGGTACAGCTTATTTCTATTTTCTTTATAAAACATCAGATGAAACTGTCGAATGGTGTAGAAGGCATTGAAATCGAACTCCACACCAGCAAAATCATAAAAATGCTTTTAAAAAGTCATGCATTTGCTGGTAGATGAACGAACCTCACATAGAGATGTATCAGATCTCTCTGAAAAGCCAGCTGTGGTCACATGAGCATGAAAACATGTTGGATTCATCACCTGACTCGCGGTGGTGAGGTGTGTGCCACAGACTGTTTTTTTAAATTGTGGAAGTGGAAGCTTCTTGTCACTCCATCAGTGCAGCAGGCTGTCTCCTGGGCCCCACTGATAACACAATCGCCCAATCAGAGGTGGGAGGGTATCGATGGTAACACCGCGGAGGCTACAGGAGGCCTGGCACCAGATGAAACGAGATAAACACAAGACCAAACCTGCCTGTTATGTAACACTGAGATAACATACATTAGGAAGCTGTACAGGTGCTTCACACTTCACACAGCTGTACTGTACTGTGGGCTCTTTTCAGGGGCCCACACACTCAGTTCACAGTGACCGTGTGTAAAAACATCTGTCTTATAAAGTCATTTCAAACATTGGGGTCATTGTACATTTTCTAAAAAAAATAAAGTGAAGAAATATCTGGAAAAAGGATGATTTCATTTCACGTTTTAAAGTCAAACCTGTGTCACCGTCCAAATGAATTCCTTTTCATGTTATAACGAGACTGTGGTCTCAGATAGGACAGTGGATACGAACTCTGGGTGACAGTCGTTCACTCTGTACGCCCACCATCCAGTGTTGTGTCACGGTGTTTGGTGGAGAGAAGAAGCTCCAGGCTAAACAGAGGAAGGCAGGTACAGGAGCGTTGACTTATCTCTGTCCCGTCTCTGCTCTCAGATCTATATCTACCTGTGACTCTCACATGGGGCGTCCACGTGTTACAAGGCTAACTCAGCTGATGAGTGATTGGTTGAAGAGCCTCAGGCTCATCAATAAATCCACGTTCACTCTCCTGTTTTTTGTTTAGACTTAAATATATTTTTTACATGAACAAATACGCAAGTTTCATCAAAACTGTGTGAACAATTTGAAAGACATAGTCAGACAGTGTAAAAGTGTTACGGCTGTGAGCAGTTCTCTTTGGGGAATCAATTTCGTAACACCTGGCAGAGCATCTGAGTATCTGAGCAGCCAATCAGTGAAGCGTCTGATTGGCTGACTGGACTGAACAGTCACATGTCACACACAATAATCAGCACACGGTGAAAATGTGGCATTAAAATAAATAAATAAATAAATCGACAGAGAAAGTTGAACGCCGTCTGACACTGGTTAAAATCACATGTGTAAGTGATGGAGACAGTCACATGTCAGTCACATGTCCGATGAGCATCATGGCCCAAACGTCACTGGATAAAAAGAAAAATTAAACAATCGATCTGAACTGATGCTGCTGATAGTTGTCTGAGGTTTGTCATGTGACAGATCAGTTTTTGTCACATGACAAACATCTAAATATGAACCCATCGTCACCTGTCAACCCCATGTGAACACAGCTTCACTCAGGAATGTGAGTAAATGTGTTTCAAACATACTTTCCTTTGTATTTTATGAATGTATGTTTGAACAGTGACTGAGCACAGAGACACTGAATCCTGAAAGTCTTTAGTGTTGGTTTTTTAGTCGACTGTTAAAACTGATGTTTTTATTGCAGGAAACGATGAAACAAAGAGTGAGGTAACAAACGACTTCTCCTGAAATGATGCTTTTGTTCTTCTAGAAACGCACGCACACAAAAAGTGCACCGTATTCTGCCTGACAGTTTGCACTGGAATCACACAACATGATCTTACACATGTATCTGCTCCACTGGTGCAGTAAAATGACACTGAGGAAAGAAATGCAAGGCAGATATTTAAAGCTTATTTAGAGAAATCCATGGTTTGCTGTACAACGAAGGGTCAAAGGTCAAATCCAGGTCCATTTAGACCCTCGAACTAAATGTGTGCGAGGTATGCAAAGACAGCAAAGGTGCCCGCATATACCTGCGTGAATAGCAGGGGGACACAGGTAACCCTGTGCCGGTAAGGGGAGCCTCTCTGAGCTGTCAGGAACATTTACTTTCCTAAACTGTGACGAGGGCAAATCTGTCACTATGATCCAAAACGATCACTCTCAGCGTGGGCTCCAGCAGAGGGGCATCTGTAAGAATGTTAATAATGTTCCAGTGGTTGGCGTGTCTCTACAGGGGGACGGGGGGACCTTTCAGAGACGGAGAAATGTTGTCAGAAAGTACATACCTTTACCCATGAGGCCGCCCTCATGACCCCGCCGCTTGTCACTCCTTTTGTCAGCAGAGTCACGCACAGATGCACCACGCAAACTGAGACGGCATCGGGGCTGCAGGCAGGCCCAACCTGCTCTCATATCAGCCCCCTTCATCTGTGGTGCACGGATGGGAGGGAGGTTTGGGTTATGGCAGCATGAATCTGTTGAAAATAAATGGAGGGGGGGGGTTTAACATATAAGTCATATATCACAATGGAAATGAAGTGTCAGAGAGAGAGAGAGAAAGAGAGAGAGAGAGAGAGAGAGAGAGAGAGAGAGAGAGAGATGTACTGTGTTTACCTGCAGGCTGGAATAAGTTACTGTCAGACTGCAGCAGCTGCAGAGAGCAGGAGGCAGAAGGAACCAGTCAAACAGGGAAGCATCATCTTTTCTAATCTTTGACAGTAGTACTCTAACAAACTCAAGCTAGTGACAAAACAATTCAATACACTATAAATTTTGTATAACAGAATTTTTAAAAGCATAACTTTTAATGGCACGATAGGAAAATGATGTAACTCCAACTTCTTATATTGTATATTTCCATTAAAACAAATAAAACAGTAGAGCACAGAGAGATGGTCGTCAAATTAAAACTGAGTCTTCCTTTCAGAAAAGGTGATGGCACCAAAATGTGACGTGACCTCATGTTTGACCCCTGACCTCACTTGTAAAGACTGTTGTCAGGATGACGTGTGGAGCTCCGATGTTCACCGGACAGCATGTGTTTGAACTCTGTTAGTAAAGAGTTGGTCCTGAAGGCTTGTGCTCACACTCATCGTATTCATACCACACAGCAGTATTCATACTACACACAGCAGTGTTCATACTACACACAGCAGTGTTCATACTACACACAGCAGTGTTCATACTACACACAGCAGTATTCATACTACACACAGCAGAGGGCAACGTTTGTTCTGCTCGTTCACCAAAACTGGAGAAGAATCAAGCTCGATGGAAGGGAGGAAAAAACAGGAGGTGTTAAAATATGTCACCAAAAAAAAAACAAAGACTGAATAATTAGGTGGGAAATGGCAGAGAAAACAGAACAGAAGCAGCTGAGGTGACTGAGCTCACTGAATGAAGAAGATAGATAGATAGATAGATGATAGATAGATAGATAGATAGATAGATAGATAGATAGATAGATAGATAGATAGATAGATAGATAGATAGATAGATAGAATCAGAGACAGTTGGCCGTTGTCACCTAGAGGTGTTTGGGTGAATACTAATTGGAGGCCAAGAAAGAATCCCATTGATGATGGAGCACAATGGAGAGGCAACACAAGCAAAAACAGAAGAATCCCATTATTTCATCTTTTTTCCACATTGGACCGTGTTTGTGTGACCGCCGCCTGCTGTCACTGCGTGGAGACCGTGACCCTCACAATGCAGCCCTTGTGCCCAGGGGCCACGGCAGCAGAGGAAACTAGAGCCGACACAGCTTCCTCTCCCACTGCCCCCCGGAGCCGTGTGGGCAATAACAAAGATGGCTGAATGCACACTATAGTCCTCTTTGGCAACAGCCTTCTGAGAAAGGTTAGAATACACAGGCAGGCTTGTTGTCCGGGTTCAGTGATGGCTGGTCACTGTATAGGCTGAATGCTACAATATGCTGTGTGACAGGAGAAGCCAGTGCAGGAGCCAGAAGGCAAATCTGGTCAAAAAAATATCAGTGGCACAAACACAGAATTATTTTATCAAACAATTTCATTTCGGTAAAAAATGAAAACGAACAACTTCTGCTTGACCTCAGAAAACAGTCTGATTTGTTTGAAACTGAAACAGCGCTGAGAGTCAGTCATTCAGAAACATCTGCAAACTGTTTGAATGTTTTACGTGTGGAAACGAAAACGTGTGAAAATTGTTTATCTTTTCATTTTTTTCTCATCTTTGATAACAAAACAAAAAGGGAACAAATCCAAGTAAAACAGAATGAAAGAGCATTTCAGGCCTTCATACACTCATTAACATCTGGAGCAGAGAGGACAACAATCCTGTTTACACACTGTTTATCACCGACTGGACCATATGACCAGAGAGAGGAGAGAGAGGGTGTGAGAGTGAGAGAGATGAACTACATGTGACAGCGGGACATTCAGGGCTTGGACCAAGGACCAAACAGGGACAAACATCAGCCTCCACTTTCCAAAGTTATGAACTATCCAGGAATTTTCTGACTGGACACTAATCAAACACTGTCGTCATGTGGGACAACGCAGGGGGGCGACTGCACAACTGCTTCTTCTCAACTTCACAGGTCTGAACTATTGTTTTTCTCCCTTTACCTCTGCCAAGATCGGTGTGAAGTAGATTAGGAGATGATAACACGCTTACCTGTCGAATTGTAGGAGCTGGAAGAGTGACCGCCTTCATGATGAACTGCGCTGTGATTCTTCTACTAACATCAAGCTGCTTCAACTGGTCTTCAGCTTTGTATACACCCAGCGGAGCAGGTAGAGGTTTTGGTAATCTGTCCTGTCTGCTGTTAATGATTAGCTTTTACATGAAAATGATTGTGAACCTTCAAAATCTGAAAACTGGATTGTGCAAATATGTTTTGTTTTTTTGAGGAGTTAAATGTTTCAGTGCTGCCCACACTCTGACTTCAGCACACACCTGGTGGTTGGCATTTTCATCCTAATGAGGCAAAGCCAGAGCACGTGCCAGGTGTGCCTCTGAGTCACATGACCTGCGCTGGTGTCACACCTTGAGAAGCTTCTCTGAAATACAGCAGAGGAAGAGCAAGAGCTGTGTTTCTGGGAAGCTTCTCAGAAGTCGGTCACTGATGGGTGCAGCACCACGGAGCTCCCAGTCACAGGTCGACTCTGCCACTAACAGCAATCACCAAAAGCAAATCTGAGGGTTTTAAAGGGCAGTTCAACAATCATTTTCATAATGTCTTTGCTTTACCTTTGGTCAGTGAACTGTGACGACATAAACACTGACACCTGCTGGATGCTGTTTGTCCCCAGAGCCCAAGAAGCTGAAGTATCTCATCGACCCGCCTGTGTTCGCTGAAGTCACCGGCCGAAGGGGAGATAATGTCACCTTGCCGTGTATTCTGAGAAGCAAACCCAGCCATTACAAAGTGAAATGGACAAAGCTGGAGCCCGAGCACGTAGGGCCAGAGAATATTATCATGATATCAAATGCACATGCCTTCAAGCCCTACGGCCATCTTGGACCGCGGGCCTCGCTTCGAAAGGCTCACGTAATGGACGCCTCCTTGCAGCTCAGCCGTCTGGAGCTGGAAGATGGCGGCAGGTATCGCTGTGAGCTTGTCAATGGCATCGAGGATGAGAGTGTTGTCATAACGCTGAGGATTGAAGGTAACTGAAGCAATAAGAAGACCAGTGTCTAATCCAAGTATCAGCTTTCACTGCTGTAAATGGTGTAAAATATGTGTTTGAAATGTTCCCACACCTACATAGGGGCAAGGATTTTATCATGGCTGCGGGTTTGTGTTGGGGAATCATTGTCCTTTAATGAAAGACAGGAAGCACAGAACACTGTGAAAGTGTACAGCATAAACACTGAAAAGATGGCTTCTGTTTCCAGGGGTGGTGTTCCCATACCAGAGTGAAAACGGACGCTACAGATTCACCTTCCATGAAGCCCAGGAGGCTTGTGCTGAGCAAGATGCTACGTTAGCCACATACATCCAGCTCTACAGAGGTACCACATACTGTGCAAAGTGTTTATTAGCAGCCAATAACATGCTGTCTGCAGCTATATCAGCCCTCCTAAACCAGCGTGTCTCCTCCTGCAGCCTGGACGGAGGGTCTGGACTGGTGTAACGCAGGCTGGCTCCGCGATGGAACCGTTCAGTACCCCATCATCCACCCTCGACCCGTCTGTGGAGGAGAGCTGCTCCCTGGGATTCGCAGTTATGGAGCAAAGGATAAGAATCATGATCGGTTCGATGCTTTCTGCTTCACCTCTCAGGCGTCTGGTAAGCTTTGAGTTGCTTGGCTTGGACCATGTGGGACCTGATTCTTATCAGACATGACAGAAAACTGGAATCTTTAAATGTTTAACATCAGGCAGAAAAGCCTGTTTTAGATTATTCCTCTGATTTTAGACAGTTTTTCTTTTTCACAATGTCTGAATTTTCCAGGTGCTAAGAATCTCACCTGCACGAATCTGTGCAGTGAACCACTTGACTGAAACTCTAAGTTGGGGTTCGTTGATCAGTTTCACAAACTGTTGCATCGCCCTCAGCACCAACATCAGACTTGTTCTGAAGCAGAACTCAGGATTTCTCCGACGTTCTCAGATTCCTGGAAAGTCCTCACACAGTGTGGGTTTTCTCGTTACTGCCAGTGGAGCATCACAGTTCAGAGTTGTGTGAAGGGAAGGATGTTGTTACTTTATTTCACAATCAATCAGTGTTTCAGAAACACTTCTGAATGTCAGCTCTGCGTAGCTGCAGCCTGACCTTTGGTAGCAAACTGA
Organism: Toxotes jaculatrix; assembly: GCF_017976425.1. Taxonomy (NCBI): domain Eukaryota; kingdom Metazoa; phylum Chordata; class Actinopteri; family Toxotidae; genus Toxotes; species Toxotes jaculatrix. The sequence goes on along the minus strand of NC_054401.1, from coordinate 1,477,257 downwards.
TAGTAGGAGGACAGAGGACAAAAAAGGAGGAGCGATGAACACGTTTATCAGTGGGAAAACACTTGCCTGCCTCTGTTCCTGCTGCAATCAGGAAAATGTGACAAGTGAGATGGAAATTTGCAAAACAAAGAATTTAAAGATTAGAATGTTTGACAGTATCGAAACGATACCAAACCTCTGAACTGAAGTTGCCTGGATGTGTTCATATCAATCCTTCCTCCTCTCACAGGTTCCGTCTTCTACATATCAGGGTCTTTCTCCCTCGAGCAGGCAGGACGTGCGTGTAAACATCAGGGAGCCGAGCTGGCGTTGGTCGGCCAGCTTTATGCCGCCTGGCATTTCCAAAACTATGACCAGTGTGACGGGGGATGGCTGAAAGACGGCAGCGTACGGTTCCCCATCAGCAACCCCAGGGAGCGCTGCGGAGGCATCCCCGGGGCAGGGGTGCGCTCGTTTGGGTTCCCTGACAAGAAGACGCATCTTTACGGAGCCTATTGCTATAGGTAGCCTCGAATAAGACCTGCAGACGAATTACGAAACCTCACATCTGAAGCAACAGACAATTACTGACAACAGAATTATATGGTTATATTTCAATTCTTACATTTTTAAAATTGAGTGAGTGACACGGCCATATTATTAATGTAAAACAGGGATTTCTGAAAACAAAAGGCCTCATTTCCATATAATTTGGCAGATTCTTAAAATCTTAAAGCCAGGAACTGATTTAGCGTGTAGACAGGACCTTCTACACCGTCTCCTAACCCAGATTTCTCAATAAGACATGAGACTGATTGACTGGGTCAGATGACCATGGGTTCAGAAGCTTTTCTGATCAGGCTTATTTCTTCCATTGGATATAAAGACAACACAAACCCGTGTTAAACAGATACATGAAGAGTAATTCAGGTTTTTCCTGATTGTTTAACGTGTCCAGCAGCTACCAGCCAAAACTGCCAGAAGATTTTGGTTGTGGCTGGTAAACTCCAGCAGTGATTCTCTCTGACGTAATAATCATTTAAGAAATAATTGTTGTTTGGATGTTTACTGTAGTTTATTTTGGATAATGCCAGCTTCTGTGACTTATGGAAAAATGGAAAAAATGGAAGTAAAAGGTGAAAAAGAAACACAAACACAATCATCTCACACTAAACCTGTAATACTTTGTCTAAGACTAAACTGCTTCCTGTGAGCTCGTCCAAAGCAGCTAAAACGTACTTTAAGGATCGACTGGTTTATCTGTAAATTAATTCCATGTAACTGAATTTATTCAATAAAGACGTGTCCACATGTCAGGGTACTGATTTGGCAGTGAAATATTTGTGCTTTGAAGTTTGCCATGTTGGAGAGAAAACAGCTTTTTGGATGTGGCTCCAGATGCCACCAGTGTGTGGGATTTGTAGACTCTGAGCTTTTCAAACATCACCAACTCACTGTCTGAGGGTGCAGCCAAAAACATGTGGAAGTCGCCTAAAGAAACTGATAACAGAGAATGTGCTGAAGCCCTGTGTTCGAAACTTCGCTGCTTTGGCGACTCCTTGTGTTAGCATCGGAAATGACTCCTGGCAACTTAAATTGGGGTCTGTAAAAATCACAACCCAGCTTTATCCGGAGGCTGCAGCTCTGCAGTTTGAAGGTTTTATACTAATGAGCTCATTAATTAGACAAATAAATTCTTTTGATGAAAAAGGGCCATGAAAATACAATCTCCAAACTCCACAACTACTCTTACTACGTTTAAATTTTCCTAAACTAAGTTATCTGGTAAGACACTGTACTCTTCATTAAGAATCATGTGATCATGCTATTTTAATGTGTTAATTTTTATACAGTTAAATCAATAAACAACACATAACAAGAGCAAAGATTCAGACTACATTACAAAATTACATTTTATTAATTCTCTTTTTCATTGGACTCATTTTTACTAAATTACTTCTACTTGTACATTTATATGGTATGTGTTCATTTTATCAGTGATTAACATTTCCTGCTTTGTTACTGTCAAACAGTCTATTAGAAACACTGCTTCTAAAACTAGAAAACAGCAGATGAGCTTTGTTGCGTTAGTCGCATCATCAAAGATATTTGTGTTTCCTCCTTGATGCCAGAAGCAGAGCTGTCATTCTGAGGCCAGTGCAGATCTACAGACAGGATACTGATCAGGACACTGTATGCCAAACCATTGTACAGAGTCTAAGAGACACCTGAATAAAAAGCACCAGAGCACCAGAGTCAGTGAACTGCATTCTTAAAAAAAGATGGCCTGTGTGCACAGAGAGAAGCAGGTGCTTCGGCTTTTAACCATCTACTTTCCTGTTGGTATCATCTAACTAAAAAAATAAGAACGCAGTTTTCTCTTCAGGAGACGGACAGTAACTGAATCTCCGGGATGCCTGTGCCTGGAGCCGAAATGAATTCATCTCGATATCTGCTGATGTTAAAGATGCGCTTTCTTTTAAAGACTGCCACACAAAGGCATCCCATTCACATTACCTGAGGTGGCTGAGGTTTGCTCTAATTTCAGGTGTGATGACGGGCAGGAACTCTCCGCCGCACGGGTGAATAATTCAGGTTTCCTGTATGGAAAAACCGAGTTGTGCTGGAAAAGTTTAAAAAGTGTGTGAAGCTTGACACACAACAAGAGCGCACATCTTTTTTTTGAGAGTGCAGACAGTGGGAAATGAAGGCTGACTGATGGCCACTGTTCTTACAACGCTCTCACAGAGAAGTAAAAACAAGATGGTGTCGGTGAATGTCAGACTTTTCTACACGTCGAACTCATCACGAACAGCAGTCTGTTACCAACATGTTAACATAATGCAGCGTTTATGGCAGCAGCAGTCAAATTCATGAAGTCAGCGTTGTCTTTGAACAGGCTGGTTTTAATTTCTACGACCTTTATTAAAAAAAATAAACAGCTATGTTTAGTTATGAAAAGGCTGTTGATTGAGAAAGTAAAGAAAACTATAGGTTCACTATTCTCCTCACAGGTAATTCTGCTGTGAAGGACGCAACTTGTTTTCAAAAACTCATTTTTAAATAGTTCTGGATCCCTTAACCCCTCATATCATTCCTATAACCTGCTTGGTTTACATTTAATTTGGTTTATTTAGGGTCATTTAGACTAATAAAACTTACATTTACATGATTAACTCGCACTTTAAGTACGATCAGATGGGTTGAGATGATAACTTGGGATTAATGTGCATTTCCTTAACTGGGCCCAGGTCTCTCTTATCTGCTCATATGACAGTTTCATGAGAAAGTTATTTTGGATGCCGTGTTTTTTCCAGGGATATCTACATCAGCCAGCAACATTTTTTTTTTGTTTGTTTATCTAGCTGGTCAAATCAACACGTCCATCTCAATCTTACAGAACTCTTTAGAAATCCTTCACTTTTTCCACTCCTGGAAAACACATATCATTGCACATTTTTCCAGATTTTCCGTGATTGTAGGAACGTTTGTTTGATTGATATTTCTTTAACATGAAAGATTAGTTTTGTACAGTTTAACTTAATCTAGGAACTGGGCTGGAAACTCTTTTAAGACTCAAGACAGGTACGAGCAAGGAGAGGAACGGTATCTAAAAAATAAGAATAATAAAGTCACGATGGCTTTACACATTCCACTTAATGTCCCAGAACAGCGGCGTTGCTTTCTCTGTGGCTGCGCCCATGACCTCCATGACCTCCATGACCTCTTCATGCTGGTGAGGAGGTGAGGTAACTGAGTCCACTTCCACTGAATGGGCTAGAGGAGGGAAAAAAAGCAGATTTAATCATTTAGTTTACTGTGGTGCTCCCAGTCTTCTTGCTGTGCACTTTTTATTTTATGTTAAATTTATCACTAAGTACGAACATAACCTGAAAAACAGAATATTTTTGGCAAATAAATCACCAAATAAATATTCACACTTTTTATTTTGCCTCACTTACCCAGAATATTCTGTCTCTTATCAGCCACTCAGCCTCCTCCTTATGTATTTTTGTGATTTAACTGAGATGTAATATTCATGTTTAATACGAGGGATTAGTTCTCCCATCAGAATCCTCCAGGGCTCAGAGAGGTCAGGAAAAGCACTTACTTGGCATGCATGTAATCAGAGGCTGCTCCCACTGGCCGCCGGGCAGGCACTTGATCACAGGATTCAGTTTCTGAAGAAAACCGTCTTCACAGTAGTACCGCACCTTGGTGTTCGTCTCGTAACGCAAACGCTTCTTCCCAAAAACTTTAGCAGAGGGAACCTGAGGGGGCTCGCCACAGGAAGCTGTTACATGGAAGAAAAATAAAGCTGCTTAGATCCTCACCTGCTGAGGTCGTTTAAATACAAGACGATTAGGAGAACTCACAGACACCCTTCTTGCAGGTGTAGGACAGGTGGTAGTTGCATGGTACATCGCTCCAGTGGCCGCCGTCGTGCCACACCATCACCGCGCAGTCCTCCCCGGACAGGAAGTAGCTGTCAGGCTGGCCTTTGTACCAGTTCTCATAGAGCTGGCACAGAGAGAGGAGGGAAGATTACAGCAGAGTCACATGAAGGAAAAAGCACAGCAAAAAAATTCAGAAAACCTTTACTACAACGGAGTCTCAGTGAAACTCACCAGAGGGTTCCCGTCTGACCAGCGGAAGTCTCCCTCAATGGTTCTGTCATTTAGTCCAATCCACTGATATTCTCTGTATTTGTCTGAAATAAACATTGGAAGACATGAGTGGAGAGAAACTAAGGCTGGAGTCACTGTATCACAGCTACATGCAGTACATGTGGTACATAAAGATGTATATGAGTCAAAAGGAAGATCAGATACTTCAGATCAAATCAAAAGTCAGAGAACTGTGAATGCAGGGAGCAGAGTCCTCTCTAAGACCACATTATATACTTCCCTGTGTAAAATATGCTATACTAAACATTCTAAAGACCCGAGTTATTCAACCCTGCATCTGACACTCTTACTAAGTTGACTGATTTTGTAAAGATGTTGCCTTTACTGTCGCTTACACAACAGTTTGAGTATCAGTGTGTGCGATCCACAGCAACTGCCTGCACTGGAACACTGCCAGAGGAATGTCAGATAAGTATCTCATCACCGTGCCGCCAGACAAAATACCAACTTCAACTTCAAAACCACAGCATTTTGTTCAAATAAAAAAAGAATGAATGAATGAATAAGATAAAAGACATGAAACGTCACTGTTGAGTCTTGTCTGGAAAATGTTGAGGGCTTAAAACGAACTCTTCGCTTTTGAACTTCAGTCTGACTCAGAGGAATGTTCGGGTGGAAGATCACTGGTTTGATGTGCGCTGCGAGAAACGCGGCACGACGACGAGCTGCTTCGGTGTTCCTGCGTACACTGTCAGCATCCTCCATGGTGTTAGCTAACTGATTACAAAGGTCAGAGGTCGGCACCAAACTATCAAGCACTGAAAAACCGAAACTGGAAAACAAAGCAAGCTAAAGAAGAGTGCTGTTCTTTTTGTGAAGTGTGTATGAGATGTTAAGACACACTGGTGAGCGAGAAACGTCACTGGCTGAACCAAAGAAAGGCATTTTCTCACAGCACCAGTTCTACACTGTAAACAGCCATTTTCTTTCTAACTTGTTAAGATGAACTCCACGTCTGCTTCTTGGGCTCCAGTTACATCTAACTCACAACATCAGGTGAAACCTGCGTGGTGCTTTACCGTTGATGTAGTCCTGCTCCTCAGGGGTCATGACAGAAATCAGATGTCCGCCACACATCCGGCAGTGCTGCTCAGCCGCCTCCCAACTCTGCCTCTTGCTAAAGTGACGATAGCAGAAGCCCTGAAACTTCTCCCAGCCTGGCTCGCACTCCTCCAGGTCTGAGACACGGGGGATGAGAGAGGGGAGCAAAACAATGTTTTTTGAATTATTAGAAAGGTTTTACTTGTATGTGACAGATTGTGTGTCTGTGGTGCAGGTTTATCAAACAGCTGACACTGAACCTGTCTGGCACAAATCTCCTCCGTAACCAGGCAGACAGAGGCACCTCGCTGAGTCACCGTCGACACAAGTGCCTCCATTTAAACAGGGGTTTTCCAGACAGGAGTCTGCAGACGAGAGAAGATCGTGAGAGCAAACACATTATTAAATATATTCATTCCTTAGTATCTCTATCAGATGTAGTGATAGAAGAGAAATAACCAACCTAGCACATTATTATTTATTTCCTTTAATCTGTTTGTCAGGAACCATCATTGTCATACTTTGTACCAGATTTAGCAAACAGCTATTTCCCATCTGAATGGGTATATTTTATATTAGTATATTATATTATATTATATTATATTATATTATATTATATTATATTATATTTTATATTAAGTTTTTTAACACCAGTTTTTTTTTTTTTCTTGAGTGTAAGAAGCCAAATTCCCTGAAAAGCAGCAGAGGGAGCTGTTGCTTCAGGAATAGGACACACTGCTGACTCACTGAAGGCCGTGCTGCACTTTCAATGATAAAATGAAGTTTGGGTGTTAAAAACAAATATTACTGAAACAGTATCTTATTACTTAGGCAACAATACAGTAAATGTGAGAAGAGTTGGATTCATTTCATGCTTTAAGTAATTAAACACTGTGACTACAGCGGCATGAGTGAGCTTTATATTGTAAGTCTAAACTTTCTGTCTTTGGTCTTTGTGAAGCTGAAGAATAGAACTGGTTGCATTCTGTAAACGAGTCAGCCTGAGCTGCTTCGTCGCAGCGTGCAGTAAAGCCCTCCCTGGACTCTTGTTTCTGTCAACATCAAACATGCGGCACCTGAAACGCCTCCTTGTTGCACAGCAGAAACTTTGGCAGCGGGCAGAGAGGCACCCATGACCGTGTGGTCCTCCTCATCGGTTTTAAAATCGTCTGGGTGAGAGGTGGGAGCACTGATGGTCACATCATGAACGTCTGTGGTGAGTGACGGACTGCAGATCTCCTCGTTCTCATCCGGATGTCGTGCACACATTCTGACTGAGGGCTCGTCTGTGCCGGTCTCCCCCTCAGGCGTCTCTGATCCGTCTTCTGCTGAGACAAAAGACAAAAGTATGTCACTCCACCAGTTTCATGCTGATTATGCTTAAAGTGAGAAAACACAAAGGGAATGTTTAGTTATTATTATATGAATTATTCCAAATATGAAGAGAGCATTTTCACCTCGAGGCACTAATTTCAGCACAGTGCCTTCTTCACTCATGGCTGGTGTTTGTGTTACTGTTCCATGAACAGCATAGCAATGTGTCTAGGGAGCTGTTACCTGAAGAACCTCTCTGCGTTGCTGCTTGTTGGCAGTCCATGTGGCTGCCATAAAATCTGAATATCGACCGTGAAACCCTCCAGGAAAAAGCTCAGAGTGGCAAAAGGTGCTGAACCCAGCCCAGAGTTTGTGTAAGCTGTCATTTTATTTGGGCTCTCTCCAGCTCGAAGGTTGTTTGTGGTTTTTGCATTTGGTCGACACCAGCTAAGATGCAGCTTTACAAAAAAAACTGTGCATCTAAATATACAAAGGCCAGGAGGGGGTCACATGGTAAAGAAAAATGATTGTGATTAGCTTACTAATATGGAGAAATGTCTATAATAAACAATGCAAACTGAGCAAATGATTTAACTTTTGAAAGAGGCTTGCTGGGCATGCATCTGGCATTTGGAATGAAAGCGAGGAATTATAATTCTCTCAGTAATATAATGCAGCATTTAATTGCCATACCAGCCTAATGAAAGCACAGACTAATAACTACTGTCAAACTGGGAAAATACTCTAAGATCCCATATGCTGAACTCAATAAACTGAAATTACATCCACTGCAGACGCCCACATTATACCTCACAACACAGATTTTTAATCAGTTGTTGCTCGAACATTTAACCGTTCACTTTTTTCTTTTGAAACAAAGATTGAGGAGAAAAAGAAAAAGCTTCAGTCATAAATTTTTAAGAGACCTTTCAAACCTACAGGTTACGAGTTTGATACCCAGAATAGGTTTTTGTTGGAGCAATCCTTCGGACTCACCATTAATGCTGCCGGTGGTGATCTCCACCACGACCTCTTCCTCTGTAGAGACATCCTCAGGTTCCTCAGCGATGGGAGCGCTGTATTCGTGATCAGAGCGAGACTCCTGCGGTGTGGAGGAGGAGGGCTCTGGTTCCCAGTCAGGTGTGAGGGTCAGATGCGGGATCAGTGTGATTTTTCCATCCGATGCAGAAGACGCATCAGTGCCAGCGTCAGCATCAGTTCCTCCTGAAGCCGGGTCTGTGGAGGCCGTTGGGTTTGTCAGCAGAAGCTCGGGTTTCATCTCTGGGCTTTCTCCTGAGGATTCGCCTGATCCCTCCCTGGTACCTTGTCCCCTCCCCTCTGGGTCACTGTCTATGATATTTTGTGTTGTGCTGAAAAATACTTCAGGGCTTCCTCCTAATCCCTCCTGTTCATTTTTTTCCTGGATGTCCTCAAGAGGTCCGGCTCCAGACGACGCATTGCTTTCAGGTATGAAGGTGATAACGTCTGGGGAGCTGGCTTCAACCTCCACAGAGGGAGGAGACAGGGTTACAGATACCGGTGATGTCAACAAAGTGACAGGATCACTGTTCAGGACGGGAGAATCCACACTGGAGCTGGAGTCGTCTGTGGCTGCGATAACCTCTGCTGTTGGGATTTCTGCAGGACGGACGTGTCCACTCTGCTCTGCTGGATCGTCTGGTGCTGTCTCCTCTGAAGTGCTATTGAATTCCTCGTCTCCGTGGTCGACTGGGATGGAGCACTGTACGGTCACAGCTGAGTGATCCTGAGCAGAATCATCACCTGCATCTTCTGTTCTGAAGCCATTTAGTTTGAAAAGAAGACCTGCATAAGAACAACAACAAAGGTCTTAGAAAATCTTCTTACATATTAACTGTCCCAGTTACAACTTGTGCAATATGATGCAATGACTAGACGTTTACTTTATATACTAAGGATATGTTTGTGGCCATGCCAGCAAAGTTAGTCTCATCCTAAAGATGGACTCTGGTTGACGTTGGGGATCTACAGTATGTTATATCTGTAAATGTTTGCCCTTATCAAGAGTGTAAGAAGATTTTTATTTAGTATTGGTATTATTTTATTTGTTTGTTTGTGAAGTTGACTCTCACAGGGTCACAAGCAGTGGAGGAACCTCTAAAATAGCCTCGATACTGTAACCTGAATGCTGATGAAACATGAGGTGCCCATGTTTAATATTCTCTGTATACTTACTGGGATCAGTCGTAGGGACCAGCTCGGAAACAGCAGAGACGTCCACAACAATCAGACTCTGAGTTACTGGGTCTCGTGTTTCCTCATCTGGAGGAGAATTTGCACTCTCCTCTCCAGACTCCTCTTCGGTTGGAAGGTTTACAGGCGTAGTGGAGTGAACATCTGTTTCCTCAGTGTGGGGTGAAGTAATAACCACAGATGCCTCCTCAACAGTGCTGGTGCTGGACTCTTCTGGCTGCCCTGAAACGTCATACGATGTGCTCGAGGAGACCAGTTCAGCTTCTGAGGTAGGTTCCAAGTGGACATCTGGAGTGTGGTCCTCTTGTGAAACAAGCAGCTCCCCCTCCTGATGCACCTCTGAGGAACTGTTGAGCAGCTCGTTTGCATCAGCTCCAGATGTCTCAGGAACATGAGTCTGTGACGGCTCTCTGCTCGCTGAAGTTGAACCATCAGCTGTGGGTAAAGTGGAGTCTTCAGCAGCAGTTACTGCACCATCGGCCTTTGGAGTAGCTGTTGGATGTATTTCATGGGACTCTTCAGGATCTGTGCCTGGGTGTTCTTCAGGTGCTGGCTGGTAGGACTCCGGGTGGATGGCCTTCTCTGCAGGCTGCTGATGCTCAGGCGGAGCGGCGACAGGCTGATGAAGCTCCACTGTGAGCAGCGGCTCCTTGTCATAACACAGCGTTGGGGACTGAGCCTCCACAGGGACCTGTTTTACAGGACTGACCGTCTGGGCGTGTTGCACCTCTTCGCCTCCCTTTGCTGTTACCTCGCTGAGGCTGACCTCCTCCTGGGAAGGATTAGTTAAGAAAACAATGTCCTGACCAATGTCCTCCGGCTCAGTGGCAAGAAAATCCTGAGGAGATTCAGTATAAGGGCTGTTATCGCCTGGAATTAAGAGCAGAATTGGAAAATGTTTTTTAGAATGTCCAAGATTTTACTGGACCTGTTCCTAATACTATTAAACTTGGTTGAGAATTTAACAAGAAAGCTTATTTGCATGCTAAAAAGAAGAAAAGGCATCTGTGATCTTCATCATTGGAGTTAACAAGTGGGCACCTTCAGGTTCACCTCCTGAACCAATTACAGTATTTGTGGTTATTTTAGAACAAGCAAAAATACATTAGACTAAAGCAGTTGATACCAAAGTCTCTTACTTCTGAAGCAGTAGACATCGTGTCGTGTGTGAGCCCCGGGGAAGCCCGTCTGGTTGCTGTAGCGATAGACGGTTCTGACCCCAGGTTCTCCGCCTCCACAGCGTTCTCTAGGGGTGACGATGGGGTACCGCACGCTTCCGTCTGCCAGCCACCCCGGACTGCAGTGGTTCAGTCCATCATTCCAGGCCGCATATAGCTGAGCTGTGGTGGCCAGCTCAGCGCCGTGGCTCAGACAGTAGGCCTTGGCCTCCCAGAAGGTGAAACGCTGGGGGGCGGAGCCATGGAACACCTCACCTTCACACAGGGATACAGGTGTTGGGTTTAAATGATCTTCAGATGTAAATACATATGCACATACCAGTCGGGGAGCTTTTCCATGGCTCTCCAATAATGGCCTACATACACAAACAGCCAAAATGGAGTAAAACCTCGAACATTACGCCCATACGTAAAAACTGAGTGTCACTCCAAAGCAGCAAGCATTAATGTGCTGCTATAACAGCCTCAGCTCTTCTGGTTTGGGGCTTTCCACGATAACCTGGCTGCAGGGATTTGCTCCCATTCAGCCACAAGAGCATTAGTGAAGCCCAACACATGTTGGGTGTTAAGGCCTGGCACAGTTTGCATCCATTTCATTCCAAAGGTGTTGGACAGGGTTGAGTTCAGGGCTCTGTACAGGCCCTTCCAAACAAACTGGGAAAATGGAGCTGGCTTTGTATGGGTGGGGGGGGTTGTCTTACCCTCAATATTCTCCACATAACAGTAGACGTCATACAGCTCATCAGGCTCTAACAGCCCATAGTTCCTCACTCCTGGCAGTCCATCCATGTCCCCAAAACAGCCCTCTCTCGGCATCTGAATGGGATACCTGTAGAAAGAAAGGACACACGGCATTGAAACACCGAGTACCTCTTCGTCTGTAACGGCAGCTCTCCAACCATCACACTTGTTTGAGCTCTTCTCTGAGGGAGTGTTGAAGTGGGGAGAGATGTTTGGTTTGAGTTCAGATGAGAACCTCTCAGCTTCTTGATGGTCTCTGTGTTCTGATTTGTAGATGTAGAGAGCGTATCAAATGTTAGCTGGCTGAGTGGTCCACTGTCAGCCCTCCAACCTGACCGGCCTCCACCCTGGATGCTCCCCCAGCCACACAAACAGCAGCGAGTCAGTCTAAGAATTTAGTGTTGTTGTGTGTGCGGAGCTGCATTAACAATCTGGGCTGTTGCCAAACGCACACTGAGAGTCCACACAACCCAAAATGCAGGATTCTCTAGCTAAGAGCCCACTTGATCCAGTGGAGAGTGTAGATGTGTCCTGTTAAACACTGAGCCATTTTCTCTCAGGTCCTCACCTCACTGAGCGGTCTGAGAGCCAGCCTGCATCACACTGCTCGTATCCGCTGTGGTAGGCGGCCAGGAGCTGCTCCGGAGAGGCCATTTCAGCACCGATGTCCTCGCAGGCCTCTCTGGCCAGCTCAAAGGTAAAGGCGTAACGGCTGGATGCATCACGATAATGGAACACCACCCCTGTAAAACCCAGAACGAGAGCTCTGTGAATTCTGGGTCCCAAATAATAAATTATCTCAAATAATAAGATATCAGAGTCAGACTTCTTCTGGACCTGTGGTTTGATTGGTTTGGACCAGACCGAGGGGAATAAATGCTTTATTGTTTGTGTTTACACTGACTTTTTACAAACAAACCAAGACGAGTGAACACAATGACCAAACTACATTTGCTGGTCCCTGCCCTCCTCGTGTTTCTTGTCCAAGTATGTTTTCAACTGCACCTCCTGGAATCTGAGTGTAACTCTGGATCTTCTGCCGTCGACATTAAATGCAGCACTCAGTTCCTGATACAGCGGCTCACAAATGACTCTGGTCAGAGAATGTATACTCTGTTACGTGGTTGGCATTGAATGAGGCAGCCATTCAGCACAGATGTTGAGTGTGTGTTGCGTTACATAGATACAGGAATACGATGTTTTCTGTTTCCAAGAAAACAGTTTGACCTCGACCTCCTTCATCGTGCTGTGTGTTGACTCGCCTGTTCTGTCAGTGCCATCGGGTTATTTTTATGCCGTATTCTGATGTTAGTTTTTGTAGAAAGAAACAGTCCTGGTGAAAACTGATTACATGTTGCTTTCAGCCCTTTTCTCTCAGTGTGCCTGGGTCAGATCTGCGAGCTGGCAGCACACGGTGTCGTCTTCTGTTTGTTTTCAAACTACAAACCAGACAATCATCCGGCAACACAAGATGTTCGCTAAGAGCACACGTTTTTTTTTTCACCTGACAAAGAAGAAGGACGTGTGTGTGTGTGTGTGTGTGTGTGTGTGTGTGTGTGTGTGTGTGTGTGTGTGTGTGTGTACACAACAGCCCTGCGGTGAACGCTAACTTTGTAAAGCTCGTTCAGGTTTTGTTGTGATGAACCTACAGAGAATTATCAGTTGAACCTGTATTCTTTACATTTTAATATACATTTATTATTTATCCACTATACTGTATCTTGGCATTTTGATCTGTCATGTCTGGTTCTAACCTTTGACCTTGACCTCAGCCACGTCATCAGCATCCTCTAGGCCCTGCTGCACCTCGCAGCGGTAGAAGCCGGTGTCGTTCTGCCTCAGGTTGTCCAGCCGCAGGGTGAGGTCAGCGGGGGAGTAGGCGTAGTTGAGCAGCGAGGCTCGGTCCTTGTAGGCCTCGCTGACTCTCACCCTATCTCCCCGGGCCACCAGGATCTCCGTGTCACGGCCATGAGTCAGGACGCTCCACTTCACCCGTGGGAGAGACAGCACGGCGTGGCGGCCGTTGGTGGAGGGGGATGGCGGAGGGTGGGCCAGGGACACCAGGCAGGGTAACGTCAGAGAGCCACCCAGCACGGAAAACACAGGCGAGGAGGTGGGAATGGTCACGTGGAGAAGCTCTGAATCATCTGAGGAGAAGCAAGCTTAGGTGACATTTTGAGAAATACGAATATACATGTATGTACAAGTTCTTGATGAGAGTTAAATGAGAAGTTTGATACCATCCTCACACACTCTATTCCTGTGGCATTAGTGACATAGATACATCTATACATACAATTATTAGCCAAAATAAAACAGGACTAATGTTAATATCAACAATCCTGATATATAATATATAATATTTCCCATGTTCACTCTGCAACTCAGCAAACCGTCAGAGGAAGGCCTTGAGATGTGGTTAAAAGCTTCGGCGGAAAAAATAACAAAAAAAATAAAATAAATAAAACCACACACAAGTGAATGGAACTTGGGTTAAGAAATTCTTTGTTAAACTGATATTTCCACGGTCGGCAACGATCCTTCAAACTCAACACCGAAGAGCTGCCAGGATATTTCACTCTGTGGCAAAAAATTTAAACCTCACTACGAATGTTTGCACCAAATTTCACGGCAGTACATTCAATATACTGCCTTCCCTGGAGCCATGCGTGGCTAATAACACCACATGACATTGTGACAAAACGCTGAGGTGGAAGAACAGAAAAATAAGTGAAAGGAAGAGGAGGAAAGAGGAAGCAGGTTATTGGTAAATCAGTCGTATTTATAAAGGAAAAACTTTCTCTGTCAATCAGCTTAAAGCTCGGCTGCTCACAGGACTCGGTCATTTTTATCCTCCATTTCCTGATATATTCAACTTTTCCAGCTTTGCAGCAAAACCCTGTAACCAGCTATTAGAGCCAGGGCCTGACATTTACTATCAGCATTGGACTACAGGCCAAAGCTTTAATTGGGTAGAGGTGATTGATTACTCACCCGTGAAACTGTAGGCATGCACACTTTTTTTCTGCTGCCTCATATCACAAAATGATGGTTTGATATCTGCAGGAGGTTTGTAGGGTTGTTAGCAAAGCACAAGAGTAGTTCTGTCATATTGCTGCTGTTCCTACTCGTCACCAACAGAGGTCAGTCATTCTGAAAACATTTAGTTTGCATTTTCCCAAATCAACTTGTCATGAATACCAAATTATAATGTTACAGCCAATATGTGACATCTCTCGATGCTCTCAGTACCTGATTTTCTGCTGGGACACTCACACGGCCTTGAAAGTGGCTTCCAGAATGTGAATGTCAGCAAAAAACAATGACAGAAAATGATTAAAGAGCTCCTCCCTGCCCTAAAAAGCCAGAGGTCACGTGTGATTTAATGGAGTCCTGGGTGTCAGTGGTGGATGGTAACAGTGAATGTGATGGCGAAGGGGAGGGAGGGATGCATACCTGAGTCATGGTGGGGGGTAGAGGACGACGGCAGGGCGAGGAAACAGATGGCACACAGCAGCACAGGCAGAGGAACAACCAGTCTGCGGATAAAAGACAAGGGGGGGGGGGGGACAGAATGAGGACAAAATGTTTGAACATGAACATCACAGGGAACTCAGGGCATTTTAAAGCACACTCTTTCATTTACTTCAGAATTTCCTGTTTTCCCTTTCCATCATAGCTGCCATGAACACACACACACTGGTTTACTTTGACTCTGTTGCACACACACACACACGCACACACGCACACTGTCCACACACCGGCACCAAATGTGGATTAATCCGCCAGTGAAAATAGTCCCCAGCACAAGTGCTAGTTTTCTTATTTTACTGTATTTGCAGGGTCCAAAACCCAGGAGCCCACTAGTGAGGTCCGACAGCTTGGTGGGGAACAAAATGTTGGACCCCACAAGTTTAAAGGGCTGAGGGTTAAGACTTGGGTTTAGGGTTCAGGTTAGAGTCAGGCTTAGGTTAGGGTTAGGGGGAGGGGCTGGGGAATGCACTGTCAATGACAGATCCCCACAAAGATAGTAAAACAAGAATGTGTGTGTGCGTGTGTGTGTGTGTGCGAGGGGGCAGACAGACAGACTCGGACAGACAGAGGGACGGCCTGTGTGTCCTTGGAGCTTTCTAGCTGCTGTGAGTCAGACTTCAGGAGCTGCAGAGTGTGAGCTGAATTCTGATTCCCACAGAACTCCCCGGAGGGTCGGACTGACGCCCATCCTCCAACTTAACTAGATCTACCATTATTACCTCTCCTTTCACCCTCGAGTATATTCACTCCTCCTTTTTCCCTTTGACACCCTGTCTTCCTTTGTTGTTTTATAATCCTAATTCCCCTGCTACCATCAGTTAAGAGCGTATTTTTTTCCCGCTTGTTGATAACTTAACTTTTCTCTACTTCACAACAGCGCCTGACAAACATGCCGCCGATTTATCTCAAACTGTGATTAGAAAAGCTTTGATCTGACAAGAGAAAATCTCTGTATTACAAAAAGCTGCATGATTCGAGCGCAAACAAATGGTAGAGATGGATAAAACTGTCACAGCCTGATGGCCAAGAAATCTCCAGCTCCACACAAGCACATTCAAGGAGCCTCACACTGCTTGAATGTAAATCCGTCCATGCGTAGAAAACATCTCTCACGGCCAAATAAAGACGTAATGTTTTAATGCTGCTTTTTTACATGAACAAATGTACACGACAAAGACGGGGAACGCACCACTGTGACGCGGAGCATTACATCCTCGTTTTCAAAAACTGAAACTCTAAAAGTCGGAATAAGTTGGTCTCCGTAGTTAAGTCTGTTTTTTGAATATTTTAAAAAGCCAGACACATTTGCACTGTGAGGAAAAGCTCCGCCTGTCTGCCAGGAAACAGAATCACTAATGGAGTCAAAACTAGAATTACAGCCTCACAGTCAGACGTCCTCAGTTTGTGTCCATGTCTTAATAAAAGGAATAAGAGTATTTTTAGCGTAAACATTTTGAAGTTTGACCTTGTGTTTTACAAGGTCACAGTGACTTTGACATTTGACCTTTGACCACCAAATCCTAAACAGTTCATCCTTGAGTCCTTCCTGAGATGACACATGAGAATGGGATGGACAACGGCCACGGCTGTCGCCTGTGTGGAGGCAACATAAGAAAGTGACGCTTCTGAAATAAGACTGAGGACGAAATCCAGTGACTGAACCTGCTGTATGTTTACGTGGATTTTACAGTAACCGAGTTACAACAGAGCACGTAAACATGTTGTCTGGTTTCCTGTGTAACCTGATTTCTTTTATACAAGCAGCCTGTGGGGAGCAGAGAGGAAGACGGACGCTCCGTCTCAGCTGAGGATGGATGTTGGCATCTGAGTGGAAAATCAAAGACATCACAGTTATGCCACTGAGCTCTTCCCTTTGAGTGAGAGTAGTATTAAACTTGCAACGACGAAGGAAATTAAAGTTTGTTTTGTGGGTCTCAGCAGAGACACATTTCTAATCAAAACAGGATTAATAAATAATCACTCAAAGGTCTTTAATGCCTAAATTTGGCTCCGTCAGTCCAGAATGAAAGCTTTGAAGACAGAAATGCCACAAGGGATAAAGCTGGCCGTTCAAATCGTTCCACTGAACAGAACTGTAGACACTCGCATCTGTAAGATTTTAATAGGAAAAAAGGTTTTAAAAAAAACTGAGGCAAATGCAATGTATCTTCAATACCTTTTAAAAAACAGAAATATCAGCTACAGCTCTCAGTTTGTTCAGAATGATTTGATCACGAAGCTTAAACGACTGCGGAGTGCACTGATGACAGCTAACTGATCAGACGTTCAGGGGATCATGGCGTCTGCCTGAACGAAGCGACAGAAGAAAACATGATTCAGCAGAAGTGAAAGTGGAAATAACATCACAACAAAGTTTGTTGTATTGTACTAATCCAGTTCATGCAGTGTGTAACGCTGAGTGATGCACACAGCAAATTTACAAACTTTTCAGAGCCATAATATATTATAACGCTTTCAGTCGGCACAGAAGCTGCATTTGTGGTTAGTAGGAAAAACAAATGTTTTACACATTAATGAAAGACACACGGGGGGTAGGAAGTTTAAACCGGGAACTTTTATTGCCATCTTCCTCGCTCCCTCATCTCCTGTCATTTCACTCTATTGTCACCATAAAATAATTCCCCAAAATTCACCAAAAACATTTTCCAGAAAAAGAAGCTATGATTGGCTGAGTTTCTGTGACTGGCTGAAATAACATCAGCTTTATCTGCAGATAGAAAAGAGTAAATATAAATGAGCAAACTGTCAGCCTGTCAGCTGCCTGTCACTCTGGTTTCAGTTCATACTCACATCAAGGAAATGGACAAATTTCCCATAAATCCAGTGTCAAACTGGTGCTAATGTTCAGATCCTACAGTCTCTTCATTTTCAGACTCATCAACAATCTGTCTCACTCCCTCTTTCTGAGACACACACTGTTCAGAGACACAGAGAGACAGAGAGAGAGAGGTGGCTTTCCTCTGGGGAGGCAGAGCAGGCCAAGGACGCATCCCAGGCAACATCACAAGTGCAAAGACAGTGGCTGAATAGTCAATGACTTCACCTTGAGGGAAACGTGGTGGGGGCCAGGGGAGAGGATGTTTGACCGCTCAGTTTGCCAGGAAAGGTCATCTGAGGCCACGGGGGGGGAGGAGGAGGAGGAGGAGGCGGGGGAGGGTGAACTACATTCTTAAAGAACTGCACCAGCTTGTTAAGACTTTGGCCCATTTGTCACTTTACCCAGCGTGTGATGTGAGCGCTGGTGATCCGGCGGATAGCTCAGTGATTAACACACGCTAACATTTTAGCATGCGGCACACGAGTCCTCACACCCGCACAACAAAACAGGTGGTTTCCAAAAACATCAGATGGTTCTACTCCGTCAAGTGTTGGGTTCATACCGAACAGATACAGAACTGAGGATTCAGTAATTCCACTGGTGATTTGCCAAAACTAACTTGGTTATTTTCTGGTTAATGTTCCAGGTTAAGAACATTTATCGATGTATCACTGAAAACTGTGATTTAATGAGGTGATTACAGATCTAAACAGATCTAAACCGAATCTTTGAGTCTCAGTTTTTTTTATAACCTAAACTTGGAAGGACTTGATAAACGATTAGAGAGGATTCTGATTCAATAAGTGGATTCAGTACACGATCCAGAATCAATAAATACAAAGGAAGCTAGTGACCTCTACTATCTAGACTTTCACCCACACACAGCCACAACGCCAAGACCACCCCAAACCCCCCCCCCCCCTCACACACACACACACTGTACCCCTCTGCTTTCTCAAGGCAAGAACCACCACTGTTACCCTGCTTTTGCCCCTCTTCAGCTCCTCCATCATACCGGCCCACCAGTCCCACATCGCGCCACCTCGAATGACTCGGTCTGCCCATCTCCAGGGGCAACCCAAACCCCCCTGACAGACACAATCTGACAGGAAGCAAGGAGCAGCCGGGGAGGGCTGGAAACAACGGGGACCTCTCGGAGAATAGGGTGGCACAAAGGAGGAAAGCTCTGTACAGCGTGACTGAGAGCTGAGAGAGACGTTAAGTTCACAGGAACGATCTTTAACGATTCGCCGGTCGGCCTCAAGCAGCAGCCACGTCTTATTAGCTGTTATCCACTGACTCTGTGCCGGACGGCAAAGCTTGTGACAAAAGCCATAAGTTACAACACTATGGCTGTTAGCTACAGCAGCATTTAGACTGTGTGTGTGTGTGTGCGTGTGTGTGTGTGTGTGTGTGTGTGTGTGTGTGTTAGTCTGTGAACCATAAGCTGATTAGGCTGAATTGCTGTGAGATATAAGGGCTTATACCTCAGACAGGGTGACAGAAAAAACAACAGCACTGGTCTGCACTCGTTATTTAGTTTGAGTCACATTTCAGAGGAGCTGCTGGAAACGTACTGCTGCTGCTGTGGAGACGCTACACCCTCTGAACCCACGGTGCAGCAACCACAACAGCCTGCATGACCTGCTGCCCCCACTGAGCGCCAGCGGCACCATCGGTCACTGACAAACCAAGCTGGTAAAGTTTGAAACTAAAAGCCACCACATGAAAACTACACACACATGTTACAGAAGCAGGCGTCTGTAAGGAAACTCAGAAACGTCTCCCTTCATTATTATTTCTCACTGCTCAGCTTGATTACACGTCTGAAAAACTAAAGCTTTAAATTTCTAAAGTAAGAAAGTTTGGTGTTTTAATGGAGTGAGAAGTGGAGTGAGAAATCATGTCCAGGCGAGATTTAGAAAAACTCATTCAGGACTTCCTTCCCTTCCTTTTCCAGCAGGGTGGACTATTATAACCGTCTCTTGTCTGGTCTTCCGTTCCCAAAAAGACAACTGCAGCTCATTCAGGATGAAAAACAAAAGGACTGAGCTCATTACTTCTGTGCCTAAACCTTTACACAGCCTTCCAGTCACTTATAGAATAGATCTTGTGCTTCCAGTGAATCAGGTAACAAAGTAATGTCAGTACTTATAAACTTTTCTTTCTGTATTTTGGAGGATTCAGCAGATCTGAATCCTGAATCCTGTTCTTACCAACAGACATCGTTTCCTCAGCTCTTCATTGACTAAACCTCTGCTATAATTGTAATTAAAAAAACCAAAACAAATGCAGAAATGCATCAGACCAAACATTTCCATTATAACTCAGAAGCTGACATCAGCCCTTCAGCCCTCTTCATTTTGATTTCCAGGAACTCCACAGGTGGATTTCCAGAGTACAAACCTTCCCATAATACCAGTGGTGAAAAAAGCTATGAGGCTTCATGGTATTTAGTTTTTTGTATTTGGATACTCCTATGTGCTGTCATTAAAAACTCCAACACAAGCTACTGTTCATTCTAACGTGTTTCATGATGGACAGACGTGTGCTCAGTTACCTCCATTACTGCATCATCAAACTCTCCTTTAATGATGGAACTTGTTTTTAATGTGGTGCTCACAGTTCTTATTTCTCATGAAGATATTCCCAGAATACAGATCAGACTGAACATCTTCAGTGGAACTTAACCACGTTCAGCACAGTACATTTAACCTGTACTAACATATAGTTCTGAGGTACATGATGATTATTTCTATTTTGGATTCTACTATAATACAAGTCAGAGGGCAATGCTGTATTTTTATTACACCTGTAGATACAGAACTCTGAATAACTTTATAACTTCAACTGCCCAACAACTTCAGTTACTTCCACCCTGATCATGTACAACATTAAAACACTGTGTACACACTGATGAACCACTAATAACAACCCAGTATATAAAATAATTACCAGTATAAGACTGTGAAAGGAGCCAGTCTGCGTCCTGTGATACTCGGCTCAGGTGCAGGTATGTTTTCCTGCCCACGCGTTTTCCCAAACACGGGGAATGTGTGTGGAATCGCACAGTGATGCTGCAGCAGGTGACAGCTGATGCTGGCAGCGTTACTCCGGACGTGGATGCGCAGAATCATCGCGCGTTTCTATTTATTTCGGGTTATTAAACTGGCACCATTCAAAGATAAAGCAAAGATCAAACAGATGTTACGGACTTACTTCATTTTCATCAGACTCGACTCTCGGTCCCGGTTTTCAGAAGTTGTCCCTCGCGTCTCCGTGAAGACCCCGGACAGGTGCAGGTCTTATGCAGGTGCAGGTCTCTTTTCCGACCAGGATTCCTCCAGAAGCCGCGAAACCGACCGAGACAGAGGCTTTGACCTATGTCCGTCCAGACCGCCAAGAGGAGAGGAGGCGAAGAGAGGAGAAACTGGGATGAAGGCAGTGTTAAAGCACCAACACCTCCCCACTCCTCCTCCTCCTCCTCCTGCTGCCTGGAACATCATAATCCCTGATGAGGTAGAAGGACGCACTGATGGGCGAACAAGCGAGGATCAGAGAGGACAATTATTAATTATCTTTCAATTTTCCGTCAGTGAATGAAAAAGCAAAGAGCCGCAGCCTGAAGCAGAGGTCCCCAAACTTTTATCTCTGCGGTGCACTGCCCCCGAACTGAAGATCACCATTAAAGCTGCAACAATGGACTTTTTAATGGCCACTAGGGGGCAGAGGAAGCCCACAGCGAGGAGACATGTGCTCTGAATCGGGGCTTTAATGTTTTTAAAAACATCAGCACACATCAAATTCTGTGAAAGTTTCACATGAATGGTCAGTTTGTCACGACAAGCGACTCCTCTCATGTTACACACAGTTTATTCTTAATGTAAAAATACTGATTAGCGGAGCTTTAAATAATAAATGAATCTCTGAGCTCTATGAATCTTACAGTGGGGCTTAACAGCATTAACTCACACTGAAACAAGATGAATCTACCTTTGGGAGCCTGAACGCCCTCTGGAAACGGCAAAACCCCACAAATCATAGGACAGAATTACAGTTATAGCTCGTTCAGTTCTGCCTGTTCCTAATTTTATGATGCATTTTAACCTAATCTTGAAACTTCTGTAAAGTCTGTCCCTACAGGAGGAACATTATTGATCCCAGACATACATACAGATTTCCCCCTGGGCAGAGTAGGCTCCGCCCTGCTCCGATCCTGCTGCCAGCCCACACGGTGCTCACTGTATGTACAGCATCTGCAAAATGGACAAATTCCTGATGGCTTGGCAGTGGGTAATAAAAAACGAATTATGTGCATGTGGCTGATGCTGGGCTATGACTAATGTGTGTGATGTGTGTGTATAGAAGGGGTAATCTGCAGAGTGTAGGTGCCCAAAAACTTGACCCAGGGGGTAATAAAACCCATAAAATCCATATTGTACAGCCTAATGAGACCAACAGTGCTCTTTCAAGTAATTCAAGGTCTTATTAATACAGCAGGTGTACACTTAATCCTCTTTCGTTTCAAATGTCGAGAATAAAATTGAAATCCACAGCACAGAATGACGAGTCAGAAAGGTCTGTGTTACAAAGGGGATCAGCGAGCCAGAAGATGTTTCCACTGACATTTGTTTTTCAGACGCGAAGGAGAAAATCTTGTTTTTAACATATTAGACACAACACAGCCACAGAAGAAAATCCAAAGCCTCTTTTGGGTTTAAGCTCTGGCTTTCACTTATGGAGCTAATAACAGGGAATAAAATCAAATTATTCACATTATTGCCCAGGCACAAGGAGATTAAGGAGGGATAAACCGTATGGGATAATCTAGACTAGGGAATGGATTAAATCACATGTTGCTTTGCAATATTTTTTGCTCAACCCTGTCTGTAAGTCCAGGGTTGCTGCAAAGGTGAGTGAGACTCCAAGTGATCACTAAAGGCCTCAGTTTACGCGCACGCACGCACACACCTTAAGGCACCGTAAGCAGCAGTTACCCAGGTGTGCAGAGGTGTGAAACAAGGCTGGGTTTGGTCCTCTCTCTCTCTGCAACTCTTTTCTACAACAGTCACTTCTCATGAACACAATCCAGTGCATCACTAAGAATGCCTTTAACGACAGACGGTCCCAATTATTGCACCCAGGGTGAAAACACACAGCAGACACAGGTGACACATCACATGACCTGGCTGACTGGGAGATCGTTCAACATCGGCATGAAAGCCTGGTGAGATTTTATCAGTTGACCAAACGTTAACATGGCACCATCATCGTGCTCCGTCACTGTGGAAGCAACCAGGAATAAATAAACAGGATGTTGGAACATGGCAATGCTGCCAAAAACAAATACAAGCACCTAAAAACCTGTCAGTAATAAAAAAATAATAATAATTTAATGCCACAGCAACCAAAATAAAAGTCAGATTTTACTTAACTGTCCTTTCCTTTGAAGGGTCAGTACAACAAGGGGTTAAGTGAGAAAATGTTCCTTTATAATTTGGGTGAACTGATCCTTTAAGCACAAGCACAAGTGCTGCATTCAACAGCCAGACCTCAGCAGCCTTTAAACAGAGGGAAGAAGAATTCAGCAGATTTAAAGCCTTTTTTTAAACTCGGTCCTTCCATGTTACCAAAGGCTTTTAATTATCAGCCAGTCCCACTTTCCAGATTTCTACTGTGCCGTTTTTTTCTCCCGTCTTCTATTGAGGATCTAAAAGACTGTGGAGTTCACGGCTCAGGAACTTCCAGCACAGGAGATTCCACTGCCTCCCCTGCCAGCTACTTAGACTGTGCCCATCAGATGCTTTGGCATCCTCTGTGGTGATTCTGTGGTTTTCAGCTGCCTGTTTGTCAGCAGACAAAGGACAGACACAGGACTTGTCTTTACTTCAGGACACTACTTACTCACTTGCTTCATTCCAGGAACTCTTGCAGGATAATGTTGAATTCCTTTTCTAATAACAACCAAACCTGCACAGGTGCCGTCTAAACTCTCACACTCACTAACACCTCCCTCAAAGCTCTCGACACTTTCGGCTGCACCTGATTTGAAGCCAGAACGTGCTGCTGAATGTTTCCTGTGAGGTTTGGTGCATTTCCTCCTCTTTAAGCAGCTGCTCTGTGCCAGCAGCTGCGTCTGGTGTGGCTTTTTCAGGAAGGACGGCGTGCTGTATCATTAATGTGACAGTGCTGATTTTCTCACCTTTAAGGACAAACGTTTGCCAGAGGAGACAGAAAGTGGAGCAGCTCGAGACTCAGGAAGAACGGTGTGTTTACACCAGCGTGCAGGATGGTCACTGGAGTCAGGTCCGAGGAGAACCAACCCGATGACGCCGCGGAGGAGCTCTGTGGAGAGGGGCTGGTCACAGAGAGAACGGGAAATTAACAGCAGACCAGGTGGTCCCTGGTGGCTGTTTGTCCAGTCAAACATCTGGTCCTGGTCCTGGTCTGTTCTGTCGGTATCAAAGTGGCAGATGAGTTTTTAGAGGTGGACAGAAAAGATCAAAGGTCTGATCAAAGATCTAGTGTAGTCCATGAAATGCCTCAGTCTTAGAGCCACGGCACCAAGAAGGAAGATTTTAAGTAACTATACCTGCTGAACATACAGTCATACACAGTCCCACAGAGCTGCTAGCACGGCTGTAGGTCCTCTGCTGTTAAATGTGTAAACAGAAGAAATCTGAAACCGGTTTAAATGTGAGGAGAAAACGTGTGTGGTTGTTAAAGTTGTCACAAGAACACAACAAATGAGTTTTTTAGGATTTCTGAAACAATTTAAGACAAATGTTTGTATTTGACTGAGCTGTACTGATAGAGAGAGATGAAAGATGAGAACTGATATGAGGAGAAATTCACACGAGATCATTTTCCATAACACAAAATTCGCTATTAATGTGGATAATCTGACCAAACAAAAGCCTTCAGTGTTCATTTCACTCAGCTGAGTCAGACAGACTCAGACATCTGACACAAGTCAGCCTTCAACATCAGGAAAATAAAAAAACAACCAAACCCTCAGATGATTTCCTGTGGCAGGGGGACACCCACAGGAACAGCCCGGCAACAGATCTGTAACAGTCCTGCGTGAGGCGCTCCATACAGCGATGAATCAATGAATGTGTTAACGATCCATTCATATTAAAACACAAGTACTGAGCTGAATGCACAGTGGAACAAAGGAACTCGTCTGACTTTGCATAGGAAACTGGTATCCCTCAAAGAAAGCACCTCCATGGCTGATTCACCAGAACTGATTGGACAGAGGTCAGATCACCAAGAGGACGCTGGTTTTATCAGCCACCATGACGAGTAAAGAGCCTGTGGGAGGACAGATATGGAGAACATCGGGGCCCCAGCTACTGTGGAGGTCATGTCCTCTGTGTTCTGGGGGATGTGGGAGTTTCAGCCGGCTGCGAGCTGGTGCTTTCATTTAGGTGCAGCATGGAAACACTTTGCCAGGATGATACTCACTACATCAACTTTGATTCTGAAATTTAAACCTGTGGTGTTTATGAGTTTACGTGATCCTATTTTATTGTTACATGAGGAAGTATTCTGTATTCTGTCCCACATTTTCACTTAAAGACAATTAAAAACCCCAAAACTCTGCACTGACACTTGACACATGATGAAGCTCCGTTAGAGACAAGCTGAAAGGACACTGTGGTGGAGTGAGAGCGACTCTGGGTCGAACGCTGTCCTGGAACAGCTGAGCTGCTGCTGTCAGTAACACTCAGCCTGTGGAAGCTTGAAACCGATGTTTTTGGTGTCTGTGATCATTGATGCTGATTCAGTGACGCACCTCTGTTGCCGGAATGAATGAATGAACGTGACTGCCCCCCAGTGGCAGATGCACCTTTTCAAACAATGAAAACCCTGAGAATGAATTTAACTGTTGAAACTCAAGGTCACAGAAAAGTGTGTGACCCAGCAGTTGTTCATGTTCGTCTGGAGCATACTCCTGTGATAATATTGGAGTTTGAACTCTCAGGCAGCTGGTAGACAGACGATCTACACATGATCCAGGACACAGGACACAGGAAGGTTGGTCCTGTAACTCTGCAGTGAGTCAGTCAGTTCAAACCTCACCAGCTGTTCATGTAAACTCCATGTTGTCTCACCAGACCTGACACTAAATGGCCTGCGATTTGGAGGCGAGCCTCCTCTCCCACTCCTCCTCCACCACTTTGTAAAGCTCCATAGTGGCTCTAGCATCCTCCACAGAAGAGTGGCCCTTCCTCCCAGCCTGAGAACACAAGAGAAGACGAGTTCAGCATCACACCGGAGACATTTTTTAAATCATGATGGAATTATTGGTTCAGGTTAAACATTATTCTCACAGCTCTGTGGAGTCCATTTAAGCTGAGCTTCCTTTCCTCTGTCTCGCTGACCTCCGTCTCTGACTTTTGACTGTCCCTTCCTTCAAACCAGAGTGGATTCAACTACTGTGGGTTACTACTACAACTACTGATAAATGAATACAGTAAAGCTTCTCATCAAATTCACTATTTATTATATTAGAGAATTCTGCTGCCAATTTCATAACATCCATAAGAGAATGACGTTAAGTTGGGATTTGCTCAGGTGCTTATATAAAGTGATCTACTGGACACTGATGCTTTCCCATTCTTTTTTGTGGTTTACCAAAATACAGATCATATTCAACGCCTCGCTCTGCGCAGCCTTGTGCTACTGACATCATTCAGTTCAGACTCTTTTAGCTAAGGGAAGCTGGCACGGTGGAAACCTCCATACCTGGATGTCACGGTTGAAAATGGCTTTGGTGAGTCTCTTCAGTGAAGCACACTCATTCTCAGCAAAGCCGGCCTTCAGGTTGAGCAGAGGGATTCGGGACGTGTCCCTGGTCAAGGCAGCGGGGTGAGAGTAACCGAGTACCTTGAAGTCGTTGTGCACGGCGTGGCCAATCACCACCTTCCCCATCAGCAGCCTCAGTATCTGCCAACAGAGGAAGACATTCACTCACACAGGTTTATGCAGAATAAGTTTCCATATTCGCCTCCTCAAACAGAAATATGAGAATTTACAAGCTGCTAACAACAACCCACTGATGGGTTAAAATACAACTGCGATTCGACTGTGAGAGACGCATTTGCCTAAAATTTGAAGGGTAATTAACAGTTGACTTGGCCAAATTAACCCAGTTTTATTTCTCTTTCAAAGTAAATAAATATACTGTTGGTGCATGAGGACACAGCTGATCTAATCAAAGAGACAAACTCTGCGATAAATCAGCCTGCAAACCAAAAATAACAGCCACGTTAAATTTCCTCATGTACGTGAAAATGTCAGACTTTTTCTCACCTCCTTGCGGGCGTCGGAGTACGGCGTGGCCTTGGCGAGATCGCTGCGCCGGATGCCGCTCCATCGGGTGCGATAGTCGGTAACAGGCATGGCGGGGTTGATGAACTTATCGTAAACAACGTCTCCTTCATAGGACACTATACTGCAGCGTGCGAGCTGGCTGATGCGCCCCTTTGGTCCTGCACCCACCATCTCACAGTCAATAGCGAGGTACTTAGTGGGGATTGCTGCTGATGTGGCAGCAGGTTTATGGCTGCTTGATCCTGAGGGGCCGGCGGTGCTGGTTGCTAACTCTGAGATCACAGGTTCCTTTGGCTTCACGTGGCTGTCTTTGCTGTTCACAGTGAAAGGCCGGGAAGGCAGACGGGGTGTGGACGCTGAAGGCCTGGAGCTACAGTGTGAAGCGCTGCCTGGACGAGGTACACTTTTATTTGACGTGGAAGTGGGAGGCGGAGGGCGCTTTGGGCACACTCCATTGAGGCGTGGAGCCTGGTCATGCCAGAACCGTCCCCGGTGGTGGCTGTACTTGTGTTTACCCTCCAAACATCCCTTTTGTTCCAAGTATTGCAGCTTTTTATGAAAAGACTTGTTTTTCTTCTTGCGGTTTCCTGTTGGAGCTTCCCTCTCTGCAGCCTCGTCAGAGGAGCACAAGTTGATCGTGATGTTCGACATGGCTGCAGTCGCAGTTCAACATCAAAAAATAAAGTTTTCTCAATGCACTTTCACACAAAACAAGCATGTAAATCTGCTCGTTTCAACCTCCTCAACGGGTATTCGTCCTTCGTAGTCGTGTTTATATCAGCTGAAATCAGTTCAAATGCATTGACCTGCAAGACAAACACAAACACAGCATCATCAAACCCTGGCTTTATTTGTAGAATCTGACTGTAGAACTGCAACTGGCACTTATTTTCAATTTTGATTAATCTATGACTATGTTTTCAACTAATCAATTAATCATTTGGTCTTTGAAATATCAGAGAATAGTTTGCTAAATGCTAATCACAACTTCCAGGTGCAGAGTTCAAATGCTCCGTTTTGTCCTAAACTGGAAAGTATTCGGTTTAATATGATACACGACAAAAAGAAGCATCAAATTCTACCTTGTGAGGAGCTGGACCCTTTTCAACTCATTATTTGTGCTTGATAAATGACCTATAGGATTAATCAACTGCCAACATAGTTGCAGACTATTATTATGTTTACTGAATCATCAATTAATCGATTCGGCCCCATTCACCGACCTGAAAGCTGAAGCAAGAATTTTACAAGAGCACTTGAACACATCGGAACATTTTCATTTTTCATGTCGTTGTTCAGTGTTACGGGCAGAAAACACGTAACGTCCTGTAAACCTGCGGGTTCTTCCACATTTGTTGTTGTAATTAATTTCTCTGACCTGAAATAACACACATTCACACAGGCTTCGTCTCACACACTGCTACACAGGTGATTTACAAGATACCGACACAAAACCGTGTTTAAAAAAAACGAAATACACAATTCATGTCTTAATTAGCTCGAAATTGTTTAAAAAATAATAACAATTAAAAGAAACCAATCTGTTTTCCGCAGCTACACCTGACTTTCGCTTTTGATTTGTGTGTTAGCAGACGGATGTTGGTGTTAGCTCGCTGACGACTCTTGCTAATTCGGCGGTTGTCGGTGGCCGGATGTGGTTATCTGTCGACGGGAAATTCGTCTCAGCGGGTCTGCGAACATGGACGAGTTGACACCGAGAGATTCCCGGTTAGGAAACATCTGAAAATAACTTTCTGAAAGATAAAACCAGACCTGCTACACGCCGTGCGGACGCCCGCCATGCCTCCACTTCCTCCCGAAAACAAACCGTCTTCATCCGGGTCATGCTGCCTTCGCGGACAATCAGATGCTGGGAAAGGTCAGTTACGCTAACTGGAAAAATGTTTGACTTGATTTGTTTATTTCCTTTTATACATATTTATTTTAAATTCCGCGTCTTTTCTGTGAATGTATGTATCTCTATGTACAGAGAAGTTTTTGTCTTTAGGGTGTTATTTTTAAATAATGATCCTGGATCACCAAAAACATCCCCAAACGGCTACCAAAGACATTCACTCAGGTGGCAGTTTATTAGGTACACCGAGCTACAACTGCTCCTCCTTCGTGGAAGGTTATTATGTTCAGTTTTGTATTCAGACTGTTTACCAGAACTGTTGATTCAGCTGTGTGATCATTTTGGAGGATGTAGTTTGTGCTAGTGTTGAACTATATAACATTACTCAGAGAGGTGTTTCTGTAATTTGGCCTGCCGTCCTTGGTTTAAGCAAAATAATTGAAACACCAGTTAGTTTAGCACAATACAGTTCAACAGTACCAAAATGACCATATAGTTGAATCAACACCTCTATACATTCTCTACAACACAAACAATTATAACTTCCACGTAAGAAGCATTTATTGCAGAACTGCTGTATTAAACTGAATTAGTTTTATTAGGGTGTACCGAACAAAATGCCAACTGAGCGTATACGGCGACTCGGCCTCTCAATTTGTGGGACTACAGTTACTGTTGTTAAACTTCGACCGGTGGAAAGCAGAAATTACGGGGAGCACGCGAACGCCTCGGCACGCTACATGTGGAAGTGCCAGCTAGCTGCGGTGGCTAACGGCGAAACGCTACGAGCGTTTCTGAAATGAAAAGCAACGGATTCGCGCCATAAAGCGATTTTTAGAGCTAGTCAGTGGCTGTCAGAGTATTTCAGGAGCATTTGGTCTCACCTGGGAAAATAATGTCCCGTTAACATACTAACGTAGAAGCGTTAGCTCGCCTTTACGTCCCATGTCAGCTGAGCTGTCAGCGGCACAGGATGTGGAGATGTTTACACCAAGTCTGTCCTCGGAACAACAGAGAGAGCTGGCGGGAAGACTCACCACTTTTCTGTCTCAGTACAGCCGCTTATCCGACTCCTACATAATTGTGCGTAACAGGAACTCTCCTCTGACAGCAAACCTTCCGGTCTGATGCCAGAGGGGAGCGTTTTTTTTTGTGTGTGTGTGTTGAACCAAAGATCTAAAAACAAATTCATATCCTGTCCGACCTAGGTTTCCATGACAACAAAGCGGCAGCGTCATTACATACGTTGCATGTTTGATTGTGTACACGCGTGGCCAGGTTGTGTGTCCTCCAGGCCTGTGTTAAGAGCCGTGTTCATGTTTTCATCCCGGCCAGCTGATTCCAAAGTGCACACAGTTAGACAGCTGGATCCAGATCCAGTCACAGTCTCTGTTATTCCCCGCAGGAGTTCTTCACTGAGGATCTGTGGCACACTTTACCCAGCACCTGGCAGCCTGTGCTGCAGGACCTGTCGTATCCACAGGTTGCGGATCTTTTACTGGATGCTACACACAGAGACAGGAGGTACCACTGAACTCTTTACTCCAGAGAACAAAAGAGTGAAAAGAAAAGTAAAATAATACACAACCAAGGCAAAGTGGGGAAAATGGGCGTGAGATAAGAAACTGAAGCACAGAAGAGCAAAGGGTTCAAACATAATACGAAAGCTTTACAGGAGTTTACAGCAGTGGTTAGCCTCATATTAACCACAGAGACTCTGTCATTACAGGTATCCTTCCGTGTGGCCTCTGTCTCTCCTGGCTTTCCGTGCCACAGCTCATGCCTTGGCATTTCCCAGAGAGTGCGGTCGGGAGCGAAGCAGGGAATCCAGCTCGGTGAAACCCGAGGAGTTCCAGGAAAACCAGAGTCAGAGCTCGCTGCTGGGCCACATCTTCAGGAAACACGTCAAACCCAAGAAACAGCACGAGATCCGCAAGCTGGGCACGGTAAAGGATCGCTGATCTGCCGTGGCTGCTGCTTTTTTAAGCTGAACTTGTTCCTCTGTTAGTTGTGTTTTCATTGATTTCTCTGTTTTTGTTTTTTTAATTTCCAGCTGGTGAAACAGCTGTGTGACCAGACTGACTGCAGCAGAGTGGTGGACGTAGGCTCTGGACAGGTATTATTTTAACCAGACACATTTTGATATTGGAAGGTCCCTGCAGTATCTGTGAATGGCAACAACAGTGCAAACACTGAAGGTGAACAGATATGTGAAGCGATTTTTAAAAACATCAGTGATTTCCTCCAACAGTTGGCAGATTACCAGTTATCAGATTTTACTCAATCAAAATAGTGGATTTGTTGGAGGTTAGGCGACAAACATACGGAGAGAAAACTGCAGGGCTGTGACACAAACTACTGGCACTGGATGTAAATCATGACTGTGAAATCCACCAACATGAAGATAATTCCAGGGATAGTGGGCTGATTGTTCCTTCACATATCAGCTGTCAGCAGCACAGTGGATTGATTCCCCAGCTTTTATCAGACGAGTGTATCTTCAGTGTTCAGACGAGCACGTGCAGAATCTGAGGCGAAGCATCGAATCATCACACACACACTGAACGGTGACATTTATCCACCACTCTGCTCTAAACAGGGTCACCTGACCCGTTTCCTGTCCTTTGGGCTCGGACTGTCTGTGACTGCCATTGAGGCTGATCGCACCCTGGTTGCCATGGCGTCCAGGTTTGACGGACAGCTACTGTGGGCGCTGGAGAAGGAAAAGCAGAAAAAGGTTGGTACTTTGCTGGTTTTCACAGAGCATGAAGCAGGATGTAGTTCAGTGATAGCTGTCGCATCAGTCAGTGTGTCTGCTTAAGTTCAAAGCTTTTTCTAAAGGGTTTGTCAGAGTTGTAGGAAATGAAAACCTGGAGTTTACGTTGTTTTATTGCTCATTGTGTTGATACTTTAGCTGATGTTGTTGTTTAATGGCCTGTGTTGAAATGTTTAACTGCGTAAGAGGATTTTAAGAATCTAACTGATCTTGTAAACTCATATAAAAATATTGATTAAAGCAGCTTTAAAGTAGATGTCTTCACTTTGTCCTCTGCTGTAGATGCGTAGAACAGAACAGAACAGAACAGAATAGACTTTATTGTCGTGGTACACGTAGATTACATGATGAAACCGGTGGAGATGGAAACAAACCATCAACATGAATCTTGCTAAAAATATTTCTCCGTCTTAGAACTGGTCGTCTCAGCTCCCAGCATCGCAGTCCTCTCCCCGCCATGTAGCCGGATGGGTAAACCCCAAGGCATCTTGGGAAGCTTTCATCAAGCAGCTGAGTGCAACTACTGATTGTTTGAGCGAAGGTCCTCTCACTCCACCTGGACCAAGCAAAAAGAAACTGCGGGGCTCTAAGCATCATCAGGGGCGTTCTCATGAGGTCCAGACTTCACCAACTCGTGCCTACAAGGACTCTGATGCTCGCTCACAGGATCAGCCGAGCGGGAACAGGTCTGAGGAGCAGTCATCTCCTGAAAACTGCTGCTCCTGCACCCAGCCTGTGCGTCAGGAGGGGGTTCGTCCTGAAGAACACAGCCTGCGAAGCTACCCAGACTTTGTCCTGACTGGCCTCCATGCCTGCGGCGACCTTAGCGCCACCCTCCTCCGCCACTTTGTCAACTGCCCTCATGTCCGCGGCATCACCTCTGTGGCGTGTTGCTACATGAAAATCACAACCAAAGAAAACCCCGCCCCTCCGGGACTGGTTGAACCCCCCACTCCACTGGCTCCGGGTCAGGAATCGGTTCCCTCAGAGTTTGGCTACCCGATGAGCTCCTGGGTGCGGGGGTTGTCAGGACACCAGCTGTCCTATAAGGCGCGTGAGGGGGCGTGTCACGCAGTGGAGGACTACGTACGGAGGCTCAGGGAGGAGAGCGAGCTCCTGAGGACGCACTGTTATCGGGCGATGCTGGAGACTTTCATCAGGGATACAAGGCCGGATCTGCGTAGGGCAGGAATCCAGACCATAAAGAAAGCTCACTTGTTACCCTTTACAGAGTGAGTAAGGCTGCAGCCTGCAGACACTTACAGAGTCCTAACCTCTGTGTGTCTCATGAAAATCCCTGTTGAACATAAAAGCCTGATTTTCTTTTTCCACTTAGGTAAATAAAAGCCGCTCTTTCCTGTGTCTGTGGCGATGTTCCCTCCCAGGTACGCCCGTCTGGGTCTGGATCGGGTCGGCCTGCCTCCTGAGTTACCCCTGGACCCGGAGCGGGTGGAGACCATGCTGAAGCAGCAGGGCCGGGTGGTGGTGTACTTCACCCTGGCCCTGCTGCTGGCTCCTGTGGTGGAGACGTTGGTGCTGCTGGACAGGATAATCTACCTGCAGGAGAACGGTGAGCCAGTCGATGGATGTTGCACTCTCTGTATGATTGAATCTCCTTTCATTGACCCTCAGCTCTAAGTGAGGCCTCGTCTCTCTGCAGGTGTGGACAGTCAGCTGGTTGCTCTCTTCGACCCAAACTTTTCTCCGAGGAACTTTGTGCTCGTGGCTCTGAAGCCCCGTTGATAGGCAACAACAAAAAAGGGAAAGTCATCAGACTTCTTCACTCCGTGGTAGAAAAAGTCACTTTCACCTTTTCACGATCACGAAAGTCAGGTTCTGCTTCATGTGGTAGAAAGTTTCCTCAGTCTTAAGGTTTTTTTGGTTTTAGCTTATGTTTTTAGAGATGTATTAAAAAGTGAACATCAAGGGAAGATTTTTTTAAAATGGCCTTTTGACATCATCTGAGCTGCAGATGTATTTTTGCCGTAATGCTGCAGTAAAACCCGTCAGATGTTCAGCTTCACTGGAACATGCTGGTGTTTTATTGACATCGTGCACGTCACACTGGCTGTCGCTCTGCAACGTGTTCATGGCTTTGCTGGTTTTTTTAATTTTATTTTATTATCCGTGTTTTGTGCTTTATTGTATCTGTAATTGCAAAGCAATAAACAAAATGAATGCTTTTAATTTTAGACTCAGAACCATGGCAGCTTATTACTTTCACTGAAAACTTCCTATCAGCTCGCAGCAATCTGGCCATTCACCTCTGACCTCTGGCATCAAACCCAGAGAACTGCCGCCATGTGACTGGCATTAATGAGCAGTTGAACAGGTGTACCTAATAAAGTGGCCGGTGAGAGCACATGCAATCACAAATGGGATTAAAATGCCAGTATTCTCCACCTGGGGGCAGAAGAGCGCCACAACAAGCTGCCAGACTAAAACATCATGATCACTGCTGCATTCACAAACAGTTCATTAAACCTGTTTTCTGCTCAGGTTCACGTTTTGTTTCACTTTAACTGCTGTGGTTTAAATCCTCAGCTTTTAAAACATTAACTTGCACATTAACAAGAAACTGTATCTGTCAGATAAATGTTGTAAAGTAAGAAGTACAATATTTTCTTTTGAACTATAGTGAAGCAGCATGAAGTACAGGCACTTCAGAACAGTACTTAGGTACAGTACGTATATTTTTTGACATATTATCAGCTTGAAATGTTTGTGTCCAGTGGGCATTGTTTATTTATGTATTGTCTGTTTCAGCTCCTTATCTTGGCTTTTTGGCACATTTCGTCTTCATGCCACATGTGGATGTGCAACTCTGGAAATTCCAAAGAACTGGAGACACTGTTGTTTAAAAAAAAAACACTCACACAACAAACAACATTTCTAGTTAGTGCTGAAATGCTTTCCAGGCAGAAGCCTGGGTTAATGTGCCAGCTTTGTGCAACAAATTCTTGCCCCCCAAGGTTCCACAGAAAGCACATAATCACAGCCAGATGTTGAGCTTCTAACACGGCTGCTGATCTCTTGCATTGGATTTCTCAGAATAGCTGCAACTGCTCTGAGACCAGTTTGGCTCTCATTTTGTGTTGAGCATCTTATTGATGTGTGACCCTGCCAGTGGTCCTAAATCAGTGCCTTGTTTGTGGAAACTCCATTCGTGGACTCGTACTCCACCTCCAGAGAGCAGGGCCGAGCAGCAGAAACACAGTGGTGTCAGACCTGCTCGGGCTCTGTTGAACAGCACAGCACGGCCTTTGAGATCACCGAACACCATGAAGAATTTCATCTTGGTGGTTTTGGGATTGCTGATGTCTCCTCAGCGAGCACACAGTGGAAGAGACGACAGGACAAACTGCAAGCCGGTAACAGCCAGCTTTTGTCAAGGCGTGGGATACACCACCACCCTCCACCCGACTGGAGCTCTAGGCTTCAACCTGCAGCAGATTGGTCAGATGGTGGAGACGGCCTGTTCGCCAGAAGTCGCCACACTCATGTGTCGTGTTGCCGTGCCTGAATGCAGCTCGGAGGATGACACCCGAACGAAGCCGTGTCGAGCTCTCTGTGAGAAGGTCAAGACAGACTGTGAGTCTGCCTTAAGAGCCAAGCGGCTGTTCTGGCCAGTCAGGCTGCGATGTGACGCTTTGCCAGAGTCTAACTGCGTACAGGTGAGAACATGATGAAGATATCAACTCTGGTGTTTGAAGGGTGTTTTGTTTTTATGACAGAGGATGAAATCAGCTTTTACAGACTCTGTTTGACATTTTGGAAAATTCCTTCATTTACCTTCTTGATGATATTTAGATGAGATGGATACCACTCTCATTTCTGCCCTTTAAACCTACTGAGCAGCAAGGAGATGCTTAGCTTAGCATAAAGACCAGATACAGCCCCCCCTCCCCCACCCCGACCCCGACCCCCAGCCCCACGGTGAGCAGGGTTAAAGGTTGGGTTTGTTCGGTTGTACGGTCACAGCGCCTGGGCCATCCACACAGACACAGAAGTAAGAATGCTGTTTATTCAGACTGATTTATGTTTCTGTTCATCCAGGGTCGAGAGACCAGAGTCATACCAACCCCCCCTGCAACATGTCAGACAATCAGTGTCCCGCTCTGCTCAGGCCTACCTTACACAGAAACTCTGCTGCCTAATATTCTGGGCCACAGCACTCAGGACCAGGCAGGTCTGGAGATACATCAGTTTGCGCCACTTGTAAAAGTGGAGTGTTCCCCTCATCTGAAGCCTTTCCTGTGCTCCGTCTACACCCCGGAGTGTGTGTCAGGACGAGCTCGGCCTCCCTGCAGGACGACCTGTGAGCAGGCTCGGTCCGGCTGTGAGTCACTGATGAACAAGTTTGACATGCAGTGGCCTGAAGCCCTCAGGTGTGAAGCGTTTACAACAGAATCGTGTCAACACGTAAGTCTGCCCTCTTTGACTCTAACGTGGAGATGGAGAGATGTTTCCTGAGGATGCACCGATCTGACTGTTACCTCCCGATACCGAGTGCTGAATGCTGATCACTTATGTTTCCATTCATCCAGGTTCAACACACCATCGATACCCAACCATCTGCTGCAACATCATGTCAGACAATCAGCGTCCCGCTCTGCAAAGACCTGCCTTACACTGAGACTGTGCTGCCCAATGTTCTAGGCCACAAAACTCAGGAGGAGGCAGGTCTGGAGATACATCAGTTTGCACCACTTGTAAAAGTGGAGTGTTCCCCTCATCTGAAGTCTTTCCTGTGCTCCGTCTACACTCCGGAGTGTGTGTCAGGACAAGCTCGGCCTCCGTGCAGGACGCTCTGTGAACAGGCTCGGTCCGGCTGTGAGCCACTGATGAACAAGTTTGGCTTCAAGTGGCCTGAAACCCTCAGGTGTGAAGCATTTACTATGGAGTCCTGTGAACACGTAAGTCTGCCCTCTCTGCTCTCCGACGTAAAGATGACGTGATGTTTCACTGTGTTCATGTGTGTTGCTTTGAATAAATTTGTCCCAGTGTCCCGGTGAAGCGGACACACACGTATTTTCGCCGCAGTACAAAAGAAATGTATCACAGGTCAAAGGGAACTGGAATGACAGTGTGCACCTGCATCCTGTTCCAGTTTGGAGTGAGCAGCAGTGGGGGGATCTGTGAGCCCATCACCATACCCATGTGTCAGGGTCTGTCCTACAACCAGACCATCGTCCCCAATCTACTGGGACACACGAGTCAGAGAGAGGCCGTGATGAAGATGTCCTTTTTCAACTCCATGGTGCAAACTGTGTGCTCGGTGGACATACGCCTGTTCCTGTGTAGGGTGTACGCCCCCCAGTGTGTGGCAGGGGAAGTGCAGCAGCCCTGCAGGTCTTTCTGTGAGAGAGCCAGACAGGGCTGTGAGAGCCTGATGACCAGTTTCGGCGTTTCCTGGCCGGATGAGCTGCAGTGTAACTCATTCCCAGAGGAAATGTGCTTATCAGTAAGTAATGGACAATTTGTTGACAGTAAAAAAAAAAGAGTTGACATCAGAACATTTCCTGAACATCGCCCTATGTGGATTTTTTCTGGGCATCTTATCTTTACACATCTTCCTTTTTTCTCTTCTTTTTCAGGAAGACAGGAGGACTGAGGTATTTTGTTTTCAGAAATAATTTCATGTTTATTCTATACACAGAGTTTTGGAATTACCAGAGATTTCAAATTTACATGACATTTCACATTTGCAGCTGATCAAGCAAATCGCGACAGAACTTACAGGGGTGTGCAGGAGGGTCAGAGTCCTCACATCATAAATAACCATAATTTATACCCATGAGAAGAAAAGAGTAAGGTTTGATTGGGTTGACTGTGGCAGGACTGTGTATTGCATTGTGTCTTTCAATCAAACAAAACATGGTAAAGTAAAAAATAAAATATTGCTTCAGTTTCTTACTCATGTTTTGGGGAAAACAAAAAATGCCATTTTAGGATCATTTTGTGTGATAAAGCCAAACGTATGTTATTGTATTCTACCTCAAAGTTAGAATGACTAAGTTCCTGTGTGAAGCAGTAACCTGCACGGTCTCCATTCATCCATTCATCCAACTCTATTGTTTCCATCAGATGCTGAATGCTGAGGAGGTTCTTGCTAAACTGAACGCTGGTGGTTACTCTGTTCGTGGCAAATGTCAGTTTATTTTCCTCTCATTTTAAACATTGGTCCATCATCTCATCGCCTCGGTGATAAGTTTTTACACTCATGATCACATTTATGTTCCCCGATCCAGCCCTGAGCCTCAAGACCGCCCGCCTGCTGTTGACTCTCATGGACGTATCCTTTGCATCTCTCACTGCTGCCTTTGCTGTTGTTTCTCTTTGGGCTGGAACCAAAGAGAAAAGACGAGATGGCAACACAAGAAAATTGTCCAAGAATCATACATGACATAAAATCAGCATTCAGTGACTCATGTCTGACTGTGAGACTGTATGTAAACCTGAAGTTTAGTCCAGATTCTCAGCAGCTTTAAACAAAAATTTTGTATATATATATATATATATATATATATATATATTTTTTTTTTTTTTTTTTTTTTTTTTTTTTTGCAGCAGCAGCAGCAGCAGCAGCAGGGTATCTTCAAAATAAAAAAATAATCCATACCAACCAGTAACTGGTCACAAACCTGTCACACCGACCTCAGTTTTGGTTGTAGTAGGAGCCGCTATGCAATTAGGTGTTGAGCTGCATGTTTCCAATTCATTTGAGCTCTTTAACAGCACTTTCAGGCAGATAAGACCGGAGACCTGGATGTGGTGGAGTTCTTCAAACTGGAGCATCATGTGGCTGTTATCAGGAGGGAGTATGTGGAGAGCTATGAGAGGAGGAGTCCGCACTCCATCACTCAAACCCAGCTGAAGAAGGCTTTGACTGCCCGCGGTAACGCATTACGCTTCTAATAGCACAGTAAAAACAAAATGAAGATGATGCTAATGGTCACTTGCTGTTCATCCGTCACTGTCTGTGCAGACTTCAGTTTAGACGATGATACCTTCAGAACGCTGTGGCACGAACACCACCTCCAGGATGGCATCGACTACGATGAGTATGTGGCAGTTCTGACGAAACTTCAGATCCTTAAAGGTAGAGATCAGTGGGCACTTTTCTGAATGCTGTCGTCTGTTACATGCAGCTGACTGTGATTGTGCACGCTCGCAGAGCCGGAGCCAGGATTTTAGAAATACTTATAGAGTATAATAAGATCTGATATAAGATTCTAAGAAAATAAGACATGAATTATAATCACGATAAGCAGTCACACACTCAGTGGCTTAGGCACTCTTTATTACAGTCGATTACAATAGGTTTGTACAAAGCAGGAAGGTAAAAATCAGCAATAGATAAAAGAATTGCACGTTTTATGTTAAAAAAAAAAAAATAAAGTTTCTGTGATCAGATTGTTCAGGGAATATTTTCTGTCTCAGATCGTTTCAGCGCCCACCTGCTGAGTTTGCCGTGTGACTGCCAGGTGGCCAGTTTCTCTTTCAGACAGGTGAGATTAAACGTTCTGGTTTAACAGAGAAATTCTACTGACTTTGCCTGAAAGCTGTTTATGTGAACCTTTGTTTAACTGTATGTGAACTTACAGCATAAAGATCTTAAGCACACAACAGTATCACTTACCAAAAAGAAATACAGGTTGCCATGTACACGTTACAGAAGTAATGCATCATATGATATCATATATAAGTTAATCTGGGATTTTGCAGATTTCATTTTGTGTTTAACAAGTAGATCGAGAAAAACTTCATAATCTTCACTCAGGACTGTGATTTAAACCTGTGTCTCCACATGAATGTACTTGGATGAACAGCAACTGAGAACATCATTGAAAATCATCGTGCTACGTAGGAGGCAAACACCCAATCTCATCAAACAATCAATCAATCAAAAATCAATAGTCACAGTAAATCACTTGGATGGGAGCTGAATAATATTTCAGTGTTTGAAAACAAAGCTTTTTAAAGCTGAACCAGTTTGAAGCCAGAGAAAAAGCTCCAGTGTTTCCAGCACCGGATGCAGTTAAACTGGCAACAACTGCTGGTGCTGTGTGTATTGTGTGTAATATTTTGTGAAATAAGTGCTATTAAAAAAGGAACACTTTAAATGTATCTGGTGCATGCTGAAGTTAGATTCTGTTCTTACACTTTTAATATGTTTTTTTTTTTTCTCTTCTCAGTTCATGAAATCAGCCATAATCTGAGGATCCAGCCGGAGCTGAGCTGAACGAACCAGAGGAGGAACGTCTGGAGAAATTAGCAGCAGCTGCTCAGTATCATGGAGCTGTGAGGACAAATATAAGCTTATGAATCTGTTCAATGTCATCTTCATTAACAAAGCTCCAACATTAAAGTACAGGATTAAAGCTATTACAAACCTGTTCTTCTTATTAATGCTTTAAGTATTAGTGTTGTTATGGTGTTCCAAACAAAGTGCTCAGTGAGTGCAGTGACTGTAAATACAGAAGATTAATTTCAAAACACGAGCAGCATAAAAACATCCTGCCACGCGTCTCAATCATCCACTTAAATGTTTATCAATCATCTTATATATAGTGTCTGTTGTGGTGATCAGACCCTTCGACTCATTGCAACGTAATATAGAAGTTTCTTGTTATAACAATATACAAACTTATAGTGTCACAACCACCAAGACAATTGTGTTTTGATGAGAAACTTTGGTTTTGTGAAATAACAAGTTAAAGTGATTGGTTATTATAAAAAAAGATCCTTTTAAAAATAAAATGTAAAATAAAATGATAGTAAAATTAAAATGTTATAAGCTGAAAAATACTGAGAAAATCTTTTTTTTTTTTTTAAATCTAACACAGAAACACTGAGGAGTTAAATGGTTCGGTCCTAATCCTGAAAGCAGGGTAGACCGGCTCAGTGAATGTGGTGTGGAAAGTGTGGATGTGGGTCAGAGTGCTGGAGGAGACGCTGTAGAAAGACAGCTTGCCAGCAGACCAGTCCAGGTACACCCCAACTCTTCTGGAGCGGGGTCTGTTGATGGACACCTTCATGTTATTGTGCAGGACAGAATAACTTTCATCGGAGCAGGCCAGACTCCAGGACTGATTATTCCTCCCGAGACAGGAGTCGTCACCGTCTCCTCTCTTTCTGATTCCCCTGTAGGTCATTGCTATATAAACCTGTCCTTCCCACTCGACCTCCCAGTAACCGCGGCCGGTCAAACCTTCTTTACACAGCACCTGTTTCCAGTAGTCAAACTTCTCTGGATCATCGGGATATGGCTGCTTCTCTCTCCCCATTGACACTTTTCTGTTGTGCTCCGACAGTATGAGTTTTCTGTTTGCCGTGCTTACGTCCAGGTTGAGTTCACAGGCATCTGATGGAGAGATAATGTAACAGCAGTTTATTATCTGACAAGTTTTTAACATTTATTAATTTACTAAATTTACTTTTAATAGCAATGATATTGTTTAGACTTTTTGGTTCTAAAACTGGTTCTAAAAAATCTTATTATATTATAATATTATAAATTGCAAATGAACAAAACCTTATGAAACTAGCATAAAGCTAAAAGGGTTAAAGAAGTGTAAGACTTCTGCCTCACACTGTTCACTCACCTGTATCTGTTCACCTCTACTGACAAAGACCCACTGAACTACTGTGGAACTACAACTATCAGTTTCACAACCATTCTCTCTGACTGGCTGTCAGACCTGCCTGACTGTTGGCTCTCTGTGGAGCATGGTCAGCCACCCCAGCCTCAACATCGTGTCATTCAAAAATGAACTGTGTACCACTTCACTCTCATCTCATTAAAAAAAGAAAAGCACACTTACACTTCATCAGCCCAGACCTCATCGACTGTGGTCGGCCATTGTTCATCCTGGTGCAAAAACAGAGTGAGATCAGCACAACTTTAATGCCCTGGATGATCAAGATGATCCACAAATCCCACAAGGTTTTAATCTGAGCTTTTAGCTTAAATATAAATGTAAACACAGCATCAGTCAGAGGCAGATATCTCTAGATACCACTACCACGATATGTGAGAAAAAAATTTGTTTTTGTGTGTTTTTTTATGTATTTATTGATTTATTTGCTTTTTTCTTTATTCCCCCAACTCAAAACTCAACCTACACCTGTGGGCCTTGTGTGTCCATACCTGAGTGTCTCCAGTTTCCAGTTTGGATCCTTCAGTCCAGCAGAGAGCAGGTTCACTCCAGAGTCTCCCGGATGATTGTAGCTCAGGTCCAGTTCTCTCAGATGGGAGGGGTTGGATCTCAGAGCTGAGGCCAGGTACGCACAGCCTTTCTTTGTGATTAGACAGCCTGACAGCCTACACACACACACACACACACACCTTAGTTATTCTAAACGTTACATGTTTCTGTTTTTAAAAAACATTTATTTTAAATCCTCTTTTTCTCTTAAATCCAATGCTGAACTATTTTTACACT
Source organism: Toxotes jaculatrix (assembly GCF_017976425.1). NCBI lineage: Eukaryota > Metazoa > Chordata > Actinopteri > Toxotidae > Toxotes > Toxotes jaculatrix. The sequence goes on along the minus strand of NC_054401.1, from coordinate 1,435,290 downwards.
CTTTTAATGTTCACTTCCTCCGCTGGAGAAGTGAAAACCAAAGACACGGTGAAACTTCTAAAGCTTGTTCCTCCTCAGCCCCTGGATGCATCTGTCCAAACAACCCAGCCTGACCGGTGCTGAACTTTCTGCAGCAAAGATGCAAAGTTTCTCCTCGCCTCTGTCACTGACCAGTGTGGGCTCTCCAACGCTGCTTCAACTACAGCTGGTGTTCACCACTCACCTGCATCAGAAGCTACATCCACCAGCTCCACCTGGTTTAAAAGCTGCAGTGACTGCAGAGCTCCAAACTGCCAGCTAACCTCCATGATGGTAAGCTTCTGACTAAACACTGTTAGTATGATAATTCATTTAATCTTTTATTAGAAGACGTGGTTATTCTCTTCACTTATTCTCTGTCAGTGTTTCCCGCAGTGGTTCTCTCCTGCGTGTGGATTTAAACGGTCATCTGTTGAACAAACTGATAAATCCTGACCTGAGAGTTTCCAGTGCACAGTGTGGAGTCTTCAGTCCTTCACAGAGCAGCTCCACTCCTGAATCCTTCAGGTCGTTGTCACTCAGGTCCAGCTCTCTCAGGCTGCAGGACTGGGAGCTCAGAACTGAGGCCAGAGCTTTGCAGCTTTTCTCTGACAGATTACAGCAACTCAGCCTGAAAAGCAACAAAAAGAAACTATTAGACTCTTTTCAGTTTGAACATATTTACTTTATGCAGTTGTTTTTAACCTACAGAGCTTTGGTGGAGGACTTGACCACTGGCAGCAGCGTCAGAAGAGCCTCATCTGAAGCTGAATATTTCTTCAGGTCAAACACGTCCAGGCCTTTTTCTTGTGACAGTAAGATGAAGACCAGAGCTGACCACTGAGCAGGAGACAGTTCATCTGTGGACACTCCTGAAGTCAGGTACTGTTGGATCTCCTCCACCAGAGAGGAGTCCTTCAGCTCATTCAGACAGTGGAACAGATTGATGCTTTTCTCTGGAGACGGATTCTCACTGATCTTCTTCTTGATGTACTGCACCGTGCTTGTTTCCTGACTGTCCTGTGAGCTGCTTGCTGTCTGTGCCACCAGGCCTTGTAGGGAAGTCTGACTGGTCTGCAGTGAAAGACCCATGAGGAAGCGGAGGAACAGGTCCAGGTGTCCCTGTGGACTCTGTAAGGCCTTGTCCACAGCAGTCCGGTGGAGTTCTGACACTTCAGTTTTTTGTCCAAACAGTTTCGACCACAGGGAGGTTGATTGTTCTTCTGACAGCAGATTGACTCCAGAGCTGATGAAGGTCAGGTGGACATGAAGAGCAGCCAGAAACTCCTGAACACTCAGATGGACGAAGCAGAACACCCTGTCCTGGTACAGTCCTTTCTCCTCTTGAAAGACCTGTGTGAACACTCCTGAGTAAACTGAGGCTGCTTCGATATCGATGCCACACTCTGTCAGGTCTGATTTATAGAAGAACAGGTTTCCTTTCTGCAGCTGCTCAAAAGCCAGTTTTCCCAAAGACTCCATCATCTTCTTGGTCTCTGGACTCCAGAGTGGATCTGTCTCAGATCCTCCTTCATACTTGACTTTCTTCAGTTTGGACTGAACCACCAGGAAGCGGATATACATCTCGGTCAGGGTCTGGGGCAGCCCTCCTCCCTCTCTGGTTTCCAACACATCCTCCAGAACTGTAGCAGTGATCCAGCAGAAGACCGGGATGTGGCACATGATGTGGAGGCTTCGTGAAGTCTTGATGTGGGAGATGATCCTACTGGCCTGCTCGTCATCTCTGAACCTCTTCCTGAAGTACTCCTCCTTCTGTGGGTCAGTGAACCCTCTGACCTCTGTCACCATGTCAACACACTCAGGAGGGATCTGATTGGCTGCTGCGGGTCGTGTGGTTATCCACAGGCAAGCAGAGGGAAGCAGTTTCCCCCTGATGAGGTTTATGACGAGCACATGGACTGAGGCAGACTCTGTGACATCAGTCAGGATCTCAGTGTTGTGGAAGTCCAGAGGAAGTCGACACTCATCCAGACCATCCAAGATGAACAGAACCCGGACCTCTTCAAACCTGCAGAGTCCTGCTTCTTTGGTTTCAGGAAATAACTGATGAACAAGTTCCACCAAGCTGAACTTCTTCTCTTTCAGCAGATTCAGCTCTCTGAAAGAAAATGGGAATGTGAAGTGTATGTCCTGGTTGGCTTTGTCTTCAGCCCAGTCCAGAGTGAACTTCTGGGTTAAGACTGTTTTCCCAATGCCAGCCACTCCCTTTGTCACCACTGTCCTGATTGGTCCGTCTCTTCCAGGTGAGGCTTTGAAGATGTCCTCACATGTGATTGTGATCTCTGGTCTGTCTGGTTTCCTGGCTGCTTTTTCTATCTGTCTGACCTCATGTTCGGTGTTGACCTTTCCCCCCCTTCCCTCTGTGATGTAGAGCTCTGTGTAGAACTGATTCAGGAGGGTTGGGTTTCCTGCTTTATCGATCCCCTCAAACACACACTGGAACTTCTTCTTCAGGTTAGATTTGACTTTATGGTGACACACTGCAGTCACTGTTTCTACAAGGGAAATTACAAAGACTGTATTAGATTACATTCGATTGTTCAGGTTTACCTAACTGTCTGTGTTCTGAGTGAACTGCAGTCAGCATCCTGTCACAGTCTCCTCCTGATTGTTCAGTCTACCACATGCTACATTCATGGCTCAGTCCTGGTGTCCTGCTCTCTCTTTAGGTCACCGCCTCATTACCTGACCAGCTCCGTCACTGACTCTTTTCTCAGACCTGCTTCAGCCGTCCAGAACCACACACCTGTTTCAGTTCACCTGCTCGGCCTTCCAATCTGTTACACTACCATAAAATGACTCTGGTAATAACAAATCATTGTTAGATTTAACACTCTTTCCTCTCCTGCATCGACTTACTTTTCTGCAGAGAGTCGGCCAGTTCCTCCTGCTTCCTTCTCCTCAGGAACCGCTGGGTGATCTTCAGAAAAGCCTCACTTACGCTCCTCCTCTGTTCTTCCTCTTCACCATCAACCACCTCCTCATCCTCACTTTGGCTCCTTGAATATGCTGAGTAATCTGAACTCAGAAACCTCTGGAGATTGTCAAGTTCATTCTTCATAAAATTAGCAATGTCCTCACGAAGAACCTGGAATACAACAATATTCATAAACTTGACTCGTGCAACACAAACTCAGCTCAGTCTTTCTAACAGTAAAAGCCCAAATTTAATACTCTGACATTCTGAAAGGAGCTAAAACAAAGTGTAGAGATAGAGAGTCTGACTATGCGAGATTATTCTAGAGTTTGTTTGTTTTTTTTTTTAATAAGTTTTTGTAGGTACTACTTAAAGGTGTACTTGTACAGTTACAAACCGTAAATATGTTGTTCAGGTCCAGGTTTGTCTGACAACCAGTGGACACCCCTGAAGCCTCCGGGTGAACTCTGTGGAGAAAACATGATCCATTAGTGATGACGGCTGTTTCTGTTTGTAACTTAACACTGAACCACGACACACAACACACAGCCTGTTACAGAGAAAACCATCTCACAACATGGACAAAAACAAAGGTTTGACAAGAGATGAATGTTAATGAGATGAGATGCTGCTCCTCTTTCAAAAGAACTTGTGCTGCAAAGTTCAACATGTTGGGAAACAACATGCACATTTACTTTCATTCCAACAGTGAGATGTGGAAATTGATATTTCATATTTTTTTAACTTTTGAACCAACATTGGACCAAAGGTCTTCAAAGTCTTACAGTCAGTTAAAGACAGCAGTTTAAGTCAGCAGTTAAAAAACTAGGACACTGGTAAGTGTTCCACACTGACAGGAACCATGAGGTATCAGACCTCCTGCTCCATCCTATTTTATGATGATGTGTTAAGACGATCACGACTAAGACAGACAGGCAGAGAAGTGACAGCCGGGCCAATTCACTGGTGTTAGAACAGTTTTATTGGACATACTGTCTGTCTGAGCCCAGACCGCAGTGAAACCACAACACAGAGAGCAGACGTCTACAAAGTTTTATATGTCATACTGTAGTTATTCCCCTTCACAGAGAATTAGTCCTAAAAAAGTTCTGTTGACTCACTCTGAAGATGGCTCCTGCTCATTGAAACTGAAAGGCAAATTCCTGGACGAGTCGCTCTTCATGGACACACAGCTCGGTGAGGGAGACTCTGCTCTTACCCTCTTCATCCTGAGAGAAATGGAGGATTGTCACATCAGTGTGATATGATGGACAGTTAGAGGTAATTATACAACTCTGGCCTGTCAAGATAACTAGCTTTGTTGGACAATATTTTGTACCAGAAATAAATGCAGTTAGTTTCATATATAATTCTGTAGTTATTTCCCTTTGCAGATCTGTTGACTCACTCTGAAGATGGCTCCTGCTCTTTGAAAACTAAAGGCAAATTCCTGGACGAGTCGCTCTTCATGGACACACAGGTCGGTGAAGGAGACTCTGCTCCTTCCAGCTCCATCCTGAAAGAAATGGAGAATTGACAAAAAAAGAAAAGACAAGAAAACCTCAATGAAAACAGTCCTGTCCTCAGGGTCCATACAAAATACACAGGGGCTGTATGCATCCCCTGTAAATTCCAGTAGCAAGGTCTTCTCTCACCTGGACTGTGAGAGCTCCACATTCAGAGAGCTTAGTAAGAATAAAATGATGGTGTGATGGAATAAAACATGAATTAGTTTTTCCAAGTCAAAGCTTAGAGAGAGGCCTGAGCTTTCATACCAAGCTCAGACATTAGAAATCTGCTGAAAAAGCTTTGGTCTTTTCACCTTCCGCCTAAATAAATGCATATTTCCAAACAGAGTTATGTGTCCAGGTGATGTGTGAACTGGACTGTTCTGATAAAACTAAAGATTTTAAAAAGTGAAATGTTTGACTCCAAGCTGAATACTTTTCTGAGTCATGACAGTCAGAGCTCAGTGTGAAATACACTGAGGACAGAGATCATCTTACCTCTGATATTCAGTCTTGCTGTCATGTTCTTCAGATGGACTGGTGTCTCCCTCCATCTGGTACACTTTTTACCTGTGCACAAGCAAACAAATCAAATGTGCTGTGTTAGCTGGAATAATTCATTCATTTTGGACTTTTGTTGAACTCCTCCACAAAGAGTCTCTGTGTTCAGACTCTTTGTGGACTCTTGTTTTGCTTTCTTGAGTTTTGGTCAATATTTCCTGTTTTATTTTGAAATTTCATTCCCTGTGACTCTGTTCCCACTTTGCTTCCTGTCTTTGTTTTTTGTTTGTTTTTTTCACAACCTTGTTGCTTGCCCCGCCCTAATGTGGATCACCTTTTGGCAGGTAAGTCTCGTTGCTGTCTGTCGGTGAGTTTGCACCTGTTCTCCTGCCTGTTTGCACGGGGTTTTATCACAGTAGTTAAGTATCACAGCAAAGGGTCTGAATATTTTCTGAGGCCACTTTCTATAATCATTGATAATTAATCATGTTCTATTGACTGATTCAAGGCTCTGCACGCAAAACCATTAATCTGCAAAGTAACTAGAAACTAAACCTAAAGATGTGGTGGAGTCTAAATTCCATATTGAAATACAGTCAGACAGAAAGTGAAAGCTGTTTTGTCCACCCCTCTCATTGCCTGTATCCTGCTTTCCGTGCCTGAGTCCCCAATGTTTACTGTCATCATAACAAACCATTACTGCTCCCCGTCCGCCCGCCCATAACCACCCCGCAACCCCCCTCCTCCCGCGGTCACAGGCCACCTCATCATAACGAAAGCGATTGCGATGAACACCAGCTGTCTGCAGTGTTTTCTGTTTTGTTTTTTTGCAGGTTGGCATATTTACACGAAGAGATATTAAACTCAAACTGTCCCACGCGTGTATGATATGATCTGCAAATGAAAAATAAGTTCTGCAAATGTTCACGACGGTTTCTGCGGAATTTTGTTCGCATTTAATCCACAAACACCAAGAAACCTAATAAAACAATTTTACAAATGCAAACATCACAACCTGAATAAATATTGATATTTTACGTGCAAATTTCTTCCTGTGTGTGCAAATGTCTAAAATCATTTGTGACCTTCTTGTGTCTTTATTTGCAGATTATCGGAACTGATCGCTCACATACGCCCTTAATAAAGTCTCGTTCTCTTTCAGCGTTTTAATTCTCGGTGACAGACGCAGGACAGCAAACACCCTGCACATTAAATACGTATTAACAGTTTCCAGTTAAACTATGAGACACCATGAGATCTTTGATACGATACCTTTTCGTTGCTCTCAGGTTGTTTTTGCCGAGCGAAAAAATAAAGGAAATGAAAGTATGCATAAATAAGGAAATAGGTGCGACTAAGCTAGCGCCTCCTGTGGGCGGAGCTAAGAACTAAAAGAGCAGCTGTGCCCTGGCAATTATTCTTTCTAATCCAGAGTGCACGGGAACGCGCCGAATTTGTTGTGTATGTAATGTTGAAAGTGAAACCTCATTAGAAGGACTGTCGCCTTCTTATGGACTTACCTGGTGAAAATACATGATGTCCACACGAATGTAAAACAACAGAAACACGACTGTGTTTTGGACCGGGTGGATTCAGCCGCGCTCAGCGATGCTGTGTGGAAGTTCACTGGCCCCAGATCAGATCTGGACGAAAACACAAGTTTGCAAAAGTCGTTCAGTAGCGGGACTTCTGATCAGCAACATAGAGTTAGAAACTGATTTTATTTGAATTGTGTTTTTAAAGAAAATGAAAACATAAAAAAAAAAAAATTAAAATATTGTTTTAAAAAAGTCAAGAAATGATAAAAACTAATTCAGCGAGTCTCAGAGAGACTTTTTAACCAGACTAGAACATTTTTGAATTATTCCTGTTGTTTGCCAGATTCATGAGATGATCTGAGCCTGTCTCAGACTAAACCTTGGTTCAGATTAAATCCGGTCAGTCCAGCACCAGAAGAAAAAAGGATTTTATTCAACAGCCACATTTAATAAAAGCCTGCTGTGTGTGCTTCCTGCGTCAAGGCTCGTAGACACTCTCTGGTTGTGAACATAAAGAGTATTAATGATTCCTCCAAAACATATTTGGCGAAACAAAGCAAGAAGCCAATAAATGAAAGGTTTGACTGACCCTGTGTGAATCCTTCAGTCTGTCTGTGCTCAGTCTTAACGTCCTGTATAACAACCTGTAAATTACTAATGCTTAAAATATTGAGTGACGCTTGCCATTGTAGAACAAGCGAGTCAGTGACCGGCGCTTGTTTCTGTAGAAATGAAACCAGCCTTTGTATTTAGGATGATTCACCCGAGCAACGCACAATTTGTGCCGCTCCCATCAGGAAACCGGTACAGGAACATTACAGACAGACACAGGGACAGCTTCTTCCCCCAGAGCCCCCCCCCCCCCCCCCCTTACTTACTTACTTACTTTACTTTACTTTACTTTACTTTACTTTACTTTGTGTTTATATTTTCATAAGCGTTTTTTTAAAGTATTTGTGTTATTTATTTATACGTGTGCCTTAAAGCCGGGAAAATTTCGTTATGTTCGCATAATGACAATAAAGACTCTTGAATCTTGAATCTTTGTGCCTGAAGGACTAACAGCTGTGAAACAACAGAGGGACACTTCATAATGAAACCTGACTAAAAAGAAAAAGAAGAAGAAGAATTGAAAATGAATTGGTTTGGAAAAAACTGAAATTGAGTAACTGTCACAACAGTAAGATGAAGTCAGTTACTTCTCAGACAGAACAACCGGACACACCGGCAGCACCTCACGTCACGTGAGGTCCACGCGCTGCGGTAACGTATAGGTGGGTTTCACGTGACGTCACGATGCAGCGACGCGCGGGCGCCAAATTCAGATGGCGGGCAGGAAGTGTTTCAGCCGCCAGCTGACGGACACACCGAGAATCTACCGTGTGGGGAAATGCCGATGTTTTGTGTAGTTTACCGGTGCTCAGATCGTTCCAATAGAGAAAAAGAAAAAAGCTATTATAGGGTACCAAAAGCAGTCACCCACAAAGGCGAGAAATATAAAAAAAAGTACAGAACAACGCCGTAACAGGTGGATCTTAAACCTACGTCTGCGGTTGGGAGGAGCAGCCTGCTAATGTCTGCAGTGACCACTTCGTCAAAGGTATGTTAGCTAGCTAACTTGGTTTCTGTGGCTGTGTTTATATCATTAGCTTGTCGCTTAATGCTCGTTTAAGTTGCCGGTAGTCTAATATGAACTTCACTGGGACTTTTTATTCTGCCCTAGTGTTTTAGGGGACGTTGACTCAGTAGTCCAAATGCTATTTCGCTGCCATGTCATTAGTATTTCTGTGTAACTGACAAATAAACCCTCTTGTATCCCGGTAAGATGTGTTTGTTTACATTATAGCCGCTATTGCTAGCTGCTAGCTTATACATAACCGGTATAAGAATAAACACTCACCCTGGCGAAGACCAAACGATAATCGCCTTGGAGCCGTTTGGTACCAAGGTTGTGGACCCACCCGCTCACAGGTAAGTTATATGTCTCCAGGCTTTTGTAGGCTTTCATTTACTGTTTGGTATAATAAGAGGTCTGAAGTACGAGATAATCGGTAATCACAACAGCCGCGATTGTCTGCAAATCTTTAACGCCCGTTGAAAACTCGCTCATCTTCATGAGCTGCGGGTCACGTCCAACATATTGTTTGATTAATTGTGTGTAACTCCTCCTCGACACGGGATCTAAACCCGTACAATACGGACTCGGCTAATTTTTCCTCCATTGGCTTTGACGTGTAACTTACTTCCTGCGCTCCATGTGAAATCGCTCCGCGTTTGAATTCGTACTATCAGGCATGTCTGTGCAGATGTCTGTTTGATGGTGCTGCCGCTAAATTTAAGGACATGATTCCATCAGCACTTAACTCAGTGTCATATCTAAATATAACAGAGGACTCGTGTGCAAACTTTAGTCCCCCACGGTCGACAGTGCTCAGTGCAAATGACACCTGACTCTATCGCTCCTCTAAAAAAGAAGACAATAAAACAAAAGAAGTTCAAGTTCAGGTGCTCAGTGGTTATCTCCCAGACTCGCCTATTAAAGAAAAAGGATGTGGTGTTCCACCAGACTGGAAGAATTCTTCTTAGTCTGGCAAGATAGTCTTTAAACATACAGTCCGGCCTGTGATGCCAGAGAAGCCTGGTACTCCTCCTGAGTAGATGAAAATAAAACCAACCCCAGGTTTCTCCTCCACACAGCCTCATTGTTCTCATTCATATCCCATTAACACGTTACTATTTTGATTCTTCCCCTTCCCTTAGCCTTGTTTTTCCTCTGCTGTTGCTCTCTGCAGGTTCATCTGTCCTCAGAGCTGTGGAGTCTGGGCCAACGGCTGTCGGACACCTACTGCCCCATAATTAGTCTCAGTAACTATTATTATCAGGGCTATTTTTAGTCTTACTGTCATTATTGTTATTGTTTGTATTGTTATTGAACCTATTACCAGCCCTACTCTTGTCTTCTCATTATTTTTTAGTTTTGCTGTCGTAATCGTGTGGAACCTGCACTGTGCTGTGTTCTCATTCCTCCTGCTCTCGCTCTTAATCTGATGGTCACTTATCAGGTTACGACTGAGAGAAACAGTAAACCAAACATTAAAAATAACACAGGAAGGGGAAGGGTGGGGGACCACATGTTGTGTTCTCTTTGGGTTGCCGTGATTTTTTTCGTGCGTCCGTTTTGATCGGTTGCCAGTTTGTGGACACTGAGCCTTTACTTGGTCAGGATCTGGCTGTGCTGTCTGTCTCTGGCGGTTTAGAAATATTGTGCCTCGTCATAATCTCTGTTTAGGGACAGGTGACATTTGAATCTACTAAAGAAGTGAGTTCTCTCTTTTGAGTGTTGATTATCGGTGTGTATCTGCCTTTCTTTTGTATGTGTTACATGTATGTGGAGAAGTCTGCATGTAGAGATTCTGCAGGATGTTTTTCCCAGCAGGTTCGGCTGTGAGGTCTGGGTGGACACATGCTACCATACAGAGCAATGGGCAGGACAACACTCAGATATTTTCAGCCAGATTTTTATTGGAATTTGGAAGTTATACAGTTTCCTGTCAATTGTATGTATTGCTTTTTCTTTTAGTGCAGTCACTGCCAGGTTGATGCTGTTACGGTTATACTAATGTACAGCTAATACTCTGGGAATCGACATCAGAGGCATGAATGTGTAAACAGTGTGTGTGTAAACCTCCATGCAGCCAAACATTTCACCGGTACAACGCAGCGTCCACATGTACCTGAGAGAAAGGACCCAAAACACAACGCTAACACCTGTTTGGTGTCCTGCACACACTTTGGTCTGGAAATGGCTGCAGTGTTTGGTGTGTAGGGTAGATGTGTGCTGTGCTTTGTGCGTGTTGTTGATGTGGGATCTAATTTAAATCTTACTACAGCTCAGAATACACAGGCCTGCTTTTATTTTATTTATGGTCACAGTGAGGAAATAGTGTCTTGTCTCCCTTTGTGTTTCAAGTAGCTCGCCCTTCCTCTTGTGTTCCCTCCAGTCTGATTGTCTTCCCCGCCCTGATTGTTTCCACCTGTTCCCCATTACCTTGTGTGCATATATTGTCTGCGTCTCCCTTTGTTCCTTGGCAGTTCATTCTGTCTCATGTCAGTCAAACCAGCACCGTCCTCATCATCTTTTTCTAGATTTGTTTGATTTGTTTCATAAATTAGTATTTTGTGTTTTGTGGTCTTTTATTTTTAGTTGCTTTTTGCCACAAACTATTTTTTATTTTGCATTTTAGAAATAAAGACTGTTCTTTTGGAACTCTGTTCTCGAGTTGTGCATTTGGGTTCAATCCTTGTTCTGTGGTGACAGAACCAGGTCTAGATCAGAAACCACCATATAGCCTCCTAACCACCGTGGATAATCTCTCCACCACCTACTGTCGCCCAGCTCTGCTGCCACACAGACGGACACAGGAAATCTTTCCCGCCCACAGCAACAACTGTGTGACTCTGATTGTTATTGTTAATTGTTGTGTGTATTTCTCTATCATATTTTTATGTTAATGCATTTCATTTTATTTATTTTTCTACTCGGCCACTGAATCAAGAATCTGTCTGTCTGTCTGTCTGTCTCTGTCTGTCTGTCTAGATGTAGATGTTTTTAGATGAAGTTTTTATTTATTTATTTTGTTGTTTGATTTCATAGTGAAGACACATTCAGGGGGAAGGAGAACAGCACAGTGCAGGTTGCGCAGAATGATAATGGAAAACACTGTGTGGAGAAGTTAGCTCATGTCTTACTGCTTTCTGATTCAGTCAGTGCTGTTACACTATTCAGTAATGGTGTCTGCAGATAACAGCTTTAGAAAATATGTGAGTGTGCCATGCCACAGTACTCAGCATATGGAGGATCATGTTCAGTGCTCTCTCTTTTAAGGTGTGTGTCAGTGATTGATTGTTTGAACTGACAGTATTTTCCTGATATCTTATTCTGTGCTTATTATTAGACAAAGCATCTTACACTTACTTTCTGTATTCCAGGATGGCTCATCGAATTGAGGCTATTATGCAAATGTGCTGTGAGGTATTTGCTGATGAGGAGATCCAGGTCGCGGTGAAAGGTTCAGCGATGGGAGGAGCAGTGGCTGGAGGAATGGCTGTGGTCGGAGGGCTGCTCCTGGGTCCTGCTGGTATTGCTGCAGGTAAGTGGAAAAAAAATCAACAGCTCTTCTGACGTGTCTAAAAATATTTATGTTCATCTTGACTCATTTGTGACCAAAGGTGAACTGGAGTCACCCTGTGTGTTCTGTACTGTCATAATAGAAGTAAATGCTTTAAGGGTCTCTGGGTCTGTTGGACAGATCAATACTGATCAATACTGTTGCTCAAAAGGTTGAAAGTCTCCTCTTTTCCCCAGGTGGTGCTCTTGGAGGCCTGATGGGTGCCATGATGACCCATGAACAGTTCAAACCTGTGCCTCTGATCATAAGTGAGCTCAGTCCTCCGCAGCAGGAGAGGCTTTATAAACATCTCATGGTCGTCCTGGAAAGAGTTCGTTGGACAGATGTGGCCCAGCTCATCGCTCTGGTGTTGGCTAACCCCTCCGTGAAACAGCAGCTAAAAGATGCTCTTGTCAAATATATCAGCAAGGAGGTGTAGGCTGAGGTGCACTATGTGCAGTAGTGTCTGTGGAAACCTCAGTCAGAGGTAACTTCTCTAAGGCCTTTGTTAAGAACTGTGAACTGTTTCTTCTGAAGCTGAAGAGACTCTTGATTAAAGGCGCAGTCACTATCCACAGTGTGTGTTTGATTTATTGTATTAAAGGTATTTAAAGATGTGTAAGACCAGTCATGGGATTAGGAAAATAGATTGAACCAGTGACAAATTCTTCATCCTAAAACCACAGTGAATGTTTTCAGCCTTGATGATCAACAACATAGATAAATAAAAACAAACCGGTCTGACTAATGCCTTTTGAGATGGAGAAACATGTTGTTGGAGCAGTTTTGAAGCTATTAATGTTGTAATGAGACATTGTGACTGTGTTACTGAAGAATTAAAAGGAATCAAATACTTTAAAGAAACACAGCTATCATTTCCTGACTGAACTGACATTGAGTTTCGTTTCACGCCAAGGAAGATAGTTGTAACTTCCTGTAACAGCACATCTATAAAATACGGGAATCAAGGTGTTTGGACAGACGCTAACACAATGAAGAACTATTGATGGATGAGTGACTATTTCAGCTTTGAGATGAGGTGAGTTTCACTTTCCATTTTCGGATTGAATACTTGGCAGTGATTTTAGACAAGTCAAGATAAACCGGTTCATTCATTCGGGTCTGTTTTGTGTAAACTGCTTCACTCCCTTCTATTGTCTCAGAGTATATATTCTGCAGGTAACTGAGCAGCATCAGCGTCTCCAAGACCAAATCTAACCAAGAAGAGAAGCATCAGTCAAAGAACTTCATCCACATCCCGCCAAAAGTTTGGACTAGAAGGTAAACTCATTTTGAAAGAATCACTGATGAAGTGTGTATTTTAATTAATTATTTTTCATCAAAGAGAGATCATTATAAGACTTGTTTTTTTTTTTATCAGTGGCGTGATAAACAGAACCGTCTGTCACATGTAGCTTTAATCAGCTTCCTCCCACATTCAGGAGTTAACTTGCAGAAAGTTTGTTACAATCCAAAATAAAATTTGCAGAACCAAGATTTAAAGGAAAATCATGTTATTTTAAGATGGAGCGAGTATAACAAGACATATGATGTTCAATGGAAATTTGCATTAAATCCAATATGAAATAATGTAGTGAACCTACTATACAAGAGATCAAGTTAATAAATATGATCAAACTGTTGACTGTGTATTTTAAAGCAGGGACAGATAAATATAAGTGTGATAAGCAGCGCTGTCACATGTGATTTTAACCAGTTTCTTTCCTTAAATCAACTCAAGTCTTAACAATTACAAACTTTCTGGGACAACCTGTCTGTAAAACCTTTGTTGGGACCTTGTCCAGTGTGGTCTAGACACACACACACACTGAATGATCATGGTAACTTTTTCAAGATTTGTTGAGATGGAGAAACATGTTGTTGGAGCAGTTTTGAAGATAACACAGCTGTAAATGTCGTAATGAGACATTCTGACTGTTACAGAAGAATTAAAAGGAATCAAATACTTTAAAGAAATACAGCAAAAGGATAAGACCATCATCATGTGTTCATGAACATATAAAAACCTACACATCTACCGCTGAAGCCAAAAAAAGGTGTAAACCGTTTCAACCGTTTTCAGTTCAGAGATAAGTTCACAGTCAGTTAGACTGTGTGTTTGTAACAGCTATTATTTTAGGTCAAGTCTGATTTACCTAAGGCCATTTTTAACCTATTTTAACCATGAACGGAGTCGTTTCCTCACACACCTCATGTCATGGTCTGTCACACTGTAACAGGTTGGGTTTACAACTGTTACGCTGCCGGGCTTCTAACACCATAATGACACAATCCAAAAATACGTAGCCAAAATAAAGATGAATTTTTCAGGTTTTCATTCGGTGTAAACAACGCAGACACCCCCTAAACCTCAAGACAACAACAACAACAACTCTAACTCACAAACAGCTGTGATGCAGAAGCAGCTGCAGCGTGTTGAAACAGCTGGAAGGATTTTTCAGGCTTTTCCCTCAGAACTGCAGAAGCTCACGGGCTGAGATTTCTGCAAATGGAGCATCACATAAAAAGAGCATGACCCAACTCCAGGTCAGGGCTCAGTTTCATGGTTATCAAGGTTTGATCAGGTTTACATTACATTCTTTAACCCTTGATACTTGATTCTTAAGCATAAAGAATAATCTAGTCTTCAGTATTTACAGTGAAATGTTGAATAGTTAACAGTTGCCTTTGGACTCTGACTTTAGATGTGACCTTCTCTCTGTATTTTTTCTCATTTTGACGTCCCCTCTCTGAAAGTTACAGAATCATTTCTTAAAGTAGAATGATGAGTCCCTTTATAAATGAATGAGTTAGCAAACATAATGCTCGGGTTCTCTACCCTTTCTTCAACGGGAGCTCCATTACTAACTGAATTTAAACATAATGTGTGTAATGTGCACAATGTGTGACTTACACGCTGTTTTAACAATATCTAAGTATCTTAAAGGAAATGTTATTCTCTTATTCTCCTTAAAAAATGTTTTGCTCGGTGCGTCTGCTCTTGTTGTTTTAGTTGCCGCCTCCTGAGAAACTGCGCCGAAGCACAAATTCACATCACATCACTTCCTCCAGAGTTTATGCAGGCGTTCAACCCAAAGTCCCTCCTTCCTGACTGACCTGACACTGAGCTTCATCTCACGCCTGATAGAAAAATAGTTGTAACTTCCTGTAACAGCACATGTATAAAGTACGATAAAGGTGTTTGGACAGATGCTAACACAATGAAGAACTTTTGATGGATGAGTGACTGTCTCAGCAGTGAGATGGGGTAAGTTTCACTTTCCATTTTCGGACTGAATACTTGGCAGTGATTTTAGACAAGTCAAGATAAACCGGTTCATTCATTTGGATCTGCTTTATGTAAACTGCTCCACTCCCTTCTGTTGTCTCAGAGTTGATATACTGCAGGTAACTGAGCAGCATCAGCGTCTCCAAGACCAAATCTAACCGAGAAGAGAAGAAAGCATCAGTCAAAGAACTTCATCCACATCCCGCCAAAAGTTTGGACCAGAAGGTAAAATCATTTTTGAAAGAATTAGTGATGAACTGTTTCCTATGAACTGCTGAAAATGGTTCGTGAAGCTAACTGGTCGCAGAAATCTTGATTTTTTTTTTTTTTTTAATTCCCAGAGAGACAGAAAAATAATCGGTCGTGGTCACAGTGTGTTTTAGTTAATTAATTATTTTTCATCAAGGAGAGATCATTATAAGACTTGTTTTTTTTTTTTAATCAGCGCGATAAACAGAACCGTCTGTCACATGTGACTTTAATCAACTCACATTCAGGAGTTAACTTGCTCAAAGTTAAAGAAAAGTGTTTTTTCTCCTGTTTCTGTCTGATTGTGTTACAATCCAAAAGACGTTTGTGGAACCAAGATTTAAAGAAAAGGATGTTATTTTAAGATGGAGCGAGTGTAACAAGACATATTATGTTCAATGGAAATTTGCATTAAATCCAATATGAAATAATGTAGTGAACCTACTATACAAGAGATCAAGTTAATAAATAAGATCAAACTGTTGACTGTGTATTTTAAAGCAGGGACAGATAAATATAAGACATGTATTATATTTTTTCAGCGGTGTGATAAGCAGCGCTGTCACGTGATTTTAACCAGTTTCTTTCCTTAAATCAACTCAAATCTTAACAATTACTAACTTTCTGGGACACACACACTACAACATCAACTTAAAATAGAGACACACCCAGTCACCTAAAGATGTCCTTTTAATTTAATAGCTTTATTATATATCATTATTTATCATTATTTTCACTATATAACATTTAACATTTACCCTTCACCGTTTTTACATAATAATTTTACTTGTGTAAAATTCTGTTCCCTGCTAACAGAATCTGAGACAGGCATGTGGATTCCTGACAAGATCAACCAGGGATAGTCAGGGATAGAGGCATATAAGATGTGACACCTGCTGGCTTTTCCTGTGCACAATCGTTACAAAAGGGTTGGATGTGTAATGCTGAAATGCTGAATAGATTTTACTGTATTAGTACAACTGGACCCATTAGATCAGTCTGTAGTAACAGGATAATATGGCAGTGTCCTGTTCCAGACTTCACTGTGTATGAGTTATTATGTGTGCTGCTGCTGTTTCAGAATGCTGCTGCGTGTCTGCGTGATGCTCTTGGTGGCCTCGGATCTGGGCTTTTGTTTGGATGAAGCTCTGCTAGACACCCAGTGGAAAGAGTGGAAGATCACCTATGGCAAAGAGTACAATGTATGTTTACACACCCAGCATGTGGGTGATGCAGAGAGACCACAGTTATTGGGCCTTTTGCTCGACCAAGAACCAGCACAGATGAAATTAGTAACATTAAGCTGACAGTTCAGTTCAGTGCTTCGAATGGGTCGTTCAGGCTGTTACAGGTCTGTGATCAGATTCTTCGTCTGATTCCTGTCCTTCTGTCTGAGCGTGTTTGACAGCACCAGGTATGGCAGCAACACCTGGACTTCAGTCTTTCTCAGGGACAGAGAAGGAGACAGGCAGAGAAAGAACAGTTGCAGTGATATGGAGTGATTAGGAAAGTGTTCCACTCAACCTTGTATGTCTACACTCTCCTAAGCTAAAAGTGTGCACCTCAGTTATGTTCCATTAATAATAATTCCCTTTTTTGACCAGAAGTGTTGAAATGTGCAGTTTTTAGATTTTAAAAAATGTTCTTATTTCTGCAGGTGAGAATTGACAAAGGAAAAATCCATAACATACTGCACTTCCATGGAAGGTAGATTATTAGAGTCATGCTGATGGTCATTACATAGTTCATTAACAGTCCTTAATAGCCCACTAACTGATTAATCTTAAAGCTGTTACAGTGTAAAAACAGGGACCTGGTCTCTTACATTAATGTGATCACTGTAGTTACTGAGGGTGTTTCTGTGCTGGTGAATGTGTTTTGCAGTAGTTCTTATGGGTCATGTAACTGTTAGGAAGCAGGAACAGCATTGAACAGTAGGTTAATTTGATGTGTTTGATCTTAAACAGAAGAGACATGCGACAAGAGCAGCGAGGAGCTACAGGAGCAGCCTGCAGCAGCCCACAGAGGTACCTGTGTCTTCATTTTAAAAGCCGGCTCAATGATGACTTTTACACAGACATTTATTAGCAAACATTAATCAATACAGAGCAGGAATACAGGTAAACTGTTAATTTCAAACTTGGTTTAGTTTATTCATTTCTCCTCTGGGCTCTGAGCAAAGGCACACTCTGTGTCCTCACTCTGTGTTTGTAGTGATGCTGCAGTGTTTAACAAGAGGCTTGGAGGATGAGAATTAAACGTCATTCATGTTATGTTATATTTAAGTGCATTAGTTGTGCGTTGTCTGCCTTTCATGCTAACAGAATAGCATGTTGTGGGAATATTTTAGGATGAAGAGGAGTACCGGAAGGGCATCTGGAAGAAGAACATGCACATTATTGAAGTCCACAACCAGGAGGCAGAACAGGGCAAACACTCCTACAGACTGGGGATGAACTACCTGGGAGACCTGGTGAGTCTGGACACCTGAGGAATAATGTGCAGTTAAACACACTGAATCTTTTCTTCCTCTGTTATACTGAAGCAGAAAAACAATCCCAGCAAAGTACTTCACATTCAGCCTGACAAGAAGAGAAGACCAAACAATTGTTTGTTTGTTTATTTATTTTATCTGACTCATGATGTGTCTCCTCATCCAGACCTTGAAGGAAATGTCTGAGAAGATGACCTGCTTCCAGGTGCCAACGAATCATGTATGACCTTCACCTTTTTTACATCTTTGTGTGGTAACTTGGACAAGGAATAACAAGAGTATGTGTCACTGTTATTTGTTGTATCTGGGCGGACTCAGATTACACCAAAGGTTTGCTAAAGGGGAGAAGTTTCTCTGTCCTCAGCTTTAATTGTGACCGACAGAGAAACTTGACACCAGCAGTTTAAAGATCTTGTGTTGAACAGTTCAAGTTTTGAAATGAAAATTAAATTCATCTACTACTGACCAGGCAAATGCTTCTGTGTATGTCTTTAAATGTGACAGGAGAGGATTTTTACAGATGATCAGATGAACATCAGATGAACATTTTGAACATTTTTTACACACCAAATAGTAAATCCAGTGGTGTCAGAGTTTCAATCAGCAGGTGACTAAAGCAGCTGATGGATGAGGCAACACCTTGGTGCACAACTCAGCTGCAAAGAAAACCTAACTGAACCCTGACTGATCTGATCTGACCTGAACGTTACTTAAATGCAGTAGATGTGAAGGTGTTTCCACGATGAGCTCACAAACAGCCAGTTTTACAGTTATGGACTGAAAAAGAGTCATAACTTTTTTGAGGATATTAAGTTTTATTTCACAAATTGTTTAGTAACTTTTTTTTAATTCAGCCAAATTTATTTGTTGCAGGCAAAATTCAGTTATTTCAAAGATCGAACCAATTGTAGTATGACAAATGGCTACAAACAGGTGATGATGCTGGACTTTCCACAGACCACAGACCTAACCCTAACCACGAAGGACCACAGAAACCAGGTGAGTCTGAGGGCTGGGAACTGCCCATCTTTCTTGTGTGGGGTGTATAATGCTTAAATCTCCAAAAACCTCACATGTGATCTAACATGACTCTAACTCTTTGTCTCGCTTGTCTCTGAACTGTGAAGGTTTATAACGCGACTTGCTCGTTGAAGGCGCCCAAGTCTCTTGACTACCGTAAGAAACGCTGGGTGACTCGAGTCAAGGACCAGGTCAGAAAGATAATCTAATACCTGTCCGAGGCCTCACATGTACAATACTCCTCCATATCACTGTAAATCTAAGTAAATCAATGAGCTCCACACCTTGCAGGGATCATGTGGCTCCTGTTGGGCATTCAGTGCTGTGGGGGCCCTCGAGGGGCAGTTGGCCAAGACGAAGGGCATGCTGCTGGACCTCAGTCCTCAGAACCTGGTGGACTGTGACCAAGAAAGCAGCGGCTGCGGTGGAGGACGCATGACCAGTGCCTTTAAGTATGTGCAAACAAACGGGGGCATCAACTCAGAGGAGGATTACCCAACTGTGGCAAAGGTACTGTGCTCACCAGCTCTTACTGCTGTTTCATCTTGTGTATATAGTGCCCTCTCCTGGTGTCCTTTGAGTTAACACATCACCCCTGAATTTCAAATGGATTCACCCACGCTAACATGTCAGGCGTCTCCTGTTGTCTCTGCAGGAGCAGCCCTGCCGCTACAACAAGAACTCAGCCATTCCAGTCCAGTGCAAAGGCTTTAAGGAGATTCCAGAGGGGGACGAATGTGCACTGGCTGAAGCTCTGCACGACGTGGGTCCTCTGTCCGTGGCCATGGACACCTCCTCCAAAACGTTCATGCTATACAAGAGCGGTCAGTCCCCAGCTCTGAGCTCTGTCCACTGTCATTATTTCATGTCACAACTAGTGTAGTGGAATTTTTAAATAAGGTTTTTTTGATTAAAAAAAAAATTAAAGTTGAGTACATTGAGTGTTTGAAGGAGCTTAACAGAGAAAAAGTATGTCACTGTTGCAGTTTATTGATAAACTGTGGAAGTAGCTCTTCTATAGTTGAGCAGCTGAAAAGAAAACGCTCAACTCTTAAATCCTGTTGGGGCCTTGGGGTCACTCACACTTCCTTTCATGTTTCAGGTGTTTACTACAACCCAGAATGTGACCATGACAGCATCAATCACGGCATGCTCTTAGTGGGCTACGGAGAGACAGCACACGAGGAGAAATACTGGATTGTCAAGAACAGGTAGGACACATCACCTGGATGAATGATGTCAGGTTGTTACCACAGCAGCCAAAGTGTGGTTCAGCCTGTGGTCTGATGATGATCAACACCTTCTCTCACAGCTTTGGGACAAAGTGGGGTGAGAAGGGCTACATCCGGGTTGCCCGTAACCGTGGTAACCACTGTGGAATTGCCAGCGATGCCAGCTACCCAGTCATGGGAAAGGACGAATGAAGGGCACAGAGGAAAATGACCTGAAGGGATAATTTCTACAACACTGCAAACGCACAGGTCTCAGACACACTCAAACTCTTTTAGATAAATGAGCCTGGTTCTGTTCAGGCTCTTAAAACTGACTTAAAAACAAAACTTGAAATTAAAACCATTGTCTAAGACATAATAAAACAAAGGGGAGCCAAATGTCACTGTGTGAGGTGGCCATGTTTATTCATTTCATACATGTTCACACACACATATGTTGGGCTAACATGGTTACTCTTGAGGTAAAAGGCTATAAATGTTAAGAGTGATAATAAAAGTACACAGGCCCTCTAGTGGTTACTGCTGTAGGTACAGCCTGAGGTTGCTATATTCCTATTAGTTACAATATGCATCACTTGTTTATGGTTCATAGTAAAATGGAATGTGACAGTGACATTATAATCCTGTTAAACAGAAAAAAACATGGAGTGTAAAAATACATATAGAAATCACATGCTAATATGAGGATACTTTAAAAAGTCATGTATGTCCCTTCTGTTCAGTCTTGTCCTCCTCATATGCTCATAGTGACCTGGATGAACTAAAGACAGAAGTAAATGCAGTTATTAATGAGAGCAGATCTCTGAAGCAACATCAAAGATTTAGAGAATGAAACTTACATCATCATAGTGAAATGAGGCGTTGCCAGCGTGGCTCGTGTCTCTCCTTCGGAACTGGTCTGAAAAACACACAAAAATAACCAGTTTGATTAATGTTTTCAACTCTTTGATCACCACTGACTCTGCAGCACAGATGTTTAGCCCTGCGGTGACAGCGTGGATCTGCTCGTGGGATGTATGTAGCTGTCAGTCATTGGCAGTTTCTGCCACATGCTCATGAAAACACCCACAATCCTGAGTGGACATCCAAACGCCATGTTTGGCCACATCTTCTTTTCAACTTGAAAACAGTGATTATTTGTTTTTAGAGGACGATGCAGAGGTAGAAGAAAGGTCCTCTGTCAAAAACATGGAGCTGCAGGTGACCAATCAGTAACAGGCAAACTGCAGCTGACTTAGCCTGTTAGTTCAGTGCTTTTCCAGCTGTTATCGTGGAAACAGTGGAACTGAATGCATGCCACTCAGCTGCACTTAGCAAATGTAATTGTGTTAAATGCCAACCGTTGGTCAGAGTCCGTGCATTCCTCGGCCCACTCACCAGTCAGGGCGCGGAGTCTCACGCAGCAGCTCACGAACTCATCGAAGGGGATCCTGCCGTTTACGCTGTAGCGCTTCATGATGCAGTTCATGGCCTGAGGGCTCAGATTGTAACCTGAAACACAAACGCATCGTCAGCCTCTCATCATCTCACACTTTTACATTTGTGATTTGTCAGATTTGAGAGATTTAGGAGAAAGTGCAAGTAAATGTTTAAAACTTGTGTTAGTTTGCCTGTACCCATGGTGGCAATGGCCTGCTGCAGCTCATGGCCCTCCACCGTTCCACTGCGGTCCCGGTCGAAGGACGCAAAGGTATTCTTCCATGCATTCAGAGCCTGCCACAGCTCCTTGAACTCATTGAAGCCCATAGAGCAGGACATGTCCCTCTGAGACAGCTGTCAGTCACGGATCCAACACAGACTTATAAGGGAAAACTATAAGATAAGACACTCTGTAGCTACAGTATGCGCCCATGTGGACACATACTTTTGTGCGCTTTATGTGTGTGTGTGTCTGATATTTTATACAAAGGTGAGGTTTCAGCTTGCTACAGCTTGTGTTTGTTCATTTCCTGTTTCAACATGACGATGTTCCTGTGCATACAACAAGGATTTCTCGGTTTGGTGTGGAAGAAACTTGACGCCCTGATGGGTGAAGGATACATCCAGCATGTTGATCATCAGTTTGCAGGTGTCCAGGCTGAAGGCTGTAAAAGGAAAACAGAGACTGTGAGCACAGGCTACGACCACATCCACACTCACATGGACACATCCTGTAGATTACACCTGTAGCAGACAGACAGGTGGAGAATCACAGTACAGAACCACTGCATGTTAGCTAGACCGGCTACCTGGAAACCAACAAGTATAAACAAGTTTTCAAACTGTCTCTAGCTTGTAGCGTTACATCAGCCCCTCCCACGATTTATCTGGAAAATGTCAGAAGATTTAGAATCAAAAAACGGAGTTGGACAGTTGTGAAAATTAGTTAGAAAAGCTTAATTAATATCCAGGTTGATTAGTTTACCACTAAACACAACAGCTGATCACAGATCTGAACTAAATCTGTGACTTGTGAGCTGTTTACTGTTTAGTGATTGTAACACTGATATAAACGGCCTACTGCCCAGATGTATTGGCCTTGAGAGCCTCCATCAAATCACTGTATCACAATTGTCTGACAGAAACCACCACGAATGCTCACATTTCCTGTCAATATCAACCGCCAGCAACAAAAAAAAACCTTTCAAACACTGCTGCCTGGCAGAAGTAGTGTCTGTTAGCAGTATCTCGAAAACAGCTGAGCGATAGTACAGATCTGGCTGCAGATTTAAGACCAGAATCAAGCGTTAACACGTTTCTACTCCTTCCCCTGACATTTGCAGGTTACATGCAGGAGACCTGATCCAGCAGCCGAACCCTGGCAAAGACCTTAATGTTTAGAAAGGTGGCTTCATGCACCACCTGATGATTTTAATGCACGGTGGGCCACAGTCTACAGCAGCATTAGGTGAGGATGTGTCTCAGACTTACAGTGCACGTGAATATTTCAATAAAAAAAAAAAACAGTCTGGGGTTCTTACGCTGGTATGAGCCAGAGATGCCGGACTGTGTGAGGCAGCGCTGCAGCTCGTCTGCTGAGATCTGTCCATCCTGTCAGAGTTCAGAAATAACAAAAGACAAAAACCCAGTGTGAGTGCACAGTCAGCCTCCAGTCCTGACTGGTACTGCTGTTCAAATTCAGCACGTCCTGCTGTATAATCAGGCTCAACAATTCAGAGGTGAATTGTGTCTTTCATGCTTGTGAGGGTGGGTTACCTGTCCTGCCACAGCTGAAAAATATCCATACAGAGGATCCTGCTGCAGAGAGAGAGAGACAGAAGAGTCGGGACAGGAAAGAGACTCTTAACAATCTGAGTGAAAAGCTGAATCTTTGGAAAATGTACATGAACATCAGAATATCTTAGAATTTGATCTGTCCTGTTATCCCAGAATGCTTATCTGTCTCAGCCTTTAAGTGGCACCGTAAATGTTCAGTGGGTCTGAGGTTAAGTGTGGATCAGAGTCCACGGAAGTCAGGGCTCCTCTGATAATGATGAATGTTATCTACAAACCTGTAAACACACAACACACCCGCAGCCTTGTGCATTTAAAAAAAATGGGACTAAAAACTCCAGTTACAGTCATTTCAACCAACTTCCGCCCTGTGTTTGGACCGGACGTCCCGTCCCCCGGACAGTGGTCGGTGCACTTCTTCGCCTTTTAGCCGACACTTCGTCACGGTTTAACGGTTTCTTACCGCTCCTGGGACTCCCCCGGGGCCCGCGCCGTATCCCGGATAAGCCATTTTTCAGCAGCTCGATTCTCCCAGTTCAAACTCAGAGGGTGTGTGTGTGTGTGTGTGTGTGTGTGTCCGTCAGATGTACACACAAACCACGAAAAATGAGATTATAACGTTACGTTATTTAACCCGAAGCACCGAGGCAGGTTGAAACGTTTATATCCTCGGTATAAACTGTCCCGACAGACAGAGACAGAGACAGATGGGACACGGGCAGTAAAATACGGAACTTCCAAGACGATTCTTAAATATCCTCAGTGGCGACCACGTGACCTCTGGTCGGCCAATAGGATCAAAGCTATGCTACAAAATAAAAGCTTTTCGTGAAGCAATTAAAACCGTTTAAACTTTGATATGCAGACGCTACGTACTCTGAGTTTCCAGTTTATTAGGCACAGCAGATACAAGTAATGCAGTCTAATGCAACAGTACTGCAATAAACCCAACCTTCCTGTCAGTTATTAATGTTCCGCTTTTCTTGAAGCTGTTTCAGAGACGTGTTAATTCCACTTTATGATCATTTTGAGGTGCAGTAGTGCTGCAGACGTGCGCGGGATCACACGGAGAGGTGTGGATAGGGTGTACAAAATAAAAGAAACACTTGTTAGTGTAATACTCATATGGATCATTTCCGACAGAAATGTTGAGTTAGACTGCTTTAATTTTAGCTGAAAGTACGTGATGAAGTGGCAACTGAGTGTAGACACTCTTAAATAACTGGGCAGGCTTTGAACAACAACATGTCTTCCAATTAAGAAAGCAACAGTGTCAAAAATCAAGACAAAAATAAAAGCAAACATGGTTCGCTGTGATGGATCACCCAGTTCAAAATAGCTTCAAGCCTCATGAAGTAGATTTTCCTGTCCTTTAGCTCATTAAATGAGAGCCAGTGGCAATCTTAGAAGTGACACATTTATAAATCTAAAACTCTCCAATTTGCTCTGAAAAATGCAGAGGTGATATTATTTATATGCAGGAAATATTCTAATACTCAAACACAGGTATGATCCTTTAATAGACCACATTACATCAGAAGCTGAGACGAGCTGCCCAATCAGCTTGTTCTCTGATGCACATTCTCGCTCCTGCTGTGTCCACCTCCAGTCCAGAGAAAACCCATCTGACGCCTCATCTTTGACTTCAGAGGCAGAGCTAAAAGGAAGAGGAAGGGAGGCACTCACTCCATTTCACCACCCTGATCACACACACTCGTGCAGGGCACTGAGGATCGAGCTCGGCCTGGGATGTACAGACTGAATCCTGACTGCTGGGTTTGGTCGCCCAGACCTCCTTTGTGTCGCCTTCCTCAACATTCAGGGAGCCACCAAGAGGAAGAGGAGGAGGAGGAAGAAGAGGCAGGAGAGCATCCTGCTGTTTGCTGTTACACTACAGGTAGGTTCTAGATAAGATAAACTTTTATTGAGTTAGATGTTAAAATAATATATATTGTATGTTTTTTCTTTTTTTTTTGTGTCACGTTTGAAATGTCTTTTTCACCTCATGCTGCTCAATGTGCCTTAAATTGCCCCCTGGGGACAAATAAAGTTCTCTGAATCTGAATCTGAATAATATGTTGCAGCAGGAAAAGCAGCAGAACTTGCTAAATCCTGATACCCAGCAAATAAATAATGAACCTTGACTTGATTTAACTGTGACAGTTTTGGATGTTTGGAAGTGCCCGTGGGTGACTGGCTGTGACTGATTGTGTGTATTATTTGTGTTTTTCCCCCACTATACTCAGGTTTCGCTTCCAAAAGAGATCAGAATAGAGATCTTAGCCTCAATGAGACTACCTGATTAAATAAAAGTCTCAGCCTGCTGCCACTACACATTAGAGCATTCAGTGATAGCTTTAAATCCATCCCTGAATGCTTGTTTTTTTTGGCACTCCCTGCCATGTGTGCATGCGTGCATGTGTGCCAGAAAATGCAGATGACCGATGAGCACATTCCCCGTCCAAACCTAGCAGGCCTAAGCAGCAGGTACAGGAAACAGAAGGATCAGACATATGATTCAGCCATGACGTGCAAATCTGAGCCAACCCCCTGCATTACCCAGATTGTTGATGTGTGTTTATATGTTTATTTGAATGGAAAACTATTATGCTTCTTTAAATTCAGAGTAAAACTAACTGAAATAAAAGCATGTTGATCACAGTGAGTACAGGTTGACATAACACTACCTGGCAATGATAAAACCAACAACCCTAAGCTATGGGGAGTTACACTTCATATAAGGATTTTTAACAAAAAAGGTATTCATAGTTTTTACAGCCTTTAGATTTATAGAAAAAGAAATCAAGCCAAAGCACCGTTTGATCTCCTTTATTAAACCAGTAGCTTTGGCTTTTTTCTGTATATTAATATGAAATTGAGGAAATGAAATAAAAAGATTAGTAACATACAGCTAAGTGTTAAATTTGTCTTACATGATCAAAATTTATGAATAAACTTTGTTAATTTTGTTAGTTTGATTCCGATTGTGAGAGCCAGGCCTGTTTCCATACCAAATTATATAACTCTGCTTCTCACCTGTATCTGTAGGTAAAGTCATCAGTCAGACTGCTGATGCTCAGTGGTCCATCTCTGAACCCCCCGTCCACTCAGGAATCCCCAGCAGCTCTGGCCCAGCTGGACAAGGACCTGGTGCTCCTCCTCCTTCAGAGCAGCCGGTGACAGTGATTGAGGGTGATCACAGAGACTTATCCTGGCATGTCACCGGTGGTCACTGCTGGGAGGGTCCAGGGATGGAGACCCAAGGATGTGTGTGTGTTTATGGGCAGAAGGAACCAGAAGGTTTGGGTCCCTGCTGGCCTGGATCACCATATGTTTACTATGGATGTGAGTTTTGCACCAACATTTACTGTCACTCATTTTTGTACTTTGTGAAAGTTTTCTGTTTTTTTCCCTCCTGTTTTTATAAAATGTTTGATTTGAACTTTTAAAAATAGGGTTGTTTGGGGGACGACATAATTTGCATGGCTCATTCAGGCAATTAAAACTAAATGAACTACTACAATCCACTCACAGACCAGCAAGTTACAGTAGAAGTAACACGACAATATTCTTGTGTTCACTTCATGCAGTGAGGAGGAATCTGGTGGTTGGAGTGGAGGTGGTGGAGGAGGTTGCTGTTGAAGAAATAATGTAAGTACTGTATGAATTATTATGTCAAGCTCAAACTTTTTTTTTGTATGACAGTTACAGTGTGATACACAGTCACACGTGGCAGAAAAAGATGGTCGCTGTCTTTTCTCTTCTCAGAACAGAGGACATATATACAGCTGATCTGCTGGATCCTGAGCCGCTGCAAGACAACTATCTGTACCCCACATGAACCCTGTGTGACTTTAAGCTTGTCCAGTTTCACTGTAAACAAAAATATTATTCACACAATTGACACGTTTGTATTTTATATAATTACCCTATTCTGACTGTTGTGTGACTGTGTGTCTTTGATATGCTGTTTTTTGTAAATAAAAGCCACTGTCACATATGGTGAATAAGATTTACAAAAGAAAACAAAACCATTTAGAAAGTTGTTTGTTCTGCTGGCTGTTTTCACTTAAAAAAAATGGAAATATAGTTAATATAACATAATTTAACAGAATAGAATAGAATAGAATATACCTGTTGAAGGTGTACCACGCCTTTCATCAAATGTCAGCTGAGATTGGTCCCCAGCAACCTTCAAGGATAAGCACCGCTAATGTGTACACATATGAACCAGTCTCTGTCCGAACAGTTATGGACGGTGCATGAGGGCCACAGAAGTCCAACAACAAGGCGCTACTCGGGTTCGGATCAAGGGGAGGGGGGGCTGTAGGTTTCAGCAGTGAGGATCACTTCCGCATTCAAAAGGCTGCAGTTCCTCGGCTGCCGCTTCTCCATTGCCCCCCATGTTAAAAACATTTACAGCCTGGTACATTTTTTGTTTTTGGTCTCTATTGATAGTTTCCACCTCCGTGAACACTGTGGGGGTGAATTTTTTTGTACCACAACCGTTTTAGTGTTATTTAGGCTTAAAATTCTTACATAAATTAGGGCATGGTTACGTTGAGTGACAGCCCATAGACAGGCACTGGCAGTTAGCTCTTTGCTAAAGCATCGGCTGGGCTAGGCGGCTACATCCAGAGGCCTCCAGCGGTTGACTGGGGCTGCAGTGTCCGTGGTTGTTTGCCAATGTTCGGAGAGGTTTTTGTGACAGTATGGCTTATTGTAGTGTAGACTGTACTAACCAACCGTCGAAGGAGTCTGTGTTGCAGTTTTTTCGGTGAGTAAATTTCTCATTATTTTACCTGGATGTTTGCGCTAATTAGCATGTATTAGCATATTTTGCTGCTGGCTTATGACTTCATTGCCGATTTCTGGTCGCTGCTGATACAGATAGAGGACCGGAGCAGCTAATGTTAGGAACGCTGTTGCGGTGTGTTCCGTGCTCTCAGAATCCGTGTATTGCGGGAATACTAGGCTACAATTTTGTTTCGTCTCATTTTTCTGTTTAAAAAGTCCGACATTGTATGGACAGAGCATATCCGTCAGTAAGCGACTGCTGTTGTTTGAGTGTTGCTGTAACTGTAAGTGGATAGTGGATGGAGGCAGCGGTGAAAGCCGGTAAATATTAAATATTGCTCCGAGCTAAGATGGCGGGTTCTCGGCCGGCTGAACAGTGGAGTAACCGCCTCTCCGCCAAATATGGAAAGTACACTCTCACTAAAATCCAAGATGGCGCAGTTCAAATGCCCATGGTTTGGTCACAAAACCGACTCCCCGAAACCACTGGGTGACGTCACGGGTGCTACGTACATGTCTTATACCAGGGGTGTCAAACCTGTCCACAAAGGGCCGGTGTGGCTGCAGGTTTTTGTTCCAACCAATGAAGAGCACACAGTTTGACCAATCAACTGTCTGAAGACTGAGATCAGTTGATTAAATGAGTCAAGTCTGGTGTGCTGCTGCTTGGTTGGAACAAAAACCTGCAGCCACACCGGCCCTTTGTGGACAGGTTTGACACCCCTGTCTTATACAGTCTATGGTTCGGATCAGGTAACTCCTCTCAATCATCCCCTTCCAGGTTTCTATCATGGCTGCCCACTAGAGCGATCGCACAACTCAAAGGACTCCAGCTACCAGCATGCAATGCTGCAGTTCTCCCGCCAACGCCCCTGTAAACGTCATCATCTCGCGCAGGCAGCGGTGAGATCGGTGGAAACAAAACGCGGATGATTGCGGGGAAAAAATCTTCGTTGATTTGGATTTAAAACCCTAAAATGTCGGACTCATTGAAAACAGAGAGTCTTCAGGATCGGCTGGACCGTCTGCAGGAGCTGACAGAGTTTACCGAAAACTGCAGGAAACAGCTGAACGATATATTTGAAACGCTGGGATGGTCGCTGGACTACAAGCAGGTAACAGTCTGCTAACGTTAGTTTAACTCTTAGTCTTAGGTAGAAAAAATCTAAAAATCTTTTAAAAAATGATCTTATCGCGTTATTATATGTCTTTATCGTAAAGGAAACCGTTGATTTTTCAGTTGGTGCCGAGCTAACCGGCACACCGAGCTGTAACGTTAGAGGTTTTTTAGCTGTTAAATCGGTTAACGCTGTTTCTCGGTGCTAACGTCACTGTTAACGGTTAACATGAGTCGGGAAACTGGAAATGTCTGTCGACATGAATTCACTTCCCTGCGCAGGTCACTACAACACATTCGTTCACACCTCATATTCAATATCAGGTCAAACATATTTGTGTGTGTGCATGAGGACACGTGGAGAGTGTGTATGTGCTGTTTGAAGGTAAATTTAAAAAATGTTCACCTCGTTAAATGTGTGTAATTCACAGCTATTGTTCAACTGGTGTTTGTGCTGGTTTTTATCAGGAAGAAATGGAGCAGTGTCCCTACGACCCCGACCACAGAGTCCCAGTCAGGAGCATGGAGAAACACAAGGCCTCCTGCCGCCTCAGAAAGATGGGCTACTCAGAGGAGGAGCAGGTAGCGCAGTGAGAATGATAACCAAACAATGACAAGACAACAGACAGCGAAAGCTTCTCTTCATCCTGGGATGGACCGCTGGAAACACCATGAATTATTCTCTATAAGTCTCTTGAATTATACTCTGTTTTGCAGGCGCAGATGTACAACCCTTCTGTGTGTTATGAGAACAGCAGCGTCCGAAGCTTCACAATGGGTGAGTCATTATTGATGACTGTTACTACAGATCAGCTGCCACGTCTTCTTATGACTCCCATTGTAGCTTATCAAGGTAGCAGGCTCAATTCCTTTTGAGATTTGAGGAAAATGTCTCGAAGACAGTAAAGTTACTATTGATGATGTTTTAATTCACAAAGATGTGTGAACAAAGTTTATGCTTTTCCCTTCAAAACAATGTAAAAAATGCCTCTGCTTTGAAAATATTGAGTCTCAGTATAGGAGCTTTCAAAGCTCCAAACTTCAGCGAATTACTCGTTACTGTGTCTAAAGGACAGGAAAGAAAAATATTCATGACCTGTAAGATATTATTAAACAGTTTAACTATTTAAAAAAGTACAACCACTGAACCCACCTTTCTCTTCCTCACATATTCTAGTGACTAGTTCAGTTTTTTATCATATGCATAAAATTTGTAATTGGGGACAAAACAAGTGGGAAATCCAAAGAAAATGTAAAAATCTTGATGTTGAATGTGTGATCATGAGAGTTTTTACCAGAGCTACTGTGTCTTTATAAATTGGTGATCATGTCATTTCCTTTGTGCAGACAAATCCACCCAGCACCAGGTGATCCTACAGGCAAGATCTGCTGCACCGCTGATGAGGATGGAAGGAGTGTTCTGGCAAGGTATCCACTCATTTTATAAAGGTTTACTACAGAACTGTTTCCTCTGTTAGGCTGATGTGAACCACCCTGATCAGAGATGCAGCAGCTTCTCTTTAGAAGCAAAGACCCACAGTTAGATTTCACCATTCAAGAACATTTAATCTTAAATTTCAGATGCAGTGAGCGACCAGTAGGTGTCACTGGAGGGTTATCTTGTGCTAAACTTATAAACTCATCACTCAGTTGTTTGGTTGAAGCCTTCTCAGCCCACATCCACCACCTCCATTACACCCCAAATTTAATCCCATTAGATGAGAAGATTCTGTTACTGTTCAGGTACTTTTTATCCAAGTTTGTCGTCTTTATTTAAACTTTTCTGCTGATGTGTTGTAATGCGTCTGTTGTGTGTTCTGTTTGCAGCGACAGGGGTGAGTATTAGGGAGACCATGGGCTCTAGAAAGGTCTGCTGCTCTGGTTCAGGCTTGCCTGATTACGTGCAGTATCCTTTAATGTCATATCCTTTGTAACCACAGGGCTGGGGGATTCTCTCACACACACACACTTTTCCCTTTACGTGTTGGGGAAAGTTGTCTATACATTCAGACATGTCAGACCATTGTTAACATGTGTGTGTGTGTGTGTTTTCAGCTCCCTCAGTCAGTCCTCAGTATGTAAAGCCTCTCTGGTTCTCCATCAGGTCAGTACTCCGGCGAGCCCGTCGACGTGCCTCAGAACCATAAGCGAGCTGTGTGTGATCTCACTGTGGCCGACCGATTGGCTCTGTACGATCACGTGGCCGGCGTCCTCAGCCATCAAAAGGAAGCTGCCTCCTCCAACAACGAAGATCTTTATGTAGATTTGGTGTCCAAACTTCAGAAGGGTAAGACTTGGTGACGACCTCCTGAAGCCTGATTTCTACTATGAACATAGTTTGGGGCATGCTGGCCGTGCTTCTCCACCATCGTATGTTTTGTTTGGTTTTTTTGTGAGGGCCACAACAGTAATAAGTTAGTTACTTTGTACTTTTAATCATCAAATAAATTCAGTGATCGATCAAACCTTCCAAACCTCAGAAGGATTAGATGTAAGGTCCTCTGGTAAAATGAGTGTGCATGTTTGTTTGTGTACAGACGATGAACAGAACGAACCGAAGACTCATCTGGAGCTGATGGCAGAGATGAGGGACTACAAGAGGCGGCGCCAGTCCTATCGAGCCAAGAACGTTCACATCACCAAGAAGTCCTACACTGAGGTACGAGTGAGCCGCAAGGCAGCGTTCGGCTGGCTCTCTACCCATAATCACTTCTGTTTGTCGCCATCGCTCCACAGATCTCTCGTTGGAGGAGTCTTATGTTTGCAGGGATCTGTGTGCCTATTTAAGTAAAGTTTATGAAACAAACTGTGGTCACCCTGTAGGTCATCAGAGAAGTTATCAACGTCCACTCAGAGGAGCTCGCCAGACAGTGGAGGGAAGAGCAGGAGTCGACACGCTCTGAGCACTCCTCCCACAGGTACGAGAAAACACTCTGACCCCTGACCTCCTGAGGA
Source organism: Toxotes jaculatrix (assembly GCF_017976425.1). NCBI lineage: Eukaryota > Metazoa > Chordata > Actinopteri > Toxotidae > Toxotes > Toxotes jaculatrix. The sequence continues at coordinate 1,403,253 of NC_054401.1, read as the reverse complement.
TCCGTTTCCTGTGATGTTGTTGTTGATTGTGGAAGTGAAACGTTTTATAAAGGGAATGAAACCTGAATTTCCTAACGGCTGATATTTTTTGTCTGTCAGGCGTCGGTTGGATGAAAGGAGATCAGCGTCCTCAGAGTCTCATCACTCCCACAGCAGAAGCCATCGCAGCCGGGAACGAAGCCAAGACAGAGAAAGCAAGAAGAAGAAGAGGAAGAAGAGGGAGAGGTGAGAGACGTGAGACAGGACAAGCATAGCGTCTTTGTTCTTCAGCTGGTTGTCTATGACAAGTTACCACCACAGATGTCCATACCCCGTTTAGAAGCAGTCACATTGGAACAATCATTGATCAACTGAATTTTTCACAGAGGAAAAATGTCATGTAGATGTTGAGATAATAATTTTTTTTGGGGGGGGGGGGGTCGTCACAGGGACTCTGGTTCCCCAAGTGACCACAACCATGACCGAAAGAAGAAGAAAAGGAAGAAGAAGGAGGAGAGGGAGAAGGAGAAGTGATAGTCTTGGATCAGCAACGGCAGAAGTCTGATCATATGAGGTCATGGGTCGCCGTGGCCTCTACAGGTCTAAATATGTTTGATATTATAGTATTTTAAGTTTTTAAACTGGGAACAAAGTCTGGAACCAGCAACATGAACATTTTGAGCTACTTGTGCTTCAGACACCATGATGAGCAGTACCACGCTTTACAGTGTCATTACATGTCTGCCAGTCCCGAACAGACTCCGCCTGCCTCTGTCTGATTGGCCGAGACTGATTTCCAACCACACACCACTTGGAATGTTGGACAGGAGTGTCATAGCTGGCACACGTTTACCACGGGGTCGAAGGTCACTGAGTTTCAGGCCTAATTTTACTTTGTGTCTGAAAGTGTCACACAGGATTTCTGCAGTCTTTAGGAAACACTAGAAAATCTTTTAATTTGAAATCTGGGTCGCAAATGTTTAGATTTTTACACAAAGTTGTTTACTTTAAAAACCACGATTCTGTAGAACAACACACACACACACACATGCAGAAGAGCTGGTTTTTCAGTTTGTGTCAATCCAAAGTAAAAGCTGTAACACTGGAATCGGCCATGACACCCAACCTGATTCATTTTGATTAAATGTCATTAGTTTCACACGTTGTAGTGCTTTTCATTTTCACCTCAAATGATTCTGTTTATGTTGTGAATGTGATGTAATTAACACTAAAGCTTAAACATTTTTTAGATCTTTTAGGCAAACAAGAAAAGTTCTGTAAAGTTGAAATGTTTCCAAACATTTGCTCTTCTGATATAAAGAAAGTTATTTTGATCCGGTTAAATTCGTTGCTCGGTGCAGAAACTGGGCTGAGCCAATGCTTGTATAAAGTTAGGACAAATCCATGCATCTCTCTTTCTCTGTGTCTCAGTCTTTCTCTGCCGATGCTGGATTCTGGTTCAGGTATTTCTCACCCTGTTGAGAAGCAGAGATAGAGGGCGAGGAGGGCAAAAAAGACGGACAGGATCCCATCAGAGCCTGGGAACCTGAGGGATCCTGGAGAGACAGACAGAGGACGGGGGAACCTTCCAAGTGATAATGCTGTGAGGAGAACTGCTCAGGGAAAGCTAAATCAGGTAGTTTTTGTCTTCATCTTTATCCTGAAAGCGTCCTGTGCAGGATCTGGTCTGGTCTGAGGGGGACTCACTCTGCAGCACCATGGGAGCCTCCAGTGATAAGGTGAGTGGGGATGGCCTGGTTTTGGCCAGTGGCCCTGCAGGTCTGGATTTATGGGTGTCTGCTGTCTGTGTTGGTCTGCTGATGGGACAGGTGTGGAACAAGGTTTTAATTTTCTTCAGTCTGCCTAAGATTTGAACGAGGTCTTTGTTTTCATGTTAAATTGATTTTCTATTAGATTTAGTTGGTGTCTTCAGCAGCAGGAGCAGAGCTATGGCAGCTTGTAAAATACCAGTCTAATGCTAATAAACATCTTTTGTCTATACTCCCCAAAAACTCTTACCTCTGTCAAAAGGTTTTGATAAACCAGACTCTTTTTTTTTTTTTTTTTTTTTTTTTAATCCGGAGTTGTTGAACTGACTGACAAATGGTTTTAGATGAAATATATTTGTTAAATGTCACTTTCTGCTGGAACACTTTCTTCAGCACAACTTCAGACTAACAGCTTCAGGTGTCACATCCAGGTGTGCAGAGAAATGTTTGACTATGTGTTAAATAAGAAAAGACAGGTTACTCAGTCTCTTTGGGACGTTTCTGTGGAACGTTCTCCGTGGTGGTTAATGAACGAGCTGTTGTTTATCATAAAACAAACGTTGACCACATGATAAAATACGTAGCATTTTCATCATACACATCAGAAATGAACAAAACTTTGAGGCAGTGTTGCTTAACACAAAACTTAGTGTCTTCGATAACAAGCCACAAATATTTATGAAAACATGATAAATGTGAAATGGTTTGTAGCGTGTGAGGGACGTGTCTCACCTCTCAGCCCCAGAGGTCCTGCAGGTCCAGATCATTGTTTCATTCTCACCCCTGCACGCTTCGCCACTGATACAGCCGATCTCCTGGACTTCAAACCTTTAGTGGGTGTTTATTTACATCCAGCAAATCTCTGAAGCACTGCAGGCAAAAAAATAAATGACAAACCTCGAAGATGAATGAAGTTTTTTAGGATAACGCTTCTGATACTTGTCAAAATGTGGGAAAAGGAAGAGACGTGAGACGGTTTCTTAGCCTCAGGTCAGCGCTTTACAAATAAGATATTGTATGTTTATATTTTTAAGCCTGTCTATTGATTGTCCAGGACAAATAAGAACGTGTGTTACCTCTGCACTTTGCTGCGTTTAAAGTAAGAAATACACATTTAATTTATCATTTGAATGAGGAAAAGAAAGTTGAGGCTCAGTAGCTGTTAATTTCACTCTAAAGAAGCAGAGACAAGGACAGTGAATGTGAACATTTGGGAGTTGAAATATTGAAGCTTTCAGTTCCCACAAGTTTTTCAGGGAAACTGTTTTTCAGGAACTACAGATCTGAGTAAGTTTTTTAGCAGTTCCACCGAAAAATGAAAACAAAAGTGTGTATAATACGTCTGTGCACACACACGATGGACGGGCCTGATCCCTAGGTCGGGAATCACTGGACTGAACTAGCTAATGGTACATAAAATAGATCAGCTCCACCTCCAGCAGCTACAACAGTAAAATGCCTCTTTTGGAAAACTGTACTAAGTTGTATTCTGTGTTAAAAGGTCTTTAAAAGTCTTACATTAAAGTTTGTGAACACTGCATTCAGCCTGTGTGAGTGAGCGACAGTGTGCTGGATCCTCTGGTTCCTTCACAGTAAAGACTTTTTGTTTTCCACCTGTCAGTGATACTCGGACAGTAAATAAATTGTTCAGGTCTGGATTTGTGAGACTCAGTGGACGGTGACATCATCTATACTTCACTACGCTGGCTCCCGAAAATCACAGGCAGAATATCCACAACAGGACAGATAACTTCTCAGAGTGACGTGTAGAGCTGAGCCGTCCCACTGCTGACTGTCAGACGTGTGGTCTTCATACGTATGAAGTGGTAGCTGTGTTTGTGTCTCCCCCCCTGCAGGCGTCTCTCCTCTCAGGGCTGCCTGTCTTCATGCTGTGTGTCGTCTTCTCTCTCTGCCAGGAGGAATACTCTGGATACCACTCAGGTCAGAGTCAGCTCACACTGATCTGATGAAACACAACCATTGATAACCACATTTTAACAAATGATATTTATTTGTCACATCTTATGAAACAGCACTTTATTCCTCTGTTACATGAGGAACAGTTATACTAAACATTGAAGGGAAAGCTGAATAAAAAAAGATGTTTGTGTTTGGTATGAAACCAACAACTATAAATGACCTGTTTGGTCTAGAAGAAAAAATATTGATAAAGATCCATCAGAATTTTCCAGAACTTACAGTATTTCAAGACGTCTTCCTTAGTATGACTGGCAGCCAAAAGGGAAACCAGGAGATTTATTTTTGGAATAATCTGAAATAAATGAATGAAAAACAGCAAATGTTTGGTATTTTAACTTGATAATGGATCAAAAAATGTCCACATGTGCCTGAATGTACGGTGATGTGTTTTTTCTGGAAGTTACACTTGGAGAAGTGGGATTATTATAATCAGGATGATGTTATCATATTTACAAACAGCCTGTGGACTGATACACTGTCATGTGGTGTGTTTCCTTGTAATTTTCCTTCTCTGCAAATTTTGCCAGTTTCTGTTTTCATTTCCATGTGTGTTGTAGTTTTAGGAGAAACATTTGTGTGTGAGGTTTTTAATTTTAAATTAAGGGCTCGTCCGGGATTTGAACCCGGGACCTCTCACACCCGAAGCGAGAATCATACCCCTAGACCAACGAGCCACCTGTATGTGTGTTTGTTTGTGTGTCTGTTCAGGTGAGGAACACACCTACGAAGGCTCTGTAGTTGACCACTATGACAACTTGGCCTCTCCTCAGCCAGGTGAGACCAGTGTCCTCAGTATTCGTTCCTACCTGTTTATGTGTACGACTGCAGCTGCTGTTTCTGTCCAGACACAACACTGCAGCACAAAACAGAATAAGACACCAACTGGACAACACAGATAAAGCCTCCTTTGTGCCATCAGAGTATCCACCTGAGCCGACTCACAGCTACGACGAGGATCAGGGGCCCGAGGAGGGCGACTACGACCCCTACAGGCCCATCCCCACCCAGGTCACCATGATCACTGAGGACGCTTTCCCCTATGCCACCACCACAGAGTCCCACTACGCCAAGGAGGACACAGAGACCATGCAGGTGGGATGGGTGGGGGCCGGTGGTCTTTACAACAACAGTGTGTATGTTCCTTTGTGTAATACTGTTGTTATTATTGTTAGGTCCCATATGAGTACCCCCCAGCAGGACCAGACACAGAGTCCTCTGAGGAGTCCGGGGGTGACGCGGCCCTTGGGGAGGAGGGGCCGACAGAATGCGACTGTGAACCTGGAGAACCTGGATTTGCTGGTTTTGCGGGACCGAAGGTAGCGACTCACATCAGTGACTTTAATGAAACACTAAACTTTGAAAGGCGTCTTCTCTTGCACCAAATTCATTTCTGCACTCGTCCAGTTCTTCCTACAGTTCATTTAATTTGTGTGACGGCAGCTTCCATGGAAAAATATAAAAGTCATGATTTTGGTTTATCTTTTCCTTAATCTGACCAATTCTTCTTCTCCTCCTGTCAGGGATCCAGAGGCCTGCAGGGTAAAACTGGTGAGCCAGGAGCTCAAGGCAGAGAGGTGAGAGTCTAAGCCCACTACATTTTTAGTTCTGATGAAAAAAACTTTAGTTAAAGTAAGAATCAAATGTCATGTCCTGCTGCTTCTACTCCTGCAGAGCTCAGTGGGCGTTTCATTTGAGATTTGATTTGTGTTCATGTTTTTAGGGTTATAAAGGAACCAAAGGTGTTCAGGGAAGAAGAGGAGACGCCGGCCCAGTGGTGAGTAAATCACAACACTTAGTACTACCAGGCAACACAGCTTATACTGATAAATATACTCCCCCAAAGCTGTGCTGGCACAATGTTGTTCTAGTGAACATAAACTGAAACTGAAAGTAGAACTAGATGTTGGAGAACAAATTGAGAAGTAAAAGTAAAAGTCAATCTTATGAACATGTAGAGATCAATAATAATGAAGTAATGAAAATTTTTTTCTTTAGTTTTGACCTTTGACTTCTTGTCTTGCAGGGTGACGCCGGGCCTGAAGGAGACGACGGAGGGTCTGGTTTCTCTGGAGCCATGGTGGGTTTAAAGCCGGTCCCGGCCATCTGCATTCAGCTGCACTGAGGTTCTGCAAACGTAACTAATAATGAATTAACTGACTCTTTCTGTTGTCAACAGGGAGAACTTGGTCTTCAAGGAGACCCAGGCGTGCAGGGAGAGCTGGGTCTGAAGGTAAACACACACACACACACATCAGTACATGCTCCTATTTATCTCAAACTTGCTCATTTAACCTAAAATGTGAGAATTTCTATATTTTGTTCTCATAAAACTTTTATCTTTGTTTTACTCTTGAATCATGTATTTTCTTTTTTTTATACATATTCCTGTTTATATATTTATACATTTTCATCTTTGAGCCATGTGAAGAATTAAACTTTTGATAACTGAGCTGATAAAACATGTTATTTCTTTTCTTTAAACACTTATTTCTTCAGGCAGGTCACCAGCATCATAGACAGCTCCAGCACTTTACGCATTTATTTCAATCTGTCACCTCGTCCTTTCCACAGGGCGACGTGGGCATGGACGGACCTCGAGGAGGAGTCGGAGCTCCCGGTGAGACTGTAAGGAAACACAGCTGCTCGGCCTCTCTGTGGTGGAAACATCCGGAGTTTAGCTCCTCGTGTCTGAACAGAAATCTGACATTGACGGCACCAAACTGTTTGTGACTCACACCACCTGAATCCTGGACACAACCCCTTCATATAATCCTCCCATTATCTCGAGATCATGCATTACTTATTGTATTATCATCAGATAACAGAAGCATTTTCACATGATTCCAAAATAATTTAATAAGTTAATTCTGCATAATTACGTATTTACCTCGAGAAAATATTTCTTGGCTTGCGTAGTACCAAGTTCATGGCACAAAAGTGTTCCTTTTAATTCCTGCTAAGAAATTTCTCATCCAGTAAATAAGTAGAGGGAGATGCAGGTGAAGGTGGAGAGGGACAGGAAGTGAAACCCTCAGCCTCTCTGTGTGTGTGTGGAGATCCAGGTGATCTTCAGCTGCTGATTCAGCTGTTGTTGCTGGAAATCACCCAGAGTTTTGGCACGACTCGCGTCCATCCTTTCATCGACAGCTACGTGGAACGATGATGCAGAAAACGAGGCTGGTGGTGATACTGGGTGTTTACCTGCCGCTAAACAACATGTGACCCATGAGAGCAGTGAATCATGGGACTGAACCTCTGGGTCAAGTTGTGTGAATGTATTTTTACATGTATTTCCATTGTTTGTAATTGCACTTTACAATTCAAGTACCACCAGACATACAGTTTAGGTGGGCACCAATCTGCAGCACAGTAAACACAACACTACATTTTTACAGTGTTTAGCTTTTTATATCAGGTCACGCAGGTTTCATATTATCGTATACTTCCACTAATTCTTATCATTTCATTGTAAAATGTAAAGTCAGCATTAAACACACAAACACAGACGTCACTATTTTCTATTATTATTTATTTGTGTGGTTTCAGGGTCTTCTCGGCAGCGCTGGACCTCCAGGACCAAAGGGAGGTAAAGGTATCAAGGTAAAGAAGAAAAGTAAATGCACACACACACACACACACAAATTTGTTTTTAAAAAAAAATCTAATTAATTTTCATACATCACAAGAATCAAACATTTCTGTCACAACTACAGAATTTTCAAATCCGGCGTAAAGGTTCATGTTTCTGCGTGTTTTTGAATTTATTTATTTTTCCATCATTTGTTTTGGACCTTTCCCTGAAACTGTGCTGTGTGTGTTTTCTGTTCAGGGGTCTCGTGGTGATGAAGGCAAAGTGGGTCCTCAGGGACGGGATGGACAGAAGGTAGGCAAATAAAACATAATCCGTGTCTTAGGAAAGAGGATCTGAAGTTCTTGCAGTTTCCCTGTTGTGCAAACTATGATTTTTTTTCCATCACTCACCTTTGTGATTTGATGTGTTGTCGTGTGCTGTCGTGTGTTGTGTATGACTTCATTAGTCACGCTGTTGTTGCACTCCCCTGTGCTGACCAGCAGGGGTCGATACGGGTCACGGCTGAGCTGATGACTCAGGATGACGTCTCATCTTTTCCCACAGGGTCAGACCGGAGCACCTGGGTTTCCAGGGGATGTGGGCGACAGCGGCTACACTGTAAGAAAGACCCTCAGTCATCATCATCATCATCATCCTCTCTTCTCACTGAGATAATCTGTAGGATCATTCATATGGCTGATCACAGCAAAACTCTCAAAAGAAACTGAATCTCTAAAGATTTTCACTTTACACTCTGGAAAAATCATGTGACGTTATGTTAGTTTCGCTGCGGTTAAGTTTTCCTTCCTTGATTTTCTTTCCATCTCTGTAGCGAAAGGCTGCGTCACTTCTCTTCCTCTCATCGTGAACTGAAAGCTCTAAAATGAGGAATTCCTAAAATAAGATTCAGACAGCGGGACTTACAGAACCAGTCCTTTATTTGCTGTTTTTGATGAGCTTGCCATGTGCTCTGACTCCCGACAGATTCGAGGGACTCAAACAGCCCGAATCCCAAATGAACATTTGATTTACATTCCCTGTTTGTCCTCTGCAGGGTTACCCTGGACAGCCAGGCAGCATCGGCCCCAGTGGACCAAAGGTACAAACACACACAGCTCCTGCAGTTCTGCTGTATTTCTCACTGATGTTTCTGTGGAGTGATTCTCAGGTTGCAAACCACCGTGTCTGAGTGTGTGTGTGTGTGTGTGGGTGTCGGACTCATCAGAGTCACAGCAGAGGAAAAAACATTGGTTTCACCTCTTCAGGAATCCTTCGACAGCAGGGTTGAGGAGCACTGTTTAATGTACGCTGCCGCCTCCAGGAGGCAGTGTTTCACATAAAGCAGAAATAAAGTCATATGAATAAACATGTAAGACAATATGACAAACACGTGAGTAACCAGCGTTGAGCAAGATGCTGACAGTGGTGGAAAGTAAGTTTTTATTTGTGCTTAACTTGAGTATTTCCATTTTATAGCACTTCATACTTTTATTCAGCCGCATTTCACAGACAAACGTTGTACTTTTTACTCCACTACGTACGGATGTATCTGCTTTTACAAAACAATGATAAGCTTATGAAATAAAACAAATTCCTAAAGATTGAAGCAAAGATCTGTGGCTTGTGTCCCCTCAAAAAAAAGCAGTGTCTAGTTTCAGATTTCCTTTTTAACAGTTTGACCAAAGAGTAAAATCCCATCTGATGGTTTAATTTAAATAATTGTTTGAGGCTCAAACAAGTAAAACTGTCCATTATTTCACAAAAAATTAAAGAAAAATGCAAAATAAAACAAATTATTTCATACATTTCATGTTCAACTGATGATGAAATCCCTCAATAATACAATTTTTTCTCAAAAGCCCAAATGAATTAATTAGGTTTAATAACACAAACAATAACACAAGCCTGGTTCAGTCAGATGTTACTCACATGGAGAATTAGAAGAGTCATCTCTGCCCCTGACGTGTCTGACCTTCACCTGGCTCTGAACAGGGTTTTTTTCTGAGACTATGGGTGATAAGCAGAGAGTGTAGATGTGGTATTTGGTGGCAGATGTCTCATTTCATTTCGAGGTCTCTGATATCTTATCTGTCAACACAGAATTCCCCATGAAACTTTCAGTTTAAGTAGGAAAATTACCACAATTGCTGCAAGGTTTTTTTTTTTAGTTTTGCTTTTTCTTTACTCTCGGGTCACTGCCCCATTTACACTGAGTGTAAACTGAAAGTGAAAACAAAGTGAAAGAGACAGACATCAGAGTTTTAGTTTCACTGCTTCTTTTAGTTTATTTTTAAGTTTTTCCTTGAATCCTTTTAATTCAGGGAAAAACTTCAGTGCTTTTCCTTTATTCGTTGTATTATCATCCACATGATCTCGTCCTTTTCCAACAGATCAGGTGAAAAACGTCCCATTTTCACTGAGCTCACTCTGGATTGTTGAACTTTTGCTGTCCAGCTTCGTTGACTCTGTACCACCACGTTCTGCACGGTGTCTTCTCTCTGCTCAAATCCTTTTTTCTCCGTTTCTCTCAGGGCGTTAAAGGTCACGACGGGCTGCCGGGCAGTGACGGTGACCCCGGGGAAGATGTGAGTTGATTAGATTTAGAGTTACAAATCTCCACCAACCTTACAGTCATCTGTATTTATCCAAAATCCACACATTTCCCCTTGTCCCCTCTGTTTGACTCCTCAGGGTCCTATAGGAGTCCCGGGGGTGATGGGAGAGCCTGGACTGTTTGGCGCCAAGGTAACAAACACAATGGCTCCATGACATCAGCACAGTACAGACAGATCCATGAATAGAGAACTTCATTTATCCCCAGTGGCGACAGATTGCTAACTCGGATGTAGTTTGTTAATTCATTCAGTTCTTTTTGTTTAACATGTACCAAAGTCTGTGGAGCTTCCTCAGCTGTTTTACCTCCACTGTCAATCTGCAGGTCAAACTTAAATTGTAGTGATAACCCTGATGTTCGTTATGTTACAGCCGTCGTCCAACACAAAAGTTCAAATCAAAATTATTCTCCGTAAGTTTTACGTTCCCATTAAAGGAAACGTGCTTGACTCAGCTGTTCTGCTTTTACAGACAGAACTTTATCACTGCAGACATTTTGACACGTCACAGCAGGAAAAACTGGTGTAAATAAGAACGGTGGTGAAGGCTGAGTCCCATTTAGCTGGTTGAGTTTCAGGGTCCTGGTACTGTGCGTGCTGGCTCCCCTGATCTTACCAGTAAGATCTGTGATGTAGGTTTGATTCTACAGAATGTCGAATGTCTGCTGTGAAAAAAAAAAACCTGTGGGATAATACGGTGATTGACTTCTGCTCTGTGTCGTAATGTCTGTTCTGCTTTTGCAGGGAAACAAAGGGGATCGCGGTGTCAGAGGTCCTCGAGGCAGAGTGGGCGCTGTGGTGAGTGAGCAGCAGATGATCCAGTGGTTAAATAAAACGTCCTTTAACCCCAGGAGATCCTGACGTCTTCTACTTCTCCTTTTTTAATCTGTCTCTGGCAAGTCCCACACCCCTGTGGAAGTCACCAAATCTGAAGGTCGCTCTACTTCTGCCCTTTTAATTTGCAACTCTGTAAATTCAGGCAAGTCCTGATCTTGGAATTAGAGGGAAGTGAAAATAAACACAAAGCAGGGAAAGTCAACGCTGCCTTTGGTTTCTCCAGAAGAATGCTGCTCTTAGAAAAAGGAGAAAGTCCCTGTGATGCATATTTTTTCAAAGAACCCTGAACCTCAGGCAGGAGGAGATCAGATCAGATGCTGTGACACAGATAGGCGCTGAAAGGAGCTAAAATACAAAACCCTTTGCAGTCAAGATGAGGCTGATTGACTGAATCTTACATAGAAAAAAAAAAGAAATAAAAACATGTTAAATTACGTTTGTGTGATTTTAATCCTGCCTGCTCAAATCATCCAGAATCAGAACACATGGATTTCTTGCATAGGAATTAACATTATAAGCCAGAAACCCAGTAATATGCTCACACAGGATGGATTATTAGCACCTCAGTCTTATTGTTCAGCATTGAGTTAAAGCAGCATTGATCATCAGGTTTCAACAGGAACTATGGCTGAGTATTGTCTGCGTGTAACCACAGTGTGAGACGAAATTCCCACAGTCAAACTCTGAAACATAAACCACTGCTGCCTCTCTGGGCTTTAGGATTTATAAGGTGAACACACTTTTACTTCTCTTTTATGTTAAATGTTCTCCAGTAAAGTATTTACTACTATAAGCCAAGAAAAGATAAAGACAGACTGGGTGAAAAAAGTAAGGGACAGGCTCGTGTTGACTGACTGAGTGTTTTTCTGTCTTTTTGTCCAACAGGGAGCAGAAGGAGAGCGAGGAGATGCCGGAGTACCAGGGAAGCCAGGACCAAAGGGGCTGCAGGGCCAGACAGTGCGTACATACAACCAGGAACAGTCCAAGTTCACCTGCAAATCAGTTATCAATTTATCAATATATCCATATATCCATCTTTTGTTAAATGTCAGAGATCACATGGTTCTAATCTCTGTTCACAGAGAAGAACCTGAACCTGATGTGAGATTAAATCACACGATCTAAACTGTAACCTGAACAAAACAACGTTCAGCTCACGGCTCAGAACTGCCTGAATTAAAAACAGGATCAGGTCTGGAGACTGGGCGGGGGAGGATTATCCTGCTGGAAGGATCCGTTAGAAGATGGTCAGCTGTGGCCCCGCCCTGTCCACGCTGCAGACACAATCAATCAAACCAGATACTGTGACACAGATCAGCCAATCACAAGTCACACAGGAAAATCCTGCGGAAAATAAATAGAAAAAAAAACGATTATCTCTGTTTATCTGAGCCGAGGACGAAAATCTGAAACAGAACGTCATTTCTGCCAACCTCAAAGTATCGTACCGTGTAACTGAGACCATCTGCAGAGGAACAAGCAAAGGGAATGTCCCCGGGAGCAAAAAACAAACAAACAAACAAAAAGTAGCATGCTGTTGGTGGGACACAGCGTCTGTCCTGAATCTGCTGTTTAACTGTTTGAACCTGAATTTAATCTCTCTCTCTAATCAGTATTTATCTGCAATGTCCCGTTAAACAAATACATAAAAAATTAATTACATGAACATTTGAAGCACTATTTAAAATCTAAAGTGTAGAAACATGATCACAATGGAGGAATATCTCAGTGGTTCATGGCACAGTGTTTGTAATGATTCTGCTGTTTGTCTGAACAGTTTGTGTCACTGTATTGTCGCGTTGGTTCCTCTTGGTTCCCACGTGTGCTAGGAGCATAGAGCCATCTGTAGTGTACCTCAGTGTAAGTCTGGATTTATCAGTGGGGATCACTGTGTTCGTCTAACGCGATGAGTGATGGGTCGTTTGTTTTTCTTCCAGGGGGCCAAAGGTGAGACGGGACCCGACGGCGAGAAGGTGAGTTCTTCAACGAAACTGTGGCGTTAAGGTCAAGAAGAGAAAGAAGAAACCAAAGAGAAAAAGGCTAAAGTGATGACTAATGAGGTGTTTGCAGTATTAGTCACAGACTCTCTGTTCAGCCAGATAAACCTCAGACACTTGTAAACACATCAGTGTTTGTGTTGACAGCAGGGGCCTGTCCCAGGACCCAGAACTCTCTGGGACATAAGGACATGCAAATACAGTAATGGCACAATCGAACTCAGATGAAGGCAGATCAGCCGTCCAGTGTTAGAGGAGTAATCCGATTAATAAAGACATTAAAGTGAGTGGGAGCACGCAGGTCTGCTGCACACAGACGAGACACAACCTGACGTCATGCTAAAAGCTTCCATAGAAGGACCTGATCTTCTGATGGGCCTCATTAAGAAGAACAGACTGTTGATATTATGGTCATTTATAATCATTTGTGGTTCTGCCTTAACTTTGCAGTGTTATTGCCACAGTGTAATAATATTCATTTCTATAAACTTTGTCCTCCGTGTGTGTTGATTGTTGTTGGTCCTAAAACCACCTGAAAATGTTGTTGTATCATAAACTCATTAAACCCACAGGGTGTGAAAAACAGACGGGAGTTTCCCTTCTGCCCCTCTGACTTCTTCTTTTGCTCCTCGTCTTTCCAGTTGTACAAGCTCTAACAGTACAAACAGTTTACTATTAAACAGCCCTTTGTTCCTCCTGTCAAGCTGCTGCTGCTGCTGTTGTTGTTGCTGTTGTTGTTTTTTATGAATCCTCTGACGATGACCACAGCTTCCTCTGTCTTCACATTTGGGTTTTTTTTTTCGCTGCAGGGTCCAGCAGGCAAGAAGGGCATTAAAGGGGGAAAAGGGCAGAAGGTAATTTTACCTGTGTACAGTCCGATGATGAAACCGCTGTTGACATACTGTACTCTCCATTTCACTTCTGCTTTCATCACCTGCTGGAATTTACTCACTCATTACTTCCTTCTTCTTACCTTTCAGGGAAGCGTGGGTGAGCATGGAGACAAAGGACAGGTGGATATGTGTTCGTTTTTACCGAGACGTCATAGAAACACACACACACACACACACACATATCTAAAGCTGAGTTTCTGAAACAGGTTCCATTTGATGCCTGGTTTTTACCAAATAATCTCATATACAGAATAAATGATGGATATTAAGTGATAAACTTCAGCTTCTGATCAGAAAGATTTCAGGTGTAAAATAAAGTTTGTGATGATGTTACAGAGTCTGAGCAGTCGACACATGTACAGCATGAACCTTTCATTTTCTGATTCTCCGTCTTTCCTCTCGTCCGTCTCTTCTGACAGCACGGACCCAAAGGTGCAGTCGGCCGTAACGGCGGCCCCGGCCATGTGGGGCCCCCCGGCATCCCAGGAACCAGGGGAGAACGCGGCCCCATCGGTGACCCAGGGGCTAAAGGCCGACCAGGACCTAAAGGAGTCCAGGGACCCTCTGTGAGTCTGGAAGCCTTCACCCTATGAAGACATATTTTACGTTATTACATTATAATAAGTTACAGTTGTTGACAAACACATTAATAAAACACTGACAACTACATGACAGTGTGTTTAAAAACCATAAATATGTTTATAAAGGATAAATAAAGTATCTCTATCTATCTAAATAGTGGCACTTACGTTGCTGCTACAAGAAAGTAAAGCAAATAAAACTCGTCTGCGTTCACCTGCACATTTCTCCTGATTTCACCTGATTTAAGATGAAAAAACAAAATAACGTGAGGCCTGGATGGTGTGTGGTCCGCAGGGTCCTGGTCTGACTGATGAGCAGGTCCTGCAGCTGTGCAGAGGTGTGGTGACGGCCCAGATCTCCCAGTACGCCGCCTCCATCCGCGCCAAGTGCTCCCAGGGTTGCCCCATAAACAACCGCACGCTCATCGGGCCCCCGGGAGTCCGAGGGCCACCAGGAACACCGGGCAAACCTGTGAGTCCCGCTCCTGCTTCACAGTGGTGACAGAGGAGAGCACGTGTTAATCCTCCCCCTGATGCTTTTATACTCACCTGGATTTTCCTGAGTTACTCTGCTCTGTTCAGATTATGTTCACAAAGACTGAAGTCAACACCGTTTCTGCCTCCGTCAGGGTAAAGCTGGAAAAGCTGGAGCAAAGGGAGCCAGAGGAGCTCAAGGCGACAGAGGACTGGAGGGACAGGAAGGACCGCCGGGGGACAGAGGTAAGGCTGCACATTCCACAGTAAGCCTCTGTCTGCAGGATTATGGGACGTGGAACAGTGGACGTTCTGTGAGACTTTTGTTCTCCGAATATTTTTTTATTCGTTCAGTTTTGTAGTTCATCTGATCAAATGACTGAATTAAAACATGATTCCTCTGAGATACAAAATCAGTGTTCTCACATTATTTACTTACTTCCCTCCAAGGGAAGAGTATGAAACAGTGAAGTGAGGGAACATAAGAATGTTGAGGATGTGAATTAGTAATCTGAGGACTCATATATACACATATCAGTTCTCCTGACATGTTCCTGCTTCCTGTGAGCTCATTCTCCAACTTCCTCTCAGGAATCTCTTTGTGTTTTTCTCAACAGGTCAAAAAGGAGCTAAAGGCGTCACAGGTGATCCAGGTAAAGGCCTCCCGGGACCTGACGGACCACAAGGCCTCAGAGGTACGAAGGTGTTCATGGTTTTATCACCAGAAGAAGAAATTTTTATATTTTATATAATGTCATGTTAGGTTCATTAAACAGGGAAAACGAGCAGAGGTTTCCTCAAACAAATCCCAGGTTCATACTTAATGTATCCTCAAACCCCGACCACCCCC
Source organism: Toxotes jaculatrix (assembly GCF_017976425.1). Classification (NCBI taxonomy): domain Eukaryota; kingdom Metazoa; phylum Chordata; class Actinopteri; family Toxotidae; genus Toxotes; species Toxotes jaculatrix. Next base: position 1,387,710 of record NC_054401.1, on the reverse strand, counting down.
CCCATCCCCCACCCCTCCATCCCCCTCCCCAAAACCACACCCCCAGGTTTGCCAGGTCACCCCGCAGAACCCAAAAACGGCATGGAGGGTCCCCGAGGTCCTCGTGGTTTCCCTGGTCCGGTGGGTCCCCCCGGCATGGTCGGGGACGCGGGCGTGCCAGGATTTTGCGAGGCGCGGGACTGCAGCATTCATGCGCCGGTGATGCGCAAAGAGCAGGGTCTGGTGAAAAGACCTGTCGGTTCAAAGATCTGAACCTGAACACGAGCGACAAAGACCACTGTGAGATTAAAGAGGGTCTGAGGGTCTTCATGTCAGTGATATTCCTGCCGACATTAGACCTGGGTTTAAACAGAAAAAGGTTCTTACTAATGTTTATGGCAACAGTTTTTAAAAGCTGCGACTGATTCTATCATATGGTTTCCTGCTGAAACTCAGTGGGCCATGTATGTTACCGTGAGGCGCTCCGCTGAGATACTGAACTCTGAGCAGGAACCAAAGACTTTTCCATCTGAGCCGGACAAAGCTGTGAGTGAACAGTCGATGTTCAGAGGTTCACACTTCATAAATATCTAAACTCAGAGACTTTAGTTTTTTTACAGTTTGGCCAAACGTGTTGTAACTTGATAAAAACATCGAGTAAACGATTCCCCACTGAATCCTTCCTTTGGTTTAGTTTTTGTTTTCTCTGGTGCCAAAAATCACTATAAAAATAAACAAAAATAAAAAAATGCTATGTAAATATTTTGTAAAGTATCTTAAACACGTGTACTTTGCCCTGAAAAACGTTTCAGATAAACTCAATGATGTTTTTTTCATCTGAGTCTTTGTCAGTGGTTCTGTTCTTAATTCTCAACATTATTCTGAAAACTGTAGAAAAGTCAGATCACAGAATCTTCACCCACGTCTCAGAAAAAATCTAATGAAGACGACTTCTCCCTTCAGATTCATCACAACTGTAAACTGTTACAAACAGAAATAAACCTGTACATACATGTTTCACTGTCCTGACTTTTAACTTTAAACAGCAGCTGTTAATGGGAAATCTCAGACAGAAAAATCGTTTAGAACTAATTTTTCTCTCACAATCAATTGTGCAAAAACAAGTCTATAAACTTGTTTTGTTGCACCGTACAGAAAACATGGTGACACAGTGAAATGACTCCGCTGCGTTTTAATGGCACTGGCAAGAAAGAATAAACTAAAAACATTTGAATATTCTTGGATGTGCTTTAGATGAAATATGAAATAGATCTGAGAGAAGTTTTCCAGAAGATAATTTATTTCTTTTCTGGAGCAGCTGGCATGAAAGTAGAACAGAGTGCACATTCATTTATGTCTTTCTATTAAATAAAACATCGCCATATTAACTGGCCATGATAATAAATACATAAAATACAGCACAGAGATGAAATACAGTACTGTTCTTGGCAGTTTTTTCATTCAGCATGATTGACACACACACACACACACACACATTAAAAAAGATCAGAACAAACAGTTTCAGTGCTGAGGAGTAACAGTTTGGTCTGAAACTTTTGATTTTGGCCTTTTAAACTGTTGGTGACTGAAACAGAAGTTTTCAATCCACAAGGCAAAGACCAAAAAAGCAGCAACATGATTTCAGTGGTTTGCATAGAACCATATGTTCTTACTTGGCTTTTCAAAAGAAAATCTCCCTTTACTATTCCAGTCAGTTTTTTTTAATGCTGGTCATTTTTAAAAGGTCCAAGAGAGTCATGTAGCAGGAGAGAGCATCATTACAGCTTATTAGTATTTTTTCCTAAGTCAGTTCAACTAAGTTCAACTAAAGTCAGTTTGTAAACTAAGAGGATTCGAGTTTAAAGTCAGAATTTCAACTTTAATGTGACGATAAAGACAAAGTGGTTTAACATCTGTGAGCAGCTCAGGTGAAGTCAGTTATGTAGTGGTTTAAAGACAGATGCAGTTTATTTGTAATAGTGTCATTACAGGGCTCTGCTACAGTTTCTCTGTTTTTTGATGATTTGTTTCAGGATTCTCTACAGATCCAAATGAAAATGCAGCAAACTCCATCATCACATTGTGCTTTGACTGGCATTAAAGCTGAATTCACCTGTGTTTAGGTTTCTGCCAAACAGGAGAACTCTCTCTTCTCAGGGTGTAAACAGATGCTCTTTGCTGCACCGACACTCTCAGACCAGAGTCAAGCAATCGATTTATGTTTTAGTTTGTTAGCTACCGAACATCAGTGGATTGTAAACATCAATTTAGCCAAGTAACTAATGTAAACACATCCATTTGTGTGCATCAGGCAGTCAGACAGTCTATCAGTCCGTTCTATGACACTAAAAGTCTTCTTGGTCACGTTTGTCCCTGAGTGTCACTTTGACCAAAAACAGTCAGATGTTAAAACTATAGGATTTAATACTAAGTCACTAATGCCTATCTGAAATATTAAATTTAAAAAAACTCTTAAAAACATTTCCTAACTTTCGTAAAACAAATAAAAGGATTTTTTAAAACTGTACTTATTGATCTGCAACTCTTCAGTTGTTAAAAAACAAAAGGGCTTGAACTATTTTAAAAAACTGGACCATTCTGTTAAAAGCTCCAGGTCCAGCTGAGGTAAATGAGGTTCACCTGATGTACGTACAGCAGCTTTGTTCTGTGAACTCTGGGGGCTGTACTGAGTCCAGACTTGTATCTCTATTTGTACCTGAACTCGTACCTGTGCTTGTCTGTAAATGTGTTGCTAACCTGGAAAACACTGCTCTGTCAGTTTATAAATACAGCCCTCAGACAAACACCAGTGAAATGATATTCCCTTCACTACCTTCAAGTCAAAATACAAAAACAAAAGTGCTTTTTTTCCTACTGTAGGGCTTTGGAAGTGCAAGGATGGAGAGGAAGAACAGGGAATGTAGAGTGAAGCCGTACAGTAGGAATCATTCAACCATTTTGGGGTTTTTTTTACATTAAAAGACAAAAAGTAATGTGCACTGAAAAATATTGCAACTGTAAGGAAGCAGTTTGAGAACTACATTAGCTTCACACACTGTATAAATAGAATACTGTATAAATAATGAGCACTTCATGAATAAAAAGCAAAGAAAGGCACAGCTTATGAGGCACTGATTGAATCTTCCTATACAAATAAACTACATACTACGGCTGGATTTTGTGCCATAGCTGGAGGAAGCAAAAGGCAGAGAAGTTCACATTACCAGCTTCAAGGTAGGTGGCTTAGTAGATCATCTGGTTCCTAAACAATGCCACGGCCACCACAAACCTCCCTCGGCAACGCCAAAAAACGATGCCCACAACCAACGCCACGATCCCCATGGCCAGCACGATGCCCACGGCCACCCACACACCTGTAGACACTGAAAAGACAAACGACAAAGTCGTGTCAGAATTTCTCCTTCATTACCATGAAACTAATGACTGAACTATTTCTTCCTCAGCTGCTCAGACTGATGTTAACATAGCATTCGAGTACATGTTAAATGAAGCTGATGAAGTCTGATGAGCTCATTAAAATATTTCTGAAAGCTGTGATATACTGTATACACAGAAATGTAAAAAGTTTGGAGCTACACTGAACGAGCGCCATCAGCACTGTTTGCTTGGTACTGTGAGCTAACGTTCGTTCTCTGTTTTGTTTTGTTAGAGTCTGTTGATTGAGACAGCTGGAGTCTCCAGTGATGAGCCAGAAGCACAAGCAGACTGACGGCTGCCGTCCTCAGCTGTCCGACGGCGTGAGCGCTCACAAGCGGTAAACACAGGAATCTTTCCCATCATCACCTTCCCTCCCACATGACACCACTGCCGGCGTAAACCCTTTTAAGTTAAAGAACAATATGACCTCTCCTCTGATAGTGTCAGTCTCAGTCAGTCCACCGCTTTGAGCCGGACTGAATCATCTCAACAACTGTTGGATTATCATGAACTTTTAAAGAACTTCACCAACAAGCCGACATTTTTGTTTCAGAGTTAAATGTCTTCACAGTTATTGGATGATTTTTCATAATCACTGATGAATGAAGGTGTCACTGAAATGCCTCAGATAAAAAATGAATACACTCAGAAATATTTAGAACAGGACCCACCGTAAATCCAAGGGTCCACCTTGTCTGATTGACCATGGCATTTTTGGCCGTAGTGGTGGATCTCTTTGTCCACAGTCACACGTGTCCCCTGTAAACAGATGAGTTAAAATTAGACCCAAACAAAATTGTTTTTTCTTGTGTTGATTGGACGAGATTTGCCAAATATGATGAGGTCATGAAGTTGAACTAAAATTGAACGTGTACATTTTTTGTTTTTGAACGCTCAGCTTGTTTTTGAACCCAGTCGTCAGGTCCTGACGACTGGGTTTGGAAACAGTTGATATTCACTCACAAATACAGTCAACGTTAATTTAAATATCAAAAAGTGTGTGACATACATCCATGCACTCCATGTCCTGTGTCACATTGACACATGCATCCAACAGCATTTCTCCACCTTCAATCTTTCTGCATGGAGAACTGCAATTTATGAACACATCAGACTTGTATCTGGCGAAAGTCTGCAAGAACAAAGAAACACAAACAGTAAATGAATTCACAAGTGTCCAAAAATAAATTATTATTAAGTCTAGAAGCCAGACAGATAGTACAGATTTTTAGATGCTACCGAGTACACACAGCTTAATTTACATAAATCTTAATAAATGTGTTGATGAACTAGAAAACGCTGCTGTCAGTTTATTAGTCAACTGGATCACATGATCACAGCAACAGGTCTGTCTAAGTTTGGAATGGACTTACTCTGTTCTTAATGTGCGAAAAATTAGGGATATTAAAATCAAGTTATATGCTACAACACAATCTGTGTGCCGCTGATCGACAAAACAGAATAAAAGCAGCTGTGTGCAGATTCTGGAGATGATGTTTATTCCCATGGAAAACATTGTTATTGGAAGGAAAAGACAATCCCAGTGAAAAACAGTGCAGTGAATGGGAGGGGATGGTCACTGTGCTACATCACTGTCTGCCCCTCTGTTTTTTAATATTAGCAAAATCCAAATTTCATTTGCAGAGGGAAAGTCAGGAGGATTCATCCTCTCATAAGCATGAAAGTCTTTTTAAAAACATCCTGGCTGCAGTGTCATTTTGTATGCAGGGTTCACTCTACCTCGCCATTCTTTGTGAATATGTGAAGACAGCGTTCCTCCATACTGATTTTGGGGTTTTCACAGCACGGATATGTAGAGTTGGACATCTCCTTGTCCAAGCTTAGACACACACATGCCAGACCTGATAAATACAAAGAAGAAGAAGAACCCATTAGTTATAATTTTCACACCATTACTCGATGTTTTAATTTCTGATCAAATGTCATTGCTGGTCCAAACATCCAACTTTAATCTCATCATCCAAAACCCGTTTTTCTTTTTTAGACTTGTTTAGTAGTTTAATATCTTGACAGCAGTGAACAAACCAGGAAGCACAAAGTGAATTAAAAACAAAAACCCAGCCAACGTGGTGGTGGTGGTGTTGTTGTTGTTGTTGTTTTGAGCGTCACGTGCAGAACAGGTTGCTGACTGACTCTGGGTAAATTTGACAGAGCTCCTCCCTTATTTTCCTCTTGGACCAGTGTTTGATTATAATAGCAAACTAATATAACTTACATCACTCACAGTGGGGATTTCCCAGCGTGGTTTCTAATAATAATGTCTTGCTCTTTGTTAGATGGGAAACTACCATGGGAAATCTGAAGGAAATCCCCAAAACTTTCACTTCCGCTTCCCTACCTACGGCCCACAGTTAACTCCGTAGTACAAAAATATGATTGTTATTGTTGTGATATCCGCATAACAAATTATTAGAGTTATTTTGTTTTATATGTATAACAATTAGCATTGCATTAGCATTAGCCTGAGGGTAACGTGCTTCAGGTGGTAATGATGACACAGCACTTTTGATTTAATAATAAATGAAGCATTGACGCTGCTCACAAACCATAAACACGTACACACGAAACACGCGAACAAAACATAAATCATCATTTCAGAGCGATATTCTACTGTGTTTCGTCTGATTCCTGATATGGAAACGCCGAGCCGACCTGATTCCACAGAGGGAAGCTAACGCTAGCATGGCTTTCACATTGAATTATCGAATTTTTTTAATGCCGTTTGGAGTGTGTGTGTTAACAAAGGTTAACAAAGAAAACAAAGGCAGGAATATAAGCATGCAGCCCCTAAACTCACCACAAAAAATAAAGAAGATGTAAGTCTTGCCCATCGTGCCGCAACCGGTCTTTTCCCGGGTCTTTCTCAAAGACATGTATGTCTTTCCACTAGTCTGACCCGGAAGTGTTTGGTGTGATGTTGAATGTCCGCAACAACCTCAGCAGCGTTATTTTTGCCACATTTAGCAACCGTCTTTTTTAAAGACATGTAAAAACATCTAGGAGTGTAGCATTAACTCGCATATTTCAAATCTAAACTTGATTAAAACTTGAAAATCTCTTGAAAGAGATAGTCACAACTACGTGACTTTCACGTGTTGTATGACGTAACGCGGGGGGGGGGGGGGGGGGGGTTCTTTCTCTTTCTGTTCTTTAAGCGGGCATTTATACTCCGACAGCTCAGTCTCTCCAGCGGATTCTCAGCCTTCTTCTTTACATCTGAGCTAAATCATCACTAACATCACCATCATGTATCCAGATCATCTGATTCACGCTCTGCTGCTGTCACTGAGTAAGTATTTTAAACCATTCACTTTTTTACGACCGTTCATATTATTATTATTATTATTACTACTATTATTATTATTAGTAGTAGTAGTAGTAGTATAGTAGTAGTAACAATAAATTGAGGGTCACTGTACATAATATCTCAGACGTGACTGTATTTCTTTGCGATATAACAGTTATGTTATTGTCTTTCTGAGAAGTGAAACTATGAATGCGTATGAGAAATGAGCCCTTACTGTGAACTAAGCTGAAGCCTCTTGTATCGAAGGTTTACATCCATGGTAAAGCTAACTTGTGGATTGTTCCTCAGGTGTGTGCCTGTCTGTGGGAGCTGCAGTCATTGAGGACATGCTGGAGATTAAGTCGGTCTCTGGTGAGGACACCATTCTTCAGTGCACAGCCAAATACAAGGACGGTGTTCAGTACAGAGCCGTGAGGTGGTACAAGGTAAAACTGAGCTTTTTCCAGGGGCTTTCATCAGGGCAGCAGCTCACAGTAGGACAGAATGACTCTGTAGGAGGTCACTGCCAATTTTAGAGAAAAACAATCAGCTTATGCATTTTAAGTGAACAAGAAGTGAACAACAGCTTCAGGAGGAGGAAGCACTGCACATGTTGGCTTCTCATTGGCTGTTTGGATTCAAATAAATGCTGATCTGCTATTACATACCATTTCCCTGTCTTTCTAAAAGAAAAGCATATGTAATTAGTTTTATATTCATGATACTGATGATTATAAGAATAATAATAATAGTCAAACCCAACTACAAGACTTGTGCTGAGAAATGTTTTTCAAATGTTTGAAAAAGAAAGTAAGAATCAGCAGCCAAATGGACTTTTAAAAGCAGGTTTTGGAATTTGCCCTGTCGTCATGACCCAGTTGTCATCACATGTTCAGGCTGGAACCAGATCATGTTTAAAGTTTTTCTTAATAAATGATTCTTGGGCTGCAGCTAGTGGTTACCAGTAGTGAAAGTTGTAGTAGTAATAATTTTACTAATAGAACTGGTAATTGTAGTAATGGAGCAGTGGTAGAGAAGTACTAGCAGTAGCTGTAATTGTATTGATATTAATGACATCAGAGGTGTTTGTGTATACTGTTCAGTTACTGTGAAGCCTGTGGTTCTGATCAGTCAGTCTGGTACATACGTCTGACCCCCTACTGATGATGTTGCAGGTCCAAGATGCTCCGTCGTCTCGTCTCAGCGGCCTTTTGACCAAAGACCTCATCAACGGCACGACCAGCTGGTACATGGACTTGGATCGAGAGGTGGAGCTGCAGGACGAGACCCACAGCATCTTCCTGCCCAATGTGACGTGCAGTGACAGCGGCGTGTACTTGTGTCACCTGGCAGCACCTGTGGGAGAGCAGATCAGGGAGGGGCAGGTTCTCCTCACTCTGACAGGTACAGGTCGAAGCTGGGCTCGGGAGACCCGGGGCTCAGATTCTCTCTCAGATTCCATGAGCAGCTTTTCCAAACTTTTCATTCATTGACTTAAATTTGAATCAGGTGACTCTCAGACTCAGGCAGATTAAACAGGATTACAGATTAATCAAAACAAGATATAACCAGTGAGCTTTGGTGTTTGCCCATTAAATCTGTGGACATGTACCAAAATCACCTGGCTTTAACTTTAGGCTTGAATTTGAATTAGAACTTTTGACTTGACTTTTATTTCTTTGAATGAACTGTACTGGGGATGCTTGTGCTGAATGCATGCAGAGTAAAATGTTAACACTGTTGTCATTATAACTTGAGCAGCTCCATGTGTGATGCAGTTCATGCAGGTTCAAACTTGAATAACTTTAATTTCTGTTTTCAGATTGTCCTGATGGTCCCACAGAAAAACTGATGACCGATACTTACCTGGTGATTTGTGCCACAGCAGTGCTCATGGTAGCACTTGTAATATTCCTGATAAGCTATGTAAGTAATGGAATATGCTGACACACACAAACACACACACTCTAATGCTTGAGAAAGTTTTCTGTAACAGCATTTATATGGTTTCATATAACACAGCTTCTCTGAGAACCTGGTTTACATGATAATGATCAGTTTGTGGTACTTAACTCTTGAGCAACAACACAAAACAGTAACACACTTTATGTCCTACATGTGTCTCAGCAACTTTCATTTCTAAGTCTATTTTCCCATGTTGTAATTTCAGGGTAGTCTGAGGAATATCCTTAAAGACAGAACCAGGACAACAAAAAAACAAACTTTACTGGATGCACCGCTTAAACCGCTGGAAAAAAAGGACTTAATGTTGATCTACACTTTGGGTCCAAAAACGTCCACAATGAAGCACGTCTGTGTTTAAAGACAAAGCCGGTGCTGAGAAAGCTTGAGACCGTAGAACACTACCTCTCTGCAGTACTGTCATCGAAGTGAGTCCGCGACATACTTTCTGTTGAATATGGAGGATTCACGTGAGGTGACACGGTGGTGCAGTTGTTCGCACTGTTGCCTCACAGCAAGAAGGTTCCACCGTGTGACGTTGTGGTGGAAAACACAAATCAGGACCTTTCAGCCGCAGTGAGAACTGAACCCGAGTGCCCTTTAAAAAGAAGAACAGAGTAAAGGAAAACACTGCATACGTCTCTGCCCTGGGCTATGTGCATGTCATCTGGACTTTATTTTATCTCAGGGGAAAACCCAGACTATGACCATGCCACTGTCAGGGCTTTTTTTTATAGTTGAGCAGTTCCCTTATTAAATGGCACATGTTTAAGTCACTGGAACTGTTTTTCTTTGAGGAACAAGAAAGATAAAAAAAAAAAATAGACACAGGAAACAGTGTGTTTATGTCTTTATCAACAAATATTGCCGGGGGGGAAAGTCTGATGATATCACTTGGTTTAATCTGAGATGTGTATGTAGATTTTTGTTTTGTAAAACATTGTTAGTGATGAAAAGATGAACAGTGGAGGATACCACGGCAGAAAAGTTTGCTTAAGACCCTCAAAAAGAGCGACTGAAAAACTACATGTTAGGGTTGATGTGTCTTAGCGGGAGCTTGAGTGTAATAATGTGAGTTATATGTAGGCGTAAGTGTTGAGAAGACTTATGTTAGGAGCAGATGCTTTGCTCTTTTAGTGTCAGGTCTCAGGTCCTTCAGTCCAGAGAGCAAGATGCTCCACGTGCTCCATCATGTTGTATCATCATCTGATCATTTGAATATATCAGGATAAAACTGATAAAACTGGGACTTATCAATCACTTTCCTCTCTGGACTCTACAAGATTGACAGTATGTGGACTCTATCAGTCTTCATCTTATTTATAAACAGACTAACAGCCAATATCTCCACTTATCCATTCATTAATCTCTGTGCTTATTCATCCCAGCCACTGTGTTCATATACATTTGTGTTTTAATGTGTCTGTGGGTGTCTGTGTTTTAATGTGTTCCCTCTGGGGATTAATAAAGTCAAAGTACATGGAAAACCACTGTCTCCCACAGTGTGTATGTCAGTGTTGTTTTACTAACGTCTTCTCTGAGAGGAAAAAGAAAAACCTTTAAGACTGCATCAGTTTCCTTTTATGAGGCAGAAACTTGATAAGCACAGCCGTCTGCGTGTAGGTTTCACTTCCTGTATAACACAGAGATGGCATTGTACTAAGATATACTATATATTTTCATTTCATTGTGTGATTATGAGAAAGATTTGGGTTTACATGATATTGCCACTTATCAGGGCCTATAGCTACATCATATAAACACAAAATACTATATATTTGTGAAAGAGAAGACAGTGGTTGTATAAGCATATTTTCCAAACTTCAGTTCCCAGTATTGTGCTCTGTAGGTACCCGGTAATTACAAATATTTAAGACTGTAATTTATTTCTCTTTCCCTCTAAATGTCCAGTTGTTACTTCACTGTTTCCTTTAGTCCTGTTTCTTCCACTGTGCCTACGCCTGCTGAGACGGCGATGTCACTGAGTGTAACCTATAAAATAGCTGTTATAAGGATCTATATCATCCGGTTGTCGTGGCCGAGTGGTTAAGGCGATGGACTAGAAATCCATTGGGGTCTCCCCGCGCAGGTTCGAATCCTGCCGACAACGCATGTTTATTTCTTTTCTTAAACCCACAAACAAACCGTGATAACGCTTGTACTTAAGTGGATTTACGTGTTAGCTTTTCTAGCTAGCTAATTATTGCTATTTACGGCGCTAAAATGAGACCCCACGGAATTAACAAAGAACAGTACTTCCTTTCTTATTTTCAAAATACAATTCACAGTAACTACCAATGGTAAATGGTGGGCTCATTAATTTTGCACAGATGTTCACAAAGTGCATAATTTCTTTATGTAGTAAGTTATAATAATGCATATGATGTATTTAAAATCTGTGGATGCCATTTTAAAATGTGTTGTTTAATTTCCATTTTACATTTCATTTCATCTTTTTAATGTTTCCCTAAACTAATAATTTTGACCTTCTGAATAACAGTTATCGTCTTTTCCTTAATGAATGTTTTAAATTGTTTTATTAATGCAGCTTGCTAATTACTCTGTGAGATACTGATTTTGTTGTGTTCCCAGACAGTAAAATCAGTAACCGCACCCCCACCCTCTGCGACCAAGGTACCTTTGAGGAAGGCAAGGCACCGATCCAGTCCAACTCCCCGGTGCTTTAGTAGGTAAAATGCAGAGATTCATTTTCCCGGTTGAGGGATAATAAAGGAATGAACTTAAAACTTAAGGAAAATGGCAGAGGCATTTATTTTGAAGGTGTACTCCACTCATTTCCGCTCTGTTCTTGTTCCTTAGCAACGACGAACGCTCTGTGGCTAGCTGAAGTGTTAGCTGGGCCAGATGAGTTAGCCCCCAGAGCTAGCAGGGCCGAAAGAAAACCTAGACATGGACGCCGATGATCTGGACGACCTGCTGGACGAAGTAGAGGAAAAGTTTTGTCGCAACGTTTCTGTCGCGTCTTCAGTTCGCGGGGAATCGAGCGAGGCTGGAAAACGTGGGAAAACCACCGACGGACAAAGAAAACACAGGTAACCGGAGCTGGTTTGGCTAGCTACAAGCTAACGTACAAAGAAATGTTACTTTATTTAAGCTTTTAATTAGCCTCTGTGTTGATAACATGTAATGAGTCATATGTCCAGGGCCTTAAACGGCTCAAGCTTTGACGAATTATTATAGAAACCAAAGAAATTCCTGTTAAGAAGTTTATTGATATGGTATTTGTCACAATGCAAAAACACTTACTCTTGTTTTTGTTGCCTCTGATTTAGTGCCACAAAACCACCGGTAAGCAGCATCACTGAGGATATTGATGCCCTTCTGGAAGAATTACTCGTGGAGGACCACGGAAATTCCCCTCAAGTAAAGGTGAATTTACCTGTGACATGTGCCCTCTCTGAGTGCTGGGAAAAGCTCTCTGCTTCAACGAAGTAGTGCAGTAAAACTCACAAATTTTACTTAAGTTTAAATATTGAAAAATCAAGAGAAACAGGTTTAGTTGTGGTGCTACACATACAAGACAAGTAGGGCTGGAAAACAAACTATGAAGGTATTAAAAAAGTGTCATTGCTGAAAGTTTTTACATTCACTCACTTGGCAGATGTTTCTGTATTATAAGTTAGACAACAAAGTTTTCAGTCTTGCCCATGGACACTTCAGCACATGGGCAGGTGGAGCTGGGGATCAAACCACCAATCCTGCAATTAGTAGACAACCTGCTTTTCAGCCTGGGCCACAGCTGCGCCATAATTAAGTTCTAGTGTAAGAATACACTTTTTAAATGTGGTGACAGTCTGTCATCTGTGCTCTTATCTTTTATTTCAGAGTGAACAATTTTCTAAAGGACCCCAAGCGGAAAAGAAGCCATTATCTCAGTCTGGGGGGAGAAAGTAGGTCACTTCCTCAATTCTGAATTTAAAAACATGCAGGTGTGAAAAATAATTGTAAGGTATAAGAAGATGGAGAAAACGCACTCAGTCATTTTGAAAGTGTCGTCATAATTTTGTGCACAATTATTCTGCCAAATCAAACCAGTTGCAATGTTGTGCAATGTTCAGCCAAATATTTGCTGTTTTTTACTTAGTCAGTATCTAAAAAAAGTTGCATGCTGGTCACACTGTAGAATCTTCACAAGCAAGACCAGGTTCTGGGCTGAGGATGGCAGTTTCATATTGTTCTGCTGGTTCTTGTGATTTTCTTGAATTTGGACGCTGTTGTACTGTGTGTGTTAGGAGATGTTCTGCACTGTTTGTTCTGCATCCAGGTGCTGTCCTGTGTTCGTTGGCGGGAGCTCCGTCACAAATGGTGTTGGAACAGTCACATCCAAGAGGTGCGAAAAAATAATTTCATACTGCGAGCGTCTGTCCTCTCCTGCCTGTTTTTAATGATACAGGATTATTTTTCAGTGAAAGAACTGATCTCAGGCGCATCACCTTCCCCCAGCATACTTTTAATTGTTTAAATCATTTATACCCAGGTAACCCGACCTTGGATAAATAATTATAACTGCTAAAATGTATTTTTTGCCCTGGACATTTGATATGCTCTTCTTTAAATAATAATTATATTGATACACCAGCAATGTACCAACAGGTCCTGTGACCAGTTAAGGTGTGTATCCTGTGACTTCAGGGTGCTGATGTTTGATGACTGTGAGTGGGACTCGTCCTGTGATTACCTGTTCCTCAGGTGAGTCTGCATGCTTGCCACACTGTTTTTCTCACATCAGAACACATAAAGACAAAAAACACAGAACATGTAAAGAGGAAAATAGTCCACTGAACAGACTTTAATCTAATAACCCCGAACCCCGGCTCAGGAACCACTGTGCTCCACTAAAAGTTAAGTGATGTTTGATCAGCCGGAGCTCGTATTGGCCAGATATCGATGACTGATGCCACGCTTTAATCTTTATCATATTGTCACTATATTGCTGACACAAGGTTAGAGTTAGAAAGTTAGAAAAAACTCAAATTTAGAACTTTAATTTTTAGACTAAGATCAAATGCATCACATTACAGTTTGGCTCAGTGACAGAAATCAGCATTTTCTCACTTGGTTGTTTGAAGTGAAGTCCGTGTGTAAGTGTTTTGGATGGTGTTGTGTTCAGGTCGGTCACATGGTGGCAGTATTGAGGTGTGAAACTTGCTTTGTTCGCCACTCACTTGTCTCACAGTTACAGTCGTCCAGGCCATAAGTAACTGGACAGATACATGTGAAATATCTTTAATCTTTAATATTTAGTGGGGAAAAAAATTTTGTCCAAACTGGAAACACAGAAGTCTTTACGTCTGCTGCAGCACAGAGCAGCTGCCAGACAGTGACAGTGAGATGAAGTGGATAATAGCTGTTGTGTTGTTGAGTAATCAGTGGTAGACAGAAGCAAAATGTGTGTATTCATTTCATTAATCTTTTAATCAGGTTTTCCCAATTTAATTCCCAGCACAGTATAAAAGCATCCAGGTGACATAAGGACTTTGATTTCACATTAAAATGATACTGATAATAGTGGATTTGTGTTCACGTGCAGCAGCAGGAGGGACGCAGACTAATTCCTGGTGACATGGTGTCATTTGTTACGGTAACAGTGACCGACAGGCCACAGGGGAACACTCAGATGATGGAGGTGTGTGTGTGGGCGGGACGACACCGGGACTGGATTTATTTTTTTTTCTCTTCCTCTGAGGGATCGCAGAGCAGGTGTAATACGTAGAGAGAGCCAGTTTAATATGACAGGTGAAGACATCAGTTCAGGTGATGTCTGTCCTTCAGGCACTGGACTTTTTCACAGGAGGACGGGTTTGTTTGTTTGCTGTGGTTGTCGGCTTTTGTTGCGAGCTGCTGGATGGTGTTAGCTGAGTGTGCGATCCAGTTCTGGTTTGTGTAACGACTGATGTGCACTGGCTCTGTGAGTGGAGCGTCTCATGCCCTCACTCTGCTGTCTTCACAGGGCAAGTCTATTTTTTTTGGTGCCGCAGTTTTCATCTCTGAGGTGTGAAATTTACTTGTGAGCGCAAATAAATAAATGTTGCGTTCACTGGCCGTTGAGTTAGAACATTTAATGATGCATTTCATTTGTTACTGGCTTCAAACGTGTGTCAGGTGCACTGTCAACACAGTTTCTGTTTGTTTGCACTGTGTTCATCCTCAACGTCTAACAAACATATTGAACGTGTTTCCTTCCTCATGAAACATTTATAAACCTGATTTTCATAAAAGTTTGAAGGCTGAATTGTTTACAGCCCCCCGCCCCCCTTTCTCAGCACATTAACACCATCTGCAGTGAAACTGTGTGAAACCACTGACAGCAGGAATGTGTGTCGCTGCATCACCAGCATGCATGTGTGTCCTTGTGCAGGGAAAGAAAGCACAAACACAAACAAACAGGTAAACAAACCAGCAAGCAGGCACGTCTGAAAACATACATCCTGGGTGGAGGTGTTTACCCCGCAGTCTGTTATGGGTGTTTGTTTACTGCTTTCCTCTCTCTTCTGTGATAATAAGCTGAATCTTTGGGTTTTTAACCGTCGCTCAGACAAAATGAGACATTTGAAATGGACACTTATTTTTCACAATTTTTTAAACATTTGGCAGAAAAAGATTCTCAGTCAATTGAGAAATGGGGACTGTAGATTAATCTACAGTGAAAACAGTCAGGAGTTGCGGCTCCACAGTCATTCAGTGATTGTTCATTTTGATTAACGCCGTTTTACATGGACAAGCAGTATTTTGACACCAAGCTAAAATCATTAAAATACGGTCGTCTATTCATCACCACAACTCTGTGTTAGCACAAGGTTCCTTTTTTCCACCGTGTCTTTCATCTCCGCTCCACAGATATTTCCCCTCTCAGCAGATAATAATTACCCCTCGGTACACATTGTTAAATTTGTCTCTTATTGAAGCTGAAATGGGAAAATCAATTTGCAGCTGCCGAGTACGAGCAGTAAAGACCTGTGTGCAGCACTAAGGTCACATCCTCAGTAATTATTTAGCTTTCACTACACTCTGTCTTTGACTTTCTGTCTTTGCAGGAACAACATGCCGGACCGTCAGAAGCTCAGAGCCAGGCTGAAGAAGAGGAGAGGTTTCCGGGCTTACGCCTGCCAGTGCAGCTGGTTCTCCTCCTCTGAGCCGACAGACCTGAGGGACCAGCCTGGGATCAGATGGGTCTGTGGAAAACACCCGGACTGATGTTCACTCCTCACTGCTGCAAAACAGCTGTTAAAAACGTACAGTTATTCTGGACCAGGGGCCAAAACAGAGACTTGACGGCCGGAAAAAAAACTTCTTTTACTTCTCTGTCTGCTCATCTGTCTTGAACTCCATCAATCCACGTGACTTTTTTCAGCATCAGAGATGTAAGGAAGGCGCACAGTCCAACTTCAGGTGTAAATATGTGCAGGGAATCTGCCCCTGGGGGAGCTGTCCACCCCCCGTTTATGATCATTCACCTGACAACGCTTCAGCATGGACGTACACAACGAAGACACAAAATCAAAAAAAGACTCAAAATCAAAATCTAATCAAAACACTTGTAACAACATCTAGGTTTGATTTTTAGGTTGGATCAGCCCTGCTTTGGCGGAGCCTTTTCACAGACTTCATTAACCAGTGACTCAGTCAGTGCAGGTTTCAGTGCTCCAACTGGGCGAAGTCAAACCCTGGTTGGTTTGGTGATGGTGCATGTCTGAATTCTTTCTTACTGTAAACATCGCTCTTATTTCTGAAGTCATTCATGACTCGACTCCTGCTGCTGCTGATGACTGGAGTCATGAGGAAGCTGCGTTTCCTTCATGTTTTGATGTTGTGATCTGACAGACGTGTAGTTTTCTGCCGCGCTGATAGTCACTAACATCCTCTGCAGTGATGACGGTGTGATGGGAGCTGATGTGAGTTCATTCAGCTCTTCACAGTCACAGCAGAGTGAGATTAAAGCTTTTTGTTTAGCTGCAAACACAAACAAAGCCGCTGTGTGGTGATTCAGTCAGTGATGAGTGGGAGAGAGCTGCGTGTTCCTGGTCTCCGCTGACGGTCGATGACACTGACGAAACTAAAAACCTCGTAAATCACTTGGTGGTGATTTTAATCTTTTTCCAGTTCATGTTTTTAAAAAACTGAATAGAGGTGAAGGTTTGATCCTCGTCAGTACAGAAGAAAATCTTGTGATTTAAGATTTGAAAAAATGATGTTAACAGTTAATGGATGATCTAAATAGTTGCTTATTATCTTTGACAGTCGACCAGTTGTTGCAGCTCTGGTGTATTTTCTTATTATTTTCCACATCACCGTAGTCAGACACAGAAAACGCTTATTCTTCTCTTTCTCGGATGCAGATGATCAGTGTGAGTTTTTTTTTTTCTTTTTCTGTGAGTAAATACTGATGAAACCTGCAGCCAGGAGCATCTACACGCTGCGTGTTCTCTCAGCTTTTTGGCAGAAATGATGAGCACATACCAGGATCCAGTTGACACGCAGCCGGACAGAAAGTCTGAGGAAAACACAGGCTTCCTGCTGAGTGTGAGACGGCAGCAGTGGGAGGACCACTGTCCGATCAGATGTGAAATGAAACTGGCTCCGTGAGAGATGAGAGGCAGCGCTCACAACTTGTTCAACGTGTTGATTAACTTGTGAAGTTGGTGTTTCTTAAAATACAGACGCTTGTTTAGCGTCAGGGAGACAACAAGCCCAAACACTCGGCTTTCAACCTTTATTTAAACAGGAAAGGACACGCCCTCTTTTCTAAAGGTGCCCTGATCACAGGTCACAGGTCATATGAAACACACGCAACCGCTGATTTCACAGATTCACCGATCGCTGTGTGTGTGGACAGTGGACGTTTCCATACTGAGCCGGATTCTGTGAGACGGTCTCTGAAGAGAAGGGTGATGGACTGAGAGAGGAAGACAGAACGACAGAGATGTGACTCAGCCTGTCTCCTGTCAGACAGCAGGAAGAACAGAACGACGGGACCGCGGAGGAGGAGGAGGAAGAGCAGGAAAACAACAGGCGGAGTGACGGAGCTCTACACGTCGTGGGATGGAGGACGAAGCGTCGGCTGTTGTCACCTGCTGCCGGACTCAACCTGCCTGTCCCAGCAGCTGAAGGCAGGATACCAGTGGTCTGTGTATTTTAGCTTTTCACTACAAGTCACATTTAAGTCGCACTAACATCAAACATTTTTCAGACCATACCAGCACTTTTTATTTGTTCAAGTCCTTAAAATCACACAGCAAATTGGAGAGTTAAAGTTTTTGGTGTTAGTGACTTTTTGAGGACAGTAGAGTTAATTACACTCTGAATAGAGTTAAATCCCACATATTCAACTCTCTGTTGACATATAGTTGGAGTGTGTTAAGTGTTACCCGTTTCTGCTGAGCTCTCCGACCATGCTCCGGGAGCACAGAGGAACCGTGAAAAGTTCCAGGGATGAGCGGTATCTGCTCGTGGTTAACCGCCCCCACCCACCTACCCCTAACCTTAACAACTAACCCTAACCCATGGCAAGTATAACTATGCGGGGATTTTTCATTTGATGTGTTCAATAACATAAGTAGGTTAATGCTATTTTGGATGAGGGTGTAGCTCGGATGAGGGATTAGCTTGGCGTTAGCTAGCTTTAACGTGCTCGTTAGCTAGCGTTAGCATTAACAGTAATCACCTCAACATGGGCTGGATGGTGAAGAAAAACAATGAGTGGTCGCTGCTTATATCGGTATATTACTTAGATTTCCTGTTTTTAATTAGTACCTGGTACAAATAGGGTGACCAGATGTCCCGCTTTGTGCGGGACAGTCACGCATTTCCATTACTTTTCACACGTCCTGCAAATTGAGACGTTGTCCCGCATTGTTATTGACAGTCAGACTCCAGTTTTGAAATGCGTGTTTTATGATCTGGCATTTATCAAATAGGGGGCGGGGCGGGCTGTTTGATCATGTCAATCAAACTGGGTCGCAGTCGCAAGTCAAGTCAAAACGGCATGCAGTGTGAGACATGGATGGAAGCTGAAAGTGCATTGTCTGTGTGGGCCCGGCCTACCTGCAATTGTTGCTGTGATAGAGAGAGCTGAAAGACTTTTGATAGAGCAGAATAGAAATGTTTATTTTTTTTGGAAGTTCTTTTTGACTACCTTGATGCATTGGTATCCCACATTGTCCCACGCAAACGTACTCTTTGTCCCACATCTGGTGAATTGGGATCTGGTCACCCTAGGTACAAACAATAGGAAGACATCTGTGAGCTAGAGGTCAGTGCTATATGTTTTAAAATGTAAAGATGTTAATGTGGTGCATGTTTTAAAATAAATGTGTTTAAACCGAAGGTGGCCTCATTATTTTAGCAAACTTTATTTTGAAAATAATCCAGAGAGTGAGAGTTAACATTAAACACTGCTCCCTAGTGTTGAGAAAAGATGATACTGGTTGGTGTAGCATAGTCTATGCTTCTTAACACCAATGGCCCATAAGGCTTCAAAATATGCCAAGATGACGTATATTTTAGTAAGACCTCAAAATATCATAAAAAACATCAGTATAGTAAGTCGTCAAAATATACCAAAAAAGTGATATTTTAGTAAGACCTCAAAATGACGTAAAAAAACATAATAGGCGTCAAAATCGGCCAAAAAAAGTCAAACATTTTTTTGACCTCAAAATGTCATAAAAAAAACGTCATAGTATAGTAAGGCGTCAAAATACGACAAAAAAAGTCAAAATTTTTTGGACCTCAAAATGTCATAAAAACGTCATAGTTTAGTAAGGCGTCAAAATCGGAGAAAAAAGTCAAAAAAATTTTTTAACTCAAAATGTCATAAAAAACGTCATAGTATAGTAAGGCGTCAAAATCGGAGAAAAAAAGTCAAAATTTTTTTGACCTCAAAATGTCATAAAAAACATAGTATAGTAAGACGTTTTTTTCGGCCAAAAAAAGTCTAAATTTTTTTTGACCTCAAAATGTCATAAAAAACGTCATAGTATAGTAAGGCATCAAAATCGGACAAAAAAAGTCAAAATTTTTTTTGACCTCAAAATGTCATAAAAAACGACATAGTATAGTAAGGCGTCAAAATCGGAGAAAGAAAGTCAAATTTTTTTTTACCTCAAAATGTCATAAAAACATCATAGTATAGTAAGGCATTTTTTTCGGCCAAAAAAAGTCAAAATTTTTTTGGACCTCAAAATGTCATAAAAAACGTCATAGTATAGTAAGGCGTCAAAATCGGCCAAAAAAAGTCCAATTTTTTTTTACCTCAAAATGTCATAAAAAACGACATAGTATAGTAAGGCGTCAAAACCGGAGAAAAAAAGTGAAAAATTTTTTTTACCTCAAAATATCATAAAAAATGACATAGTATAGTAAGGCGTCAAAATCGGACAAAAAGAGTCAAAAATTTTTTGGACCTCAAAATGTCATAAAAAACGACATAGTATAGTAAGGCGTTTTTTTCGGCCAAAAAAAGTCAAAATTTTTTTGGACCTCAAAATGTCATAAAAAACGTCATAGTATAGTAAGGCGTTTTTTTCTGCCTAAAAACGTCAAAAAAATTTTTGACCTCAAAATGTCATAAAAAACGTCATAGTATAGTAAGGCGTTTTTTTCGGCCTAAAAAAGTCAAAATTTTTTTTGACCTCAAAATGTCATAAAAAACGTCATAGTATAGTAAGGCGTCAAAATCGGCCAAAAAAAGTCAAAAATTTTTTTGACCTCAAAATGTCATAAAAAACGTCATCGTATAGTAAGGCGTCAAAATGGGCCAAAAAAAGTCAAAAAAATTTTTGACCTCAAAATGTCTTAAAAAACGTCATAGTATAGTAAGGCGTTTTTTTCGGCCTAAAAAACTCAAAAAAAATTTTTGACCTCAAAATGTCATAAAAAACGTCATAGTATAGTAAGGCGTTTTTTTCGGCCAAAAAAAGTCAAAAAAAATTTTTGACCTCAAAATGTCATAAAAAACGTCATAGTATAGTAAGGCGTCAAAATCGGCCAAAAAAAGTCAATATTTTTTTTGACCTCAAAATGTCATAAAAAACGTCATAGTATAGTAAGGCGTTTTTTTCGGCCTAAAAAAGTCAAAAAAATTTTTAACCTCAAAATGTCATAAAAAACGTCATAGTATAGTAAGGCGTTTTTTTCGGCCAAAAAAAGTCAAAAAAAATTTTGACCTCAAAATGTCATAAAAAACGTCATAGTATAGTAAGGCGTCAAAATCGGCCAAAAAAAGTCAAAAATTTTTTTGGCCTCAAAATGTCATAAAAGACGTCATCGTATAGTAAGGCGTCAAAATCGGCCAAAAAAAGTCAAAAAATTTTTTGACCTCAAAATGTCATAAAAAACGTCATGGTATAGTAAGGCGTCAAAATCGGCCAAAAAATGTCAAAAATTTTTTTGACCTCAAAATGTCATAAAAAACGTCATAGTATAGTAAGGCGTTTTTTTCGGCCAAAAAAAGTCAAAAAAAATTTTTGACCTCAAAATGTCATAAAAAACGTCATAGTATAGTAAGGCGTCAAAATCGGCCAAAAAAAGTCAATATTTTTTTTGACCTCAAAATGTCATAAAAAACGTCATAGTATAGTAAGGCGTTTTTTTCGGCCTAAAAAAGTCAAAAAATTTTTTGACCTCAAAATGTCATAAAAAACGTCATAGTATAGTAAGGCGTTTTTTTCGGCCAAAAAAAGTCAAAAAAAATTTTGACCTCAAAATGTCATAAAAAACGTCATAGTATAGTAAGGCGTTTTTTTCGGACAAAAAGAGTCAAAAATTTTTTGGACCTCAAAATGTCATAAAAAACGTCATCGTATAGTAAGGCGTCAAAATCGGCCAAAAAAAGTCAAAAAATTTTTTGACCTCAAAATGTCATAAAAAACGTCATGGTATAGTAAGGCGTTTTTTTCGCCTAAAAAAGTCAAAAAAATTTTTGACCTCAAAATGTCATAAAAAACATCATGGTATAGTAAGGCGTTTTTTTTCGGCCTAAAAAAGTCAAAAAAATTTTTGACCTCAAAATGTCATAAAAAACGTCATAGTATAGTAAGGCGTCAAAATCGGCCAAAAAAAGTCAATATTTTTTTTGACCTCAAAATGTCATAAAAAACGTCATAGTATAGTAAGGCGTTTTTTTCGGCCTAAAAAAGTCAAAAAATTTTTTGACCTCAAAATGTCTTAAAAAACGTCATAGTATAGTAAGGCGTTTTTTTTCGGCCAAAGAAAGTCAAAAAAATTTTTGACCTCAAAATGTCATAAAAAACGTCATAGTATAGTAAGGCGTTTTTTTCGGCCAAAAACAGTCAAAATTATTTTTGACCTCAAAATGTCATAAAAAACGTCATAGTATAGTAAGGCATCAAAATCGGCCAAAAAAAGTCAATAAATCTTTTGACCTCAAAATGTCATAAAAAACATCATCGTATAGTAAGGCGTCAAAATCGGCCAAAAAAAGTCAAAAAATTTTTTGACCTCAAAATGTCATTAAAAACGTCATAGTATAGTAAGGCGTTTTTTCGGCCAAAAAAAGTCAAAAAAATTTTTGACCTCAAAATGTCATAAAAAACGTCATAGTATAGTAAGGCGTTTTTTTCGGCCTAAAACAGTCAAAAAAAATTTTGACCTCAAAATGTCATAAAAAACGTCATAGTATAGTAAGGCGTTTTTTTCGGCCTAAAAAAGTCAAAAAAATTTTTGACCTCAAAATGTCATAAAAAACGTCATAGTATAGTAAGGCGTTTTTTTCGGCCTAAAAAAGTCAAAAAATTTTTTGACCTCAAAATGTCATAAAAAAAGTCATAGTATAGTAAGGCGTTTTTTTCGGCCAAAAAAAGTCAAAATTTTTTTTGACCTCAAAATGTCATAAAAAAAGTCATAGTATAGTAAGGCGTTTTTTTCGGCCAAAAAAAGTCAAAATTTTTTTTGACCTCAAAATGTCATAAAAAACGTCATAGTATAGTAAGGCGTTTTTTTTTCGGCCAAAAAAAGTCAAAATTTTTTTTGACCTCAAAATGTCTTAAAAAACGTCATAGTATAGTAAGGCGTTTTTTTTCGGCCAAAAAAAGTCAAAAAAATTTTTGACCTCAAAATGTCATAAAAAACGTCATAGTATAGTAAGGCGTTTTTTTCGGCCAAAAACAGTCAAAATTATTTTTGACCTCAAAATGTCATAAAAAACGTCATAGTATAGTAAGGCGTCAAAATCGGCCAAAAAAAGTCAAAAAATCTTTTGACCTCAAAATGTCATAAAAAACATCATCGTATAGTAAGGCGTCAAAATCGGCCAAAAAAAGTCAAAAAATTTTTTGACCTCAAAATGTCATAAAAAACGTCATGGTATAGTAAGGCGTCAAAATCGGCCAAAAAATGTCAAAAATTTTTTTGACCTCAAAATGTCATAAAAAACGTCATAGTATAGTAAGGCGTTTTTTTCGGCCAAAAAAAGTCAAAAAAAATTTTTGACCTCAAAATGTCATAAAAAACGTCATAGTATAGTAAGGCGTTTTTTTCGGCCTAAAAAAGTCAAAAAATTTTTTGACCTCAAAATGTCATAAAAAACGTCATAGTATAGTAAGGCGTTTTTTTCGGCCAAAAAAAGTCAAAAAAAATTTTGACCTCAAAATGTCATAAAAAACGTCATAGTATAGTAAGGCGTTTTTTTCGGACAAAAAGAGTCAAAAATTTTTTGGACCTCAAAATGTCATAAAAAACGTCATCGTATAGTAAGGCGTCAAAATCGGCCAAAAAAAGTCAATATTTTTTTTGACCTCAAAATGTCATAAAAAACGTCATAGTATAGTAAGGCGTTTTTTTCGGCCTAAAAAAGTCAAAAATTTTTTTGACCTCAAAATGTCTTAAAAAACGTCATAGTATAGTAAGGCGTTTTTTTTCGGCCAAAGAAAGTCAAAAAAATTTTTGACCTCAAAATGTCATAAAAAACGTCATAGTATAGTAAGGCGTTTTTTTCGGCCAAAAACAGTCAAAATTATTTTTGACCTCAAAATGTCATAAAAAACGTCATAGTATAGTAAGGCATCAAAATCGGCCAAAAAAAGTCAATAAATCTTTTGACCTCAAAATGTCATAAAAAACATCATCGTATAGTAAGGCGTCAAAATCGGCCAAAAAAAGTCAAAAAATTTTTTGACCTCAAAATGTCATTAAAAACGTCATAGTATAGTAAGGCGTTTTTTCGGCCAAAAAAAGTCAAAAAAATTTTTGACCTCAAAATGTCATAAAAAACGTCATAGTATAGTAAGGCGTTTTTTTCGGCCTAAAACAGTCAAAAAAAATTTTGACCTCAAAATGTCATAAAAAACGTCATAGTATAGTAAGGCGTTTTTTTCGGCCTAAAAAAGTCAAAAAAATTTTTGACCTCAAAATGTCATAAAAAACGTCATAGTATAGTAAGGCGTTTTTTTCGGCCTAAAAAAGTCAAAAAATTTTTTGACCTCAAAATGTCATAAAAAAAGTCATAGTATAGTAAGGCGTTTTTTTCGGCCAAAAAAAGTCAAAATTTTTTTTGACCTCAAAATGTCATAAAAAAAGTCATAGTATAGTAAGGCGTTTTTTTCGGCCAAAAAAAGTCAAAATTTTTTTTGACCTCAAAATGTCATAAAAAACGTCATAGTATAGTAAGGCGTTTTTTTTTTCGGCCAAAAAAAGTCAAAATTTTTTTTGACCTCAAAATGTCTTAAAAAACGTCATAGTATAGTAAGGCGTTTTTTTTCGGCCAAAAAAAGTCAAAAAAATTTTTGACCTCAAAATGTCATAAAAAACGTCATAGTATAGTAAGGCGTTTTTTTCGGCCAAAAACAGTCAAAATTATTTTTGACCTCAAAATGTCATAAAAAACGTCATAGTATAGTAAGGCGTCAAAATCGGCCAAAAAAAGTCAAAAAATCTTTTGACCTCAAAATGTCATAAAAAACATCATCGTATAGTAAGGCGTCAAAATCGGCCAAAAAAAGTCAAAAAAATTTTTGACCTCAAAATGTCATAAAAAACGTCATAGTATAGTAAGGCGTTTTTTTCGGCCTAAAACAGTCAAAAAAATTTTTGACCTCAAAATGTCATTAAAAACGTCATAGTATAGTAAGGCGTTTTTTTCGGCCTAAAAAAGTCAAAAAATTTTTTGACCTCAAAATGTCATAAAAAAAGTCATAGTATAGTAAGGCGTTTTTTTCGGCCAAAAAAAGTCAAAATTTTTTTTGACCTCAAAATGTCATAAAAAAAGTCATAGTATAGTAAGGCGTTTTTTTCGGCCAAAAAAAGTCAAAAATTTTTTTGACCTCAAAATGTCATAAAAAACGTCATAGTATAGTAAGGCGTCAAAATCGGCCAAAAAATGTCAAAAAAAAATTTGACCTCAAAATGTCATAAAAAACGTCATAGTATAGTAAGGCGTTTTTTTCGGCCAAAAAAAGTCAAAAAAAATTTTGACCTCAAAATGTCATAAAAAACGTCATAGTATAGTAAGGCGTTTTTTTCGCCTAAAAAAGTCAAAAAAATTTTTGACCTCAAAATGTCATAAAAAACGTCATAGTATAGTAAGGCGTTTTTTTCAGCCTAAAAAAGTCAAAAAAATTTTTGACCTCAAAATGTCATAAAAAACGACATAGTATAGTAAGGCGTCAAAATCGGAGAAAGAAAGTCAAATTTTTTTTTACCTCAAAATATCATAAAAAACGACATAGTATAGTAAGGCGTCAAAATCGGCCAAATAAAGTCAAAAAATTTTTTGACCTCAAAATGTCATAAAAAACGACATAGTATAGTAAGGCGTTTTTTTCGGCCTAAAAAAGTCAAAAATTTTTTTGACCTCAAAATGTCATAAAAAACGTCATAGTATAGTAAGGCGTTTTTTTCGGCCTAAAAAAGTCAAAAAATTTTTGACCTCAAAATGTCTTAAAAAACGTCATAGTATAGTAAGGCGTCAAAATCGGCCAAAAAAAGTCAAAAAAAATTTTGACCTCAAAATGTCATAAAAAACGTCATAGTATAGTAAGGCGTTTTTTTCGGCCAAAAAATGTCAAAAAAAATTTTGACCTCAAAATGTCATAAAAAACGTCATAGTATAGTAAGGCGTTTTTTTCGGCCAAAAAAAGTCAAAAAAAAATTTGACCTCAAAATGTCATAAAAAACGTCATAGTATAGTAAGGCGTTTTTTTCAGCCTAAAAAAGTCAAAAAAATTTTTGACCTCAAAATGTCATAAAAAACGACATAGTATAGTAAGGCGTCAAAATCGGAGAAAGAAAGTCAAATTTTTTTTTACCTCAAAATATCATAAAAAACGACATAGTATAGTAAGGCGTCAAAATCGGCCAAATAAAGTCAAAAAATTTTTTGACCTCAAAATGTCATAAAAAACGTCATAGTATAGTAAGGCGTTTTTTTCGGCCAAAAAAAGTCAAAAAAAATTTTGACCTCAAAATGTCATAAAAAACGTCATAGTATAGTAAGGCGTTTTTTTTTTCGGCCTAAAAAAGTCAAAAAAATTTTTGACCTCAAAATGTCATAAAAAACGTCATAGTATAGTAAGGCGTTTTTTTTCGGCCAAAAAAAGTCAAAATTTTTTTTGACCTCAAAATGTCATAAAAAACGTCATAGTATAGTAAGGCGTTTTTTTCGGCCTAAAAAAGTCAAAAATTTTTTTGACCTCAAAATGTCAAAAAAACGTCATAGTATAGTAAGGCGTCAAAATCAGCCAAAAAAAGTCAATATTTTTTTTGACCTCAAAATGTCATAAAAAACGTCATAGTATAGTAAGGCGTCAAAATCGGCCAAAAAAAGTCAAAAAATTTTTTGACCTCAAACTGTCTTAAAAAACGTCATAGTATAGTAAGGCGTTTTTTTCGGCCTAAAAAAGTCAAAAATTATTTTGACCTCAAAATGTCATAAAAAACGTCATAGTATAGTAAGGCGTTTTTTTCGGCCAAAAAAAGTCAAAAAAAATTTTGACCTCAAAATGTCATAAAAAACGTCATAGTATAGTAAGGCGTTTTTTTCGGCCTAAAAAAGTCAAAAAAATTTTTGACCTCAAAATGTCATAAAAAACGTCATAGTATAGTAAAAAATGTCATAGTATAGTAAGGCGTTTTTTTCGGCCTAAAAAAGTCAAAAAATTTTTGACCTCAAAATGTCTTAAAAAATGTCATAGTATAGTAAGGCATCAAAATCGGCCAAAAAAAGTCAAAAAAAATTTTGACCTCAAAATGTCATAAAAAACGTCATAGTATAGTAAGGCGTTTTTTTCGGCCAAAAAAAGTCAAAAAAAATTTTGACCTCAAAATGTCATAAAAAACGTCATAGTATAGTAAGGCGTTTTTTTTTTCGGCCTAAAAAAGTCAAAAAAATTTTTGACCTCAAAATGTCATAAAAAACGTCATCGTATAGTAAGGCGTCAAAATCGGCCAAAAAAAGTCAAAAATTTTTTTGACCTCAAAATGTCATAAAAAACGTCATCGTATAGTAAGGCGTCAAAATCGGCCAAAAAAAGTCAAAATTTTTTTTGACCTCAAAATGTCATAAAAAACGTCATAGTATAGTAAGGCGTTTTTTTTTCGGCCACAAAAAGTCAAAATTTTTTTTGACCTCAAAATGTCTTAAAAAACGTCATAGTATAGTAAGGCGTTTTTTTTCGGCCAAAAAAAGTCAAAAAAATTTTTGACCTCAAAATGTCATAAAAAACGTCATAGTATAGTAAGGCGTTTTTTTCGGCCAAAAAAAGTCAAAATTTTTTTTGACCTCAAAATGTCATAAAAAAACGTCATAGTATAGTAAGGCGTCAAAATCGGCCAAAAAAAGTCAAAAAATTTTTTGACCTCAAAATGTCATAAAAAACGTCATAGTATAGTAAGGCGTTTTTTTCGGCCTAAAAAAGTCAAAAAAATTTTTGACCTCAAAATGTCTTAAAAAACGTCATAGTATAGTAAGGCGTTTTTTTCGGCCTAAAAAAGTCAAGAAATTTTTGACCTCAAAATGTCTTAAAAAACGTCATAGTATAGTAAGGCGTCAAAATCGGCCAAAAAAAGTCAAAAAATTTTTTGACCTCAAAATGTCATAAAAAACGTCATGGTATAGTAAGGCGTTTTTTTCGCCTAAAAAAGTCAAAAAAATTTTTGACCTCAAAATGTCATAAAAAACGTCATAGTATAGTAAGGCGTTTTTTTTCGGCCAAAAAAAGTCAAAAAAATTTTTTACCTCAAAATATCATAAAAAACGACATAGTATAGTAAGGCGTCAAAATCGGCCAAATAAAGTCAAAAAATTTTTTGACCTCAAAATGTCATAAAAAACGACATAGTATAGTAAGGCGTTTTTTTCGGCCTAAAAAAGTCAAAAATTTTTTTGACCTCAAAATGTCATAAAAAACGTCATAGTATAGTAAGGCGTTTTTTTTTTCGGCCAAAAAAAGTCAAAAATTTTTTTGACCTCAAAATGTCTTAAAAAACGTCATAGTATAGTAAGGCGTTTTTTTCGGCCAAAAAAAGTCAAAAAAATTTTTGACCTCAAAATGTCATAAAAAACGTCATAGGCGTTTTTTTCGTCCTAAAAAAGTCAAAAAAATTTTTGACCTCAAAATGTCATAAAAAACGTCATAGTATAGTAAGGCTTTTTTTTGGGCCAAAAAAAGTCAATATTTTTTTTGACCTCAAAATGTCATAAAAAACGTCATAGTATAGTAAGGCGTTTTTTTCGGCCAAAAAAAGTCAAAATTTTTTTTGACCTCAAAATGTCATAAAAAAACGTCATAGTATAGTAAGGCGTCAAAATCGGCCAAAAAAAGTCAAAAATTTTTTTGACCTCAAAATGTCATAAAAAACGTCATAGTATAGTAAGGCGTCAAAATCGGCCAAAAAAAGTCAAAAAAATTTTTGACCTCAAAATGTCTTAAAAAACGTCATAGTATAGTAAGGCGTTTTTTTCGGCCTAAAAAAGTCAAAAAATTTTTTGACCTCAAAATGTCATAAAAAAAGTCATAGTATAGTAAGGCGTTTTTTTCGGCCTAAAAAATTCAAAAATTTTTTTGACCTCAAAATGTCATAAAAAACGTCATAGTATAGTAAGGCGTTTTTTTTTTTTCGGCCAAAAAAAGTCAAAATTTTTTTTGACCTCAAAATGTCATAAAAAACGTCATAGTATAGTAAGGCGTTTTTTTCGGCCAAAAAAAGTCAAAAAAAATTTTGACCTCAAAATGTCATAAAAAACGTCATAGTATAGTAAGGCGTTTTTTTCGGCCAAAAAAAGTCAAAAAAAATTTTGACCTCAAAATGTCATAAAAAATGTCATAGTATAGTAAGGCGTTTTTTTCGGCCTAAAAAAGTCAAAAAAAATTTTGACCTCAAAATGTCATAAAAACGTCATAGTATAGTAAGGCGTTTTTTTTTTTGCCTAAAAAAGTCAAAATTTTTTTTGACCTCAAAATGTCATAAAAAACGTCATAGTATAGTAAGGCGTTTTTTTTTTCGGCCAAAAAAAGTCAAAATTTTTTTTGACCTCAAAATGTCATAAAAAACGTCATAGTATCGGAAGGCGTCAAAATCGGACAAAAAAAGTCAAAAATTTTTTTGACCTCAAAATGTCATAAAAAACGTCATCGTATAGTAAGGCGTCAAAATCGGCCAAAAAAAGTCAAAAAATTTTTTGACCTCAAAATGTCATAAAAAACGTCATAGTATAGTAAGGCGTTTTTTTCGCCTAAAAAAGTCAAAAAAATTTTTGACCTCAAAATGTCATAAAAAACGTCATAGTATAGTAAGGCGTTTTTTTCGGCCTAAAAAAGTCAAAATTTTTTTTTACCTCAAAATGTCATAAAAAACATCATAGTATAGTAAGGCGTCAAAATCGGCCAAAAAAAGTCAATATTTTTTTTGACCTCAAAATGTCATAAAAAACGTCATAGTATAGTAAGGCGTCAAAATCGGCCAAAAAAAGTCTAAAAAATTTTTGACCTCAAAATGTCTTAAAAAACGTCATAGTATAGTAAGGCGTTTTTTTCGGCCAAAAAAAGTCAAAAATTTTTTTGACCTCAAAATGTCATAAAAAAAGTCATAGTATAGTAAGGCGTTTTTTTCGGCCTAAAAAATTCAAAATTTTTTTGACCTCAAAATGTCATAAAAAACGTCATAGTATAGTAAGGCGTTTTTTTCGGCCTAAAAAAGTCAAAAAAAATTTTGACCTCAAAATGTCATAAAAAACGTCATAGTATAGTAAGGCGTTTTTTTCGGCCTAAAAAACTCAAAAAAATTTTTTGACCTCAAAATGTCATAAAAAACGTCATAGTATAGTAAGGCGTTTTTTTTTTCGGCCAAAAAAAGTCAAAAATTTTTTTGACCTCAAAATGTCATAAAAAACATCATAGTATAGTAAGGCGTTTTTTTCCACCTAAAAAAGTCAAAAAAATTTTTGACCTCAAAATGTCATAAAAAACGTCATAGTATAGTAAGGCGTTTTTTTCGGCCAAAAAAAGTCAAAAAATTTTTTGACCTCAAAATGTCATAAAAAACATCATAGTATAGTAAGGCGTTTTTTTCAGCAAAAAAAAGTCAACATTTTTTTTTACCTCAAAATGTCATAAAAATAGAATAGAATAGAATAGAATAGAATGGCTTTTATTGTCATTGGACATCTTTTACATGTACAACGAGATGGAAAGCATCTCCTTCTCCAGTGCAACATGTATGAATATACAACATAGAATAGAATAAAAATAAAATAAAATAAGATTAAGTTAAGTAAGTTTAGTGCAAAGTCAAAAATATAAAAGGAAAGCTATACAACAATATGAAGAGAAAGAAGCAAAATACAGGGGGGGGGGCATGGTGCACAGTTCAAGTATGGGTTATTGCACATTAATGAATATTGCACAGTATACGGATATTGCACGGTGAGTGGATAGAGGGAAGGAAGTCCGGGGGGTCAGGGGAATAGACTGTGGGGTTCAGTGCATGTGTGAGTTCAGTATGGTTATGGCTTTTGGGAAAAAACTGTCTCTGAGTCTGTTAGTCTTTGTTCTGATGTGCCTGTAGCGCCTTCCTGAGGGCAACAGGTCAAACAGAGCAAAGCCAGGGTGGGAGCTGTCCTTGGTGATGCTCTTTGCTCTGCTGAGGCAGCGGGAGGTGTAAATGTCCATCAGGGAGGGGAGGGGGCAGCCGATGATCTTCTGTGCCACCTTAACTACCCTCTGAAGCCTCTCCCTGTCTGCCATGGTGCAGCTGCCGTACCATACTGTGATGCAGTACATCAGCAGGCTCTCAATGGACGAGCGGTAGAAGGTCAGAAACAGGATGGAGTCCAGGTTGTGCTTCCTGAGTACCCTCAGGAAGTGTAGCCGCTGCTGAGCCTTCTTAATGACCGCTGTGATGTTCTCTGCCCAGGAGATGTCAGCGGAGATGAGGATCCCAAGAAACCGGAAAGTGTGGACTCTCTCCACGCACTCGCCATTGATGTAGAGGGGGGCTAAGTTGGTGCTGTGCCTCCTGAAGTCGACAATGATCTCCTTGGTTTTCTTGGTGTTCAGAGCCAGGTTGTTCTCCGAACACCAGGATGCCAACTTCAGGACCTCTTCTCTGTAGGCTGCTTCATCTCCCTTTGAGATGAGTCCGACCACTGTGGACAAAAAACGTCATAGTATAGAAAGGCTTCAAAATCGGCCAAAAAAAGTCAAAAAAATTTTTGACCTCAAAATGTCATAAAAAACGTCATAGTATAGTAAGGCGTTTTTTTCGGCCAAAAAAAGTCAAAAAAATTTTTGACCTCAAAATGTCATAAAAAACGTCATAGTATAGTAAGGCGTTTTTTTCGGCCAAAAAAAGTCAACATTTTTTTGGACCTCAAAATGTCATAAAAAACGTCATAGAATAGTAAGGCGTCAAAATCGGCGAAAAAAAGTCAAAAAAAATTTTGACCTCAAAATGTCATAAAAAACGTCATAGTATATTATGTCGTCAAAATCGAAAAAAAAAAGTCAAAATTTTTTTTGACCTCAAAATGTCATAAAAAACGTCATAGTATAGTAAGGCGTCTAATTAGGCCAAAAAAAGGCAAAACATTTTTTGACATCAAAATGTCATAAAAAACATCATAGTATAGTAAGGCGTAAAAATCGGCCAAAAAATTTGAAAAAACGTACCACAAAAAGGGGGGTCCAAACCACTCCTGAGGCCCCGAAACGCGCTCCTAGACACTTTCTGAGGGAACACTTTTGGCCTCTCACACTTAGGCATGTGAGCCCTGTACATTCTTAACCATCCGAAACACCAACTTCAACTTGACAAAAAGTACCACAAAAAGGGGGGTCCAAACCACTCCTGAGGCCCCGAAACGCGCTCCTAGACACTTTCTGGGGGAACACTTTTGGCCTCTCACACTTAGGCCTGTGAGCCCTGTACACTCTTGACCACCCTAAACACCAACTTCAACTTGACAAAAAGTACCACAAAAAGGGGGGTCCAAACCACTCCTGAGGCCCCGAAACGCGCTCCTAGACACTTTCTGAGGGAACACTTTTGGCCTCTCACACTTTGGCAAATTTTCACTCTCCCAACTCACTTATATGGAGGAACTTCAAATGCTCATAACTCTGGAACCCTAAGTCCTAGAGACTCAAGGGTGGTACCGTTGGACTCGGGGTACCCACAAATGGGGGGATAGGACAAGGTCCCATGGCTTTATCTTGCTCCCCTGAGAATCAGTTAAAACTGACCCTGGTTAAAACCCCAAATTTTCACTCTCCCAACTCCCTTATCTGGGGGAACTTCAAATGCTCACAACTCCAGAACCCTACGTCCTAGAGACTCGAGGGTGGTACCGTTGGACTCGGGGTACACACAAATGGGGGGGTAGGACAAGGTCCCATGTCTCTATATTGCTCCCCTGAGAATCGCTCAAAACAGACCCTGGTTAAAACTCCAAGCCCTGTACAGTCTTAACAACCCTAAACACCAACTTCAACTTGACAAAAAGTACCACAAAAAGGGGGGTCCATACCACTCCTGAGGCCCCGAAACGCGCTCCTAGACACTTTCTGGGGGAACACTTTTGGCCTCTCACACTTAGGCCTGTGAGCCCTGTACACTCTTAACCACCCGAAACACCAACTTCAACTTGACAAAAAGTACCACAAAAAGGGGGGTCCAAACCACTCCTGAGGCCCTGAAACGCGCTCCTAGACACTTTCTGGGGGAACACTTTTGGCCTCTCACACTTAGGCCTGTGAGCCCTGTACTCTTTTGACCACCGTGAACACCAGCTTCGGCTTGACAAAAAGTGCCACAAAAAGGGGGGTCCAAACCACTACTGAGGCCCCGAAACGTGCTCCTAGACACTTTCTGGGGGAACACTTTTGGCCTCTCACACTTAGGCCTGTGAGCCCTGTACACTCTTAACCACCCGAAACACCAACTTCACCTTGACAAAAAGTACCACAAAAAGGGGGGTCCACACCACTCCTGAGGCCCCGAAACGCGCTCCTAGACACTTTCTGGGGGAACACTTTTGGCCTCTCACACTTAGGCCTGTGAGCCCTGTACACTCTTAACCACCCGAAACACCAACTTCAGCTTGACAAAAAGTACCACAAAAAGGGGGGTCCAAACCACTCCTGAGGCCCCGAAACGCGCTCCTAGACACTTTCTGGGGGAACTTCAAATGCTCATAACTCTGGAACCCTAAGTCCTAGAGACTCAACGGTGGTACCGTTGGACTCGGGGTACCCACAAATGGGGGGGTAGGACAAGGTCGCATGGCTTTATCTTGCTCCCCTGAGAATCGGTTAAAACTGACCCTGGTTAAAACCCCAAATTTTCACTCTCCCAACTCCCTTATTTGGGGGAACTTCAAATGCTCATAACTCCAGAACCCTAAGTCCTAGAGACTCGAGGGTGGTACCGTTGGACTCGGGGTACACACTAATGGGGGGGTAGGACAAGGTCCCATATCTCTATATTGCTCCCCTGAGAATCGATCAAAACAGACCCTGGTTAAAACTCCAAGCCCTGTACAGTCTTAACAACCCTAAACACCAACTTCAACTTGACAAAAAGTACCACAAAAAGGGGGGTCCATGCCACTCCTAAGGCCCCGAAACGCGCTCCTAGACACTTTCTGGGGGAACACTTTTGGCCTCTCACACTTAGGCTTGTGAGCCCTGTACACTCTTAACCACCCGAAACACCAACTTCAGCTTGACAAAAAGTACCACAAAAAGGGGGGTCCAAACCACTCCTGAGGCCCCGAACCGCGCTCCTAGACACTTTCTGGGGGAACACTTTTGGCCTCTCACAGGCCTGTGAGCCCTGTACACTCTTAACCACCCGAAACACCTTCACCTTGACAAAAAGTACCACAAAAAGGGGGGTCCAAACCACTCCTGAGGCCCCGAAATGCGCTCCTAGACACTTTCTGGGGGAACACTTTTGGCCTCTCACACTTAGGCTTGTGAGCCCTGTACTCTTTTAACCACCGTGAACACCAACTTCAACTTGACAAAAAGTACCACAAAAGGGGGGGTCCAAACCACTCCTGAGGCCCCGAAACGCGCTCCTAGACACTTTCTGAGGGAACACTTTTGGCCTCTCACTGGCAAATTTTCACTCTCCCAACTCACTTATATGGAGGAACTTCAAATGCTCATAACTCTGGAACCCTAAGTCCTAGAGACTCAAGGGTGGTACCGTTGGACTCGGGGTACCCACAAATGGGGGGATAGGACAAGGTCCCATGGCTTTATCTTGCTCCCCTGAGAATCAGTTAAAACTGACCCTGGTTAAAACCCAAAATTTTCACTCTCCCAACTCCCTTATCTGGGGGAACTTCAAATGCTCACAACTCCAGAACCCTACGTCCTAGAGACTCGAGGGTGGTACCGTTGGACTCGGGGTACACACAAATGGGGGGGTAGGACAAGGTCCCATGTCTCTATATTGCTCCCCTGAGAATCGCTCAAAACAGACCCTGGTTAAAACTCCAAGCCCTGTACAGTCTTAACAACCCTAAACACCAACTTCAACTTGACAAAAAGTACCACAAAAAGGGGGGTCCATACCACTCATAAGGCCCCGAAACGCGATCCTAGACACTTTCTGGGGGAACACTTTTGGCCTCTCACACTTAGGCCTGTGAGCCCTGTACACTCTTAACCACCCGAAACACCAACTTCAACTTGACAAAAAGTACCACAAAAAGGGGGGTCCAAACCACTCCTGAGGCCCTGAAACGCGCTCCTAGACACTTTCTGAGGGAACACTTTTGGCCTCTCACACTTTGGCATGTGAGCCCTGTACATTCTTAACCATCCGCAACACGAACTTCAACTTGACAAAAAGTACCACAAAAAGGGGGGTCCAAACCACTCCTGAGGCCCCGAAACGCGCTCCTAGACACTTTCTGGGGGAACACTTTTGGCCTCTCACACTTAGGCCTGTGAGCCCTGTACACTCTTGACCACCCTAAACACCAACTTCAACTTCACAAAAAGTACCACAAAAAGGGGGGTCCAAACCACTCCTGAGGCCCCGAAACACGCTCCTAGACACTTTCTGGGGGAACACTTTTGGCCTCTCACACTTAGGCCTGTGAGCCCTGTACTCTTTTGACCACCGTGAACACCAGCTTCGGCTTGACAAAAAGTACCACAAAAAGGGGGGTCCAAACTACTACTGAGGCCCCGAAACGCGCTCCTAGACACTTTCTGGGGGAACACTTTTGGCCTCTCACACTTAGGCCTGTGAGCCCTGTACTCTTTTGACCACCGTGAACACCAGCTTCGGCTTGACAAAAAGTACCACAAAAAGGGGGGTCCAAACCACTCCTGAGGCCCCGAAATGCGCTCCTAGACACTTTCTGGGGGAACACTTTTGGCCTCTCACACTTAGGCATGTGAGCCCTGTACATTCTTAACCATCCGTAACACGAACTTCAACTTGACAAAAAGTACCACAAAAAGGGGGGTCCAAACCACTCCTGAGGCCCCGAAATGCGCTCCTAGACACTTTCTGGGGGAACACTTTTGGCCTCTCACACTTAGGCCTGTGAGCCCTGTACACTCTTGACCACCCGAAACACCAACTTCAACTTGACAAAAAGTACCACAAAAAGGGGGGTCCAAACCACTCCTGAGGCCCCGAAACGCGCTCCTAGACACTTTCTGGGGGAACACTTTTGGCCTCTCACACTTAGGCCTGTGAGCCCTGTACACTCTTAACCACCCGAAACACCACCTACAGCTTGAAAAAAAGTACCACAAAAAGGGGGGTCCAAACCACTCCTGAGGCCCCGAAACTCGCTCCTAGACACTTTCTGGGGGAACACTTTTGGCCTCTCACACTTAGGCTTGTGAGCCCTGTACTCTTTTGACCACCGTGAACACCAACTTCAACTTGACAAAAAGTACCACAAAAAGGGGGGTCCAAACCACTCCTGAGGCCCTGAAACGCGCTCCTAGACACTTTCTGAGGGAACACTTTTGGCCTCTCACACTTTGGCAAATTTTCACTCTCCCAACTCACTTATATGGAGGAACTTCAAATGCTCATAACTCTGGAACCCTAAGTCCTAGAGACTCAAGGGTGGTACCGTTGGACTCGGGGTACCCACAAATGGGGGGGTAGGACAAGGTCGCATGGCTTTATCTTGCTCCCCTGAGAATCAGTTAAAACTGACCCTGGTTAAAACCCCAAATTTTAACTCTCCCAACTCCCTTATCTGGGGGAACTTCAAATGCTCACAACTCCAGAACCCTAAGTCCTAGATACTCGAGGGGGGTACCGTTGGACTCGGGGTACACACAAATGGGGGGGTAGGACAAGGCCCCATATCTCTATCTTGCTCCCCTGAGAATCGATCAAAACAGACCCTGGTTAAAACTCCAAGCCCTGTACACTCTTAACCACCCGAAACACCAACTTCACCTTGACAAAAAGTACCACAAAAAGGGGGGTCCAAACCACTCCTGAGGCCCCGAAACGCGCTCCTAGACACTTTCTGGGGGAACACTTTTGGCCTCTCACACTTAGGCCTGTGAGCCCTGTACACTCTTAACCACCCGGAACACCAACTTCGGCTTGACAAAAAGTACCACAAAAAGGGGGGTCCAAACCACTCCTGAGGCCCCGAAATGCGCTCCTAGACACTTTCTGGGGGAACACTTTTGGCCTCTCACACTTAGGCATGTGAGCCCTGTACATTCTTAACCATCCGTAACACGAACTTCAACTTGACAAAAAGTACCACAAAAAGGGGGGTCCAAACCACTCCTGAGGCCCCGAAACGCGCTCCTAGACACTTTCTGGGGGAACACTTTTGGCCTCTCACACTTAGGCCTGTGAGCCCTGTACACTCTTAACCACCCGAAACACCACCTACAGCTTGAAAAAAAGTACCACAAAAAGGGGGGTCCAAACCACTCCTGAGGCCCCGAAACTCGCTCCTAGACACTTTCTGGGGGAACACTTTTGGCCTCTCACACTTAGGCTTGTGAGCCCTGTACTCTTTTGACCACCGTGAACACCAACTTCAACTTGACAAAAAGTACCACAAAAAGGGGGGTCCAAACCACTCCTGAGGCCCCGAAACGCGCTCCTAGACACTTTCTGAGGGAACACTTTTGGCCTCTCACACTTTGGCAAATTTTCACTCTCCCAACTCACTTATATGGAGGAACTTCAAATGCTCATAACTCTGGAACCCTAAGTCCTAGAGACTCAAGGGTGGTACCGTTGGACTCGGGGTACCCACAAATGGGGGGGTAGGACAAGGTCGCATGGCTTTATCTTGCTCCCCTGAGAATCAGTTAAAACTGACCCTGGTTAAAACCCCAAATTTTAACTCTCCCAACTCCCTTATCTGGGGGAACTTCAAATGCTCACAACTCCAGAACCCTAAGTCCTAGATAATCGAGGGGGGTACCGTTGGACTCGGGGTACACACAAATGGGGGGGTAGGACAAGGTCCCATATCTCTATCTTGCTCCCCTGAGAATCGGTCAAAACAGACCCTGGTTAAAACTCCAAGCCCTGTACAGTCTTAACAACCCTAAACACCAACTTCAACTTGACAAAAAGTACCACA
Source organism: Toxotes jaculatrix (assembly GCF_017976425.1). Taxonomy (NCBI): domain Eukaryota; kingdom Metazoa; phylum Chordata; class Actinopteri; family Toxotidae; genus Toxotes; species Toxotes jaculatrix. The sequence goes on along the minus strand of NC_054401.1, from coordinate 1,349,947 downwards.
AAAAGGGGGGTCCAAACCACTCCTGAGGCCCCGAAACGCGCTCCTAGACACTTTCTGGGGGAACACTTTTGGCCTCTCACACTTAGGCCTGTGAGCCCTGTACACTCTTAACCACCCGAAACACCAAATTCAACTTGACAAAAAGTACCACAAAAAGGGGGGTCCAAACCACTCCTGAGGCCCCGAAACACGCTCCTAGACACTTTCTGGGGGAACACTTTTGGCCTCTCACACTTAGGCTTGTGAGCCCTGTACTCTTTTGACCACCGTGAACACCAGCTTCGGCTTGACAAAAAGTACCACAAAAAGGGGGGTCCAAACCACTCCTGAGGCCCTGAAACGCGCTCCTAGACACTTTCTGAGGGAACACTTTTGGCCTCTCACACTTTGGCAAATTTTCACTCTCCCAACTCACTTATATGGAGGAACTTCAAATGCTCATAACTCTGGAACCCTAAGTCCTAGAGACTCAAGGGTGGTACCGTTGGACTCGGGGTACCCACAAATGGGGGGATAGGACAAGGTCCCATGGCTTTATCTTGCTCCCCTGAGAATCAGTTAAAACTGACCCTGGTTAAAACCCCAAATTTTCACTCTCCCAACTCCCTTATCTGGGGGAACTTCAAATGCTCACAACTCCAGAACCCTACGTCCTAGAGACTCGAGGGTGGTACCGTTGGACTCGGGGTACACACAAATGGGGGGGTAGGACAAGGTCCCATGTCTCTATAATGCTCCCCTGAGAATCGCTCAAAACAGACCCTGGTTAAAACTCCAAGCCCTGTACAGTCTTAACAACCCTAAACACCAACTTCAACTTGACAAAAAGTACCACAAAAAGGGGGGTCCATACCACTCATAAGGCCCCGAAACGCGCTCCTAGACACTTTCTGGGGGAACACTTTTGGCCTCTCACACTTAGGCATGTGAGCCCTGTACACTCTTAACCACCCGAAACACCACCTTCAGCTTGACAAAAAGTACCACAAAAAGGGGGGTCCAAACCACTCCTGAGGCCCTGAAACGCGCTCCTAGACACTTTCTGAGGGAACACTTTTGGCCTCTCACACTTTGGCAAATTTTCACTCTCCCAACTCACTTATATGGAGGAACTTCAAATGCTCATAACTCTGGAACCCTAAGTCCTAGAGACTCAAGGGTGGTACCGTTGGACTCGGGGTACCCACAAATGGGGGGATAGGACAAGGTCCCATGGCTTTATCTTGCTCCCCTGAGAATCAGTTAAAACTGACCCTGGTTAAAACCCCAAATTTTCACTCTCCCAACTCCCTTATCTGGGGGAACTTCAAATGCTCACAACTCCAGAACCCTACGTCCTAGAGACTCGAGGGTGGTACCGTTGGACTCGGGGTACACACAAATGGGGGGGTAGGACAAGGTCCCATGTCTCTATAATGCTCCCCTGAGAATCGCTCAAAACAGACCCTGGTTAAAACTCCAAGCCCTGTACAGTCTTAACAACCCTAAACACCAACTTCAACTTGACAAAAAGTACCACAAAAAGGGGGGTCCATACCACTCATAAGGCCCCGAAACGCGCTCCTAGACACTTTCTGGGGGAACACTTTTGGCCTCTCACACTTAGGCATGTGAGCCCTGTACACTCTTAACCACCCGAAACACCACCTTCAGCTTGACAAAAAGTACCACAAAAAGGGGGGTCCAAACCACTCCTGAGGCCCCGAAACGCGCTCCTAGACACTTTCTGAGGGAACACTTTTGGCCTCTCACACTTTGGCAAATTTTCACTCTCCCAACTCACTTATATGGAGGAACTTCAAATGCTCATAACTCTGGAACCCTAAGTCCTAGAGACTCAAGGGTGGTACCGTTGGACTCGGGGTACCCACAAATGGGGGGATAGGACAAGGTCCCATGGCTTTATCTTGCTCCCCTGAGAATCAGTTAAAACTGACCCTGGTTAAAACCCAAAATTTTCACTCTCCCAACTCCCTTATCTGGGGGAACTTCAAATGCTCACAACTCCAGAACCCTACGTCCTAGAGACTCGAGGGTGGTACCGTTGGACTCGGGGTACACACAAATGGGGGGGTAGGACAAGGTCCCATGTCTCTATATTGCTCCCCTGAGAATCGCTCAAAACAGACCCTGGTTAAAACTCCAAGCCCTGTACAGTCTTAACAACCCTAAACACCAACTTCAACTTGACAAAAAGTACCACAAAAAGGGGGGTCCAAACCACTCCTGAGGCCCCGAAACGCGCTCCTAGACACTTTCTGGGGGAACACTTTTGGCCTCTCACACTTAGGCCTGTGAGCCCTGTACACTCTTAACCACCCGGAACACCAACTTCGGCTTGACAAAAAGTACCACAAAAAGGGGGGTCCAAACTACTACTGAGGCCCCGAAACGCGCTCCTAGACACTTTCTGGGGGAACACTTTTGGCCTCTCACACTTAGGCCTGTGAGCCCTGTACATTCTTAACCATCCGTAACACGAACTTCAACTTGACAAAAAGTACCACAAAAAGGGGGGTCCAAACCACTCCTGAGGCCCCGAAATGCGCTCCTAGACACTTTCTGGGGGAACACTTTTGGCCTCTCACACTTAGGCCTGTGAGCCCTGTACACTCTTGACCACCCGAAACACCAACTTCAACTTGACAAAAAGTACCACAAAAAGGGGGGTCCAAACCACTCCTGAGGCCCCGAAACGCGCTCCTAGACACTTTCTGGGGGAACACTTTTGGCCTCTCACACTTAGGCCTGTGAGCCCTGTACACTCTTAACCACCCGAAACACCACCTACAGCTTGAAAAAAAGTACCACAAAAAGGGGGGTCCAAACCACTCCTGAGGCCCCGAAACTCGCTCCTAGACACTTTCTGGGGGAACACTTTTGGCCTCTCACACTTAGGCTTGTGAGCCCTGTACTCTTTTGACCACCGTGAACACCAACTTCAACTTGACAAAAAGTACCACAAAAAGGGGGGTCCAAACCACTCCTGAGGCCCTGAAACGCGCTCCTAGACACTTTCTGAGGGAACACTTTTGGCCTCTCACACTTTGGCAAATTTTCACTCTCCCAACTCACTTATATGGAGGAACTTCAAATGCTCATAACTCTGGAACCCTAAGTCCTAGAGACTCAAGGGTGGTACCGTTGGACTCGGGGTACCCACAAATGGGGGGATAGGACAAGGTCCCATGGCTTTATCTTGCTCCCCTGAGAATCAGTTAAAACTGACCCTGGTTAAAACCCCAAATTTTCACTCTCCCAACTCCCTTATCTGGGGGAACTTCAAATGCTCACAACTCCAGAACCCTACGTCCTAGAGACTCGAGGGTGGTACCGTTGGACTCGGGGTACACACAAATGGGGGGGTAGGACAAGGTCCCATGTCTCTATAATGCTCCCCTGAGAATCGCTCAAAACAGACCCTGGTTAAAACTCCAAGCCCTGTACAGTCTTAACAACCCTAAACACCAACTTCAACTTGACAAAAAGTACCACAAAAAGGGGGGTCCAAACCACTCCTGAGGCCCCGAAACGCGCTCCTAGACACTTTCTGGGGGAACACTTTTGGCCTCTCACACTTAGGCCTGTGAGCCCTGTACACTCTTAACCACCCGAAACACCAACTTCAACTTGACAAAAACTACCACAAAAAGGGGGGTCCAAACCACTCCTGAGGCCCCGAAATGCGCTCCTAGACACTTTCTGGGGGAACACTTTTGGCCTCTCACACTTAGGCCTGTGAGCCCTGTACACTCTTGACCACCCGAAACACGAACTTCAACTTGACAAAAAGTACCACAAAAAGGGGGGTCCAAACCACTCCTGAGGCCCCGAAACGCGCTCCTAGACACTTTCTGGGGGAACACTTTTGGCCTCTCACACTTAGGCCTGTGAGCCCTGTACACTCTTGACCACCCGAAACACCACCTTCAGCTTGACAAAAAGTACTACAAAAAGGGGGGTCAAAACCACTCCTGAGGCCCCGAAACGCGCTCCTAGACACTTTCTGGGGGAACACTTTTGGCCTCTCACACTTAGGCCTGTGAGCCCTGTACACTCTTGACCACCCGAAACACCACCTACAGCTTGAAAAAAAGTACCACAAAAAGGGGGGTCCAAACCACTCCTGAGGCCCCGAAACGCGCTCCTAGACACTTTCTGAGGGAACACTTTTGGCCTCTCACACTGGCAAATTTTCACTCTCCCAACTCACTTATATGGAGGAACTTCAAAGGCTCATAACTCTGGAACCCTAAGTCCTAGAGACTCAAGGGTGGTACCGTTGGACTCGGGGTACCCACAAATGGGGGGGGTAGGACAAGGTCGCGTGGCTTTATCTTGCTCCCCTGAGAATCGGTTAAAACTGACCCTGGTTAAAACCCCAAATTTTCACTCTCCCAACTCCCTTATTTGGGGGAACTTCAAATGCTCATAACTCCAGAACCCTAAGTCCTAGAGACTCGAGGGTGGTACCGTTGGACTCGGGGTACACACAAATGGGGGGGTAGGACAAGGTCCCATATCTCTATACTGCTCCCCTGAGAATCGATCAAAACAGACCCTGGTTAAAACTCCAAGCCCTGTACACTCTTAACCACCCGGAACACCAACTTCGGCTTGACAAAAAGTACCACAAAAAGGGGGGTCCAAACCACTCCTGAGGCCCCGAAACGCGCTCCTAGACACTTTCTGGGGGAACACTTTTGGCCTCTCACAGGCCTGTGAGCCCTGTACACTCTTAACCACCCGAAACACCAGCTTCAGCTTGACAAAAAGTACCACAAAAAGGGGGGTCCAAACCACTCCTGAGGCCCCGAAACACGCTCCTAGACACTTTCTGGGGTAACACTTTTGGCCTCTCACACTTAGGCCTGTGAGCCCTGTACTCTTTTGACCACCGTGAACACCAGCTTCGGCTTGACAAAAAGTGCCACAAATATGGGGGTCCAAACCACTCCTGAGGCCCCGAAACGCGCTCCTAGACACTTTCTGGGGTAACACTTTTGGCCTCTCACACTTAGGCATGTGAGCCCTGTACATTCTTAACCATCCGTAACACGAACTTCAACTTGACAAAAAGTACCACAAAAAGGGGGGTCAAAACCACTCCTGAGGCCCCGAAACGCGCTCCTAGACACTTTCTGGGGTAACACTTTTGGCCTCTCACACTTAGGCCTGTGAGCCCTCTACACTCTTGACCACCCGAAACACCACCTACAGCTTGAAAAAAAGTACCACAAAAAGGGGGGTCCAAACCACTCCTGAGGCCCCGAAACGCGCTCCTAGACACTTTCTGAGGGAACACTTTTGGCCTCTCACACTGGCAAATTTTCACTCTCCCAACTCACTTATATGGAGGAACTTCAAATGCTCATAACTCTGGAACCCTAAGTCCTAGAGACTCAAGGGTGGTACCGTTGGACTCGGGGTACCCACAAATGGGGGGATAGGACAAGGTCCCATGGCTTTATCTTGCTCCCCTGAGAATCAGTTAAAACTGACCCTGGTTAAAACCCCAAATTTTCACTCTCCCATCTCCCTTATCTGGGGGAAGTTCAAATGCTCACAACTCCAGAACCCTACGTCCTAGAGACTCGAGGGTGGTACCGTTGGACTCGGGGTACACACAAATGGGGGGGTAGGACAAGGTCCCATGTCTCTATAATGCTCCCCTGAGAATCGCTCAAAACAGACCCTGGTTAAAACTCCAAGCCCTGTACAGTCTTAACAACCCTAAACACCAACTTCAACTTGACAAAAAGTACCACAGAAAGGGGGGTCCAAACCACTCCTGAGGCCCCGAAACGCGCTCCTAGACACTTTCTGGGGGAACACTTTTGGCCTCTCACACTTAGGCCTGTGAGCCCTGTACACTCTTAACAACCCTAAACACCAACTTCAACTTGACAAAAAGTACCACAAAAAGGGGGGTCCAAACCACTCCTGAGGCCCCGAAACGCGCTCCTAGACACTTTCTGGGGGAACACTTTTGGCCTCTCACACTTAGGCTTGTGAGCCCTGTACTCTTTTGACCACCGTGAACACCAACTTCAACTTGACAAAAAGTACCACAAAAAGGGGGGTCCAAACCACTCCTGAGGCCCTGAAACGCGCTCCTAGACACTTTCTGAGGGAACACTTTTGGCCTCTCACACTTTGGCAAATTTTCACTCTCCCAACTCACTTATATGGAGGATCTTCAAATGCTCATAACTCTGGAACCCTAAGTCCTAGAGACTCAAGGGTGGTACCGTTGGACTCGGGGTACCCACAAATGGGGGGATAGGACAAGGTCCCATGGCTTTATCTTGCTCCCCTGAGAATCAGTTAAAACTGACCCTGGTTAAAACCCCAAATTTTCACTCTCCCAACTCCCTTATCTGGGGGAACTTCAAATGCTCACAACTCCAGAACCCTAAGTCCTAGATACTCGAGGGGGGTACCGTTGGACTCGGGGTACACACAAATGGGGGGGTAGGACAAGGCCCCATATCTCTATCTTGCTCCCCTGAGAATCGATCAAAACAGACCCTGGTTAAAACTCCAAGCCCTGTACACTCTTAACCACCCGAAACACCAACTTCACCTTGACAAAAAGTACCACAAAAAGGGGGGTCCAAACCACTCCTGAGGCCCCGAAACGTGCTCCTAGACACTTTCTGGGGGAACACTTTTGGCCTCTCACACTTAGGCCTGTGAGCCCTGTACACTCTTAACCACCCGGAACACCAACTTCGGCTTGACAAAAAGTACCACAAAAAGGGGGGTCCAAACTACTACTGAGGCCCCGAAACGCGCTCCTAGACACTTTCTGGGGGAACACTTTTGGCCTCTCACACTTAGGCCTGTGAGCCCTGTACTCTTTTGACCACCGTGAACACCAGCTTCGGCTTGACAAAAAGTGCCACAAAAAGGGGGGTCCAAACCACTCCTGAGGCCCCGAAATGCGCTCCTAGACACTTTCTGGGGGAACACTTTTGGCCTCTCACACTTAGGCATGTGAGCCCTGTACATTCTTAACCATCCGTAACACGAACTTCAACTTGACAAAAAGTACCACAAAAAGGGGGGTCAAAACCACTCCTGAGGCCCCGAAACGCGCTCCTAGACACTTTCTGGGGGAACACTTTTGGCCTCTCACACTTAGGCCTGTGAGCCCTCTACACTCTTGACCACCCGAAACACCACCTACAGCTTGAAAAAAAGTACCACAAAAAGGGGGGTCCAAACCACTCCTGAGGCCCCGAAACGCGCTCCTAGACACTTTCTGAGGGAACACTTTTGGCCTCTCACACTGGCAAATTTTCACTCTCCCAACTCACTTATATGGAGGAACTTCAAATGCTCATAACTCTGGAACCCTAAGTCCTAGAGACTCAAGGGTGGTACCGTTGGACTCGGGGTACCCACAAATGGGGGGATAGGACAAGGTCCCATGGCTTTATCTTGCTCCCCTGAGAATCAGTTAAAACTGACCCTGGTTAAAACCCCAAATTTTCACTCTCCCATCTCCCTTATCTGGGGGAAGTTCAAATGCTCACAACTCCAGAACCCTACGTCCTAGAGACTCGAGGGTGGTACCGTTGGACTCGGGGTACACACAAATGGGGGGGTAGGACAAGGTCCCATGTCTCTATAATGCTCCCCTGAGAATCGCTCAAAACAGACCCTGGTTAAAACTCCAAGCCCTGTACAGTCTTAACAACCCTAAACACCAAATTCAACTTGACAAAAAGTACCACAAAAAGGGGGGTCCAAACCACTCCTGAGGCCCCGAAACGCGCTCCTAGACACTTTCTGGGGGAACACTTTTGGCCTCTCACACTTAGGCCTGTGAGCCCTGTACACTCTTAACAACCCTAAACACCAACTTCAACTTGACAAAAAGTACCACAAAAAGGGGGGTCCAAACCACTCCTGAGGCCCCGAAACGCGCTCCTAGACACTTTCTGGGGGAACACTTTTGGCCTCTCACACTTAGGCTTGTGAGCCCTGTACTCTTTTGACCACCGTGAACACCAACTTCAACTTGACAAAAAGTACCACAAAAAGGGGGGTCCAAACCACTCCTGAGGCCCTGAAACGCGCTCCTAGACACTTTCTGAGGGAACACTTTTGGCCTCTCACACTTTGGCAAATTTTCACTCTCCCAACTCACTTATATGGAGGATCTTCAAATGCTCATAACTCTGGAACCCTAAGTCCTAGAGACTCAAGGGTGGTACCGTTGGACTCGGGGTACCCACAAATGGGGGGATAGGACAAGGTCCCATGGCTTTATCTTGCTCCCCTGAGAATCAGTTAAAACTGACCCTGGTTAAAACCCCAAATTTTCACTCTCCCAACTCCCTTATCTGGGGGAACTTCAAATGCTCACAACTCCAGAACCCTAAGTCCTAGATACTCGAGGGGGGTACCGTTGGACTCGGGGTACACACAAATGGGGGGGTAGGACAAGGCCCCATATCTCTATCTTGCTCCCCTGAGAATCGATCAAAACAGACCCTGGTTAAAACTCCAAGCCCTGTACACTCTTAACCACCCGAAACACCAACTTCACCTTGACAAAAAGTACCACAAAAAGGGGGGTCCAAACCACTCCTGAGGCCCCGAAACGTGCTCCTAGACACTTTCTGGGGGAACACTTTTGGCCTCTCACACTTAGGCCTGTGAGCCCTGTACACTCTTAACCACCCGGAACACCAACTTCGGCTTGACAAAAAGTACCACAAAAAGGGGGGTCCAAACTACTACTGAGGCCCCGAAACGCGCTCCTAGACACTTTCTGGGGGAACACTTTTGGCCTCTCACACTTAGGCCTGTGAGCCCTGTACTCTTTTGACCACCGTGAACACCAGCTTCGGCTTGACAAAAAGTGCCACAAAAAGGGGGGTCCAAACCACTCCTGAGGCCCCGAAATGCGCTCCTAGACACTTTCTGGGGGAACACTTTTGGCCTCTCACACTTAGGCATGTGAGCCCTGTACATTCTTAACCATCCGTAACACGAACTTCAACTTGACAAAAAGTACCACAAAAAGGGGGGTCCAAACCACTCCTGAGGCCCCGAAATGCGCTCCTAGACACTTTCTGGGGGAACACTTTTGGCCTCTCACACTTAGGCCTGTGAGCCCTGTACACTCTTAACCACCCGAAACACCACCTACAGCTTGAAAAAAAGTACCACAAAAAGGGGGGTCCAAACCACTCCTGAGGCCCTGAAACGCGCTCCTAGACACTTTCTGAGGGAACACTTTTGGCCTCTCACACTTTGGTAAATTTTCACTCTCCCAACTCACTTATATGGAGGAACTTCAAATGCTCATAACTCTGGAACCCTAAGTCCTAGAGACTCAAGGGTGGTACTGTTGGACTCGGGGTACCCACAAATGGGGGGATAGGACAAGGTCCCATGGCTTTATCTTGCTCCCCTGAGAATCAGTTAAAACTGACCCTGGTTAAAACCCCAAATTTTCACTCTCCCAACTCCCTTATCTGGGGGAACTTCAAATGCTCACAACTCCAGAACCCTAAGTCCTAGATACTCGAGGGGGGTACCGTTGGACTCGGGGTACACACAAATGGGGGGGTAGGACAAGGTCCCATATCTCTATCTTGCTCCCCTGAGAATCGGTCAAAACAGACCCTGGTTAAAACTCCAAGCCCTGTACAGTCTTAACAACCCTAAACACCAACTTCAACTTGACAAAAAGTACCACAAAAAGGGGGGTCCAAACCACTCCTGAGGCCCCGAAACGCGCTCCTAGACACTTTCTGGGGGAACACTTTTGGCCTCTCACACTTAGGCCTGTGAGCCCTGTACACTCTTAACCACCCGGAACACCAACTTCGGCTTGACAAAAAGTACCACAAAAAGGGGGGTCCAAACTACTACTGAGGCCCCGAAACGCGCTCCTAGACACTTTCTGGGGGAACACTTTTGGCCTCTCACACTTAGGCCTGTGAGCCCTGTACACTCTTAACCACCCGGAACACCAACTTCGGCTTGACAAAAAGTACCACAAAAAGGGGGGTCCAAACTACTACTGAGGCCCCGAAACGCGCTCCTAGACACTGTCTGGGGGAACACTTTTGGCCTCTCACACTTAGGCCTGTGAGCCCTGTACTCTTTTGACCACCGTGAACACCAGCTTCGGCTTGACAAAAAGTGCCACAAAAAGGGGGGTCCAAACCACTCCTGAGGCCCCGAAACGCGCTCCTAAACACTTTCTGGGGGAACACTTTTGGCATCTCACACTTAGGCCTGTGAGCCCTGTACTCTCTTGACCACCTTGAACACCAGCTTCGGCTTGACAAAAAGTGCCACAAAAATGGGGGTCCAAACCACTCCTGAGGCCCCGAAACGCGCTCCTAGACACTTTCTGGGGTAACACTTTTGGCCTCTCACACTCAGGCCTGTGAGCCCTGTACACTCTTAACCACCCTAAACACCAACTTCAATTTGACAAAAAGTACCACAAAAAGGGGGGTCCAAACCACTCCTGAGGCCCTGAAACGCGCTCCTAGACACTTTCTGAGGGAACACTTTTGGCCTCTCACACTGGCAAATTTTCACTCTCCCAACTCACTTATATGGAGGAACTTCAAATGCTCATAACTCTGGAACCCTAAGTCCTAGAGACTCAAGGGTGGTACCGTTGGACTCGGGGTACCAACAAATGGGGGGGTAGGATAAGGTCGCATGTCTCTATATTGCTCCCCTGAGAATCGATCAAAACAGACCCTGGTTAAAACTCCAAGCCCTGTACAGTCTTAACAACCCTAAACACCAACTTCAACTTGACAAAAAGTACCACAAAAAGGGGGGTCCAAACCACTCCTGAGGCCCCGAAACGCGCTCCTAGACACTTTCTGGGGGAACACTTTTGGCCTCTCACACTTAGGCTTGTGAGCCCTGTACTCTTTTGACCACCGTGAACACCAACTTCAATTTGACAAAAAGTACCACAAAAAGGGGGGTCCAAACCACTCCTGAGGCCCTGAAACGCGCTCCTAGACACTTTCTGAGGGAACACTTTTGGCCTCTCACACTGGCAAATTTTCACTCTCCCAACTCACTTATATGGAGGAACTTCAAATGCTCATAACTCTGGAACCCTAAGTCCTAGAGACTCAAGGGTGGTACCGTTGGACTCGGGGTACCAACAAATGGGGGGGTAGGATAAGGTCGCATGTCTCTATATTGCTCCCCTGAGAATCGATCAAAACAGACCCTGGTTAAAACTCCAAGCCCTGTACAGTCTTAACAACCCTAAACACCAACTTCAACTTGACAAAAAGTACCACAAAAAGGGGGGTCCAAACCACTCCTGAGGCCCCGAAACGCGCTCCTAGACACTTTCTGGGGGAACACTTTTGGCCTCTCACACTTAGGCTTGTGAGCCCTGTACTCTTTTGACCACCGTGAACACCAACTTCAACTTGACAAAAAGTACCACAAAAAGGGGGGTCCAAACCACTCCTGAGGCCCTGAAACGCGCTCCTAGACACTTTCTGAGGGAACACTTTTGGCCTCTCACACTTTGGCAAATTTTCACTCTCCCAACTCACTTATATGGAGGAACTTCAAATGCTCATAACTCTGGAACCCTAAGTCCTAGAGACTCAAGGGTGGTACCGTTGGACTCGGGGTACCCACAAATGGGGGGATAGGACAAGGTCCCATGGCTTTATCTTGCTCCCCTGAGAATCAGTTAAAACTGACCCTGGTTAAAACCCCAAATTTTCACTCTCCCAACTCCCTTATCTGGGGGAACTTCAAATGCTCACAACTCCAGAACCCTAAGTCCTAGATACTCGAGGGGGGTACCGTTGGACTCGGGGTACACACAAATGGGGGGGTAGGACAAGGCCCCATATCTCTATTTTGCTCCCCTGAGAATCGATCAAAACAGACCCTGGTTAAAACTCCAAGCCCTGTACACTCTTAACCACCCGAAACACCAGCTTCAGCTTGACAAAAAGTACCACAAAAAGGGGGGTCCAAACCACTCCTGAGGCCCCGAAACACGCTCCTAGACACTTTCTGGGTAAACACTTTTGGCCTCTCACACTTAGGCCTGTGAGCCCTGTACACTCTTAACCACCCGGAACACCAACTTCGGCTTGACAAAAAGTACCACAAAAAGGGGGGTCCAAACTACTACTGAGGCCCCGAAATGCGCTCCTAGACACTTTCTGGGGGAACACTTTTGGCCTCTCACACTTAGGCCTGTGAGCCCTGTACTCTTTTGACCACCGTGAACACCAGCTTCGGCTTGACAAAAAGTGCCACAAAAAGGGGGGTCCAAACCACTCCTGAGGCCCCGAAATGCGCTCCTAGACACTTTCTGGGGGAACACTTTTGGCCTCTCACACTTAGGCATGTGAGCCCTGTACATTCTTAACCATCCGTAACACGAACTTCAACTTGACAAAAAGTACCACAAAAAGGGGGGTCCAAACCACTCCTGAGGCCCCGAAATGCGCTCCTAGACACTTTCTGGGGGAACACTTTTGGCCTCTCACACTTAGGCCTGTGAGCCCTGTACACTCTTAACCACCCGAAACACCACCTACAGCTTGAAAAAAAGTACCACAAAAAGGGGGGTCCAAACCACTCCTGAGGCCCCGAAACTCGCTCCTAGACACTTTCTGGGGGAACACTTTTGGCCTCTCACACTTAGGCTTGTGAGCCCTGTACTCTTTTGACCACCGTGAACACCAACTTCAACTTGACAAAAAGTACCACAAAAAGGGGGGTCCAAACCACTCCTGAGGCCCTGAAACGCGCTCCTAGACACTTTCTGAGGGAACACTTTTGGCCTCTCACACTTTGGCAAATTTTCACTCTCCCAACTCACTTATATGGAGGAACTTCAAATGCTCATAACTCTGGAACCCTAAGTCCTAGAGACTCAAGGGTGGTACCGTTGGACTCGGGGTACCCACAAATGGGGGGATAGGACAAGGTCCCATGGCTTTATCTTGCTCCCCTGAGAATCAGTTAAAACTGACCCTGGTTAAAACCCCAAATTTTCACTCTCCCAACTCCCTTATCTGGGGGAAGTTCAAATGCTCACAACTCCAGAACCCTACGTCCTAGAGACTCGAGGGTGGTACCGTTGGACTCGGGGTACACACAAATGGGGGGGTAGGACAAGGTCCCATGTCTGTATAATGCTCCCCTGAGAATCGCTCAAAACAGACCCTGGTTAAAACTCCAAGCCCTGTACACTCTTAACAACCCTAAACACCAACTTCAACTTGACAAAAAGTACCACAAAAAGGGGGGTCCAAACCACTCCTGAGGCCCCGAAACGCGCTCCTAGACACTTTCTGGGGGAACACTTTTGGCCTCTCACACTTAGGCCTGTGAGCCCTGTACACTCTTAACCACCCGAAACACCAACTTCAACTTGACAAAAAGTACCACAGAAAGGGGGGTCCAAACCACTCCTGAGGCCCCGAAATGCGCTCCTAGACACTTTCTGGGGGAACACTTTTGGCCTCTCACACTTAGGCCTGTGAGCCCTGTACACTCTTGACCACCCGAAACACGAACTTCAACTTGACAAAAAGTACCACAAAAAGGGGGGTCCAAACCACTCCTGAGGCCCCGAAATGCGCTCCTAGACACTTTCTGGGGGAACACTTTTGGCCTCTCACACTTAGGCCTGTGAGCCCTGTACACTCTTGACCACCCGAAACACGAACTTCAACTTGACAAAAAGTACCACAAAAAGGGGGGTCCAAACCACTCCTGAGGCCCCGAAACGCGCTCCTAGACACTTTCTGGGGGAACACTTTTGGCCTCTCACACTTAGGCCTGTGAGCCCTGTACACTCTTAACCACCCGAAACACCACCTACAGCTTGAAAAAAAGTACCACAAAAAGGGGGGTCCAAACCACTCCTGAGGCCCTGAAACGCGCTCCTAGACACTTTCTGAGGGAACACTTTTGGCCTCTCACACTTTGGCAAATTTTCACTCTCCCAACTCACTTATATGGAGGAACTTCAAATGCTCATAACTCTGGAACCCTACGTCCTAGAGACTCGAGGGTGGTACCGTTGGACTCGGGGTACACACAAATGGGGGGGTAGGACAAGGTCCCATGTCTCTATAATGCTCCCCTGAGAATCGCTCAAAACAGACCCTGGTTAAAACTCCAAGCCCTGTACAGTCTTAACAACCCTAAACACCAACTTCAACTTGACAAAAAGTACCACAAAAAGGGGGGTCCAAACCACTCCTGAGGCCCCGAAACGCGCTCCTAGACACTTTCTGGGGGAACACTTTTGGCCTCTCACACTTAGGCCTGTGAGCCCTGTACACTCTTAACCACCCGAAACACCAACTTCAACTTGACAAAAAGTACCACAGAAAGGGGGGTCCAAACCACTCCTGAGGCCCCGAAACGCGCTCCTAGACACTTTCTGGAGGAACACTTTTGGCCTCTCACACTTAGGCCTGTGAGCCCTGTACACTCTTGACCACCCGAAACACCAGCTTCGGCTTGACAAAAAGTGCCACAAAAATGGGGGTCCAAACCACTACTGAGGCTCTGAAACGCGCTCCTAGACACTTTCTGGGGGAACACTTTTGGCCTCTCACACTGGCAAATTTTCACTCTCCCAACTCACTTATATGGAGGAACTTCAAATGCTCATAACTCTGGAACCCTAAGTCCTAGAGACTCAAGGGTGGTACCGTTGGACTCGGGGTACCCACAAATGGGGGGGTAGGACAAGGTCGCATGGCTTTATCTTGCTCCCCTGAGAATCAGTTAAAACTGACCCTGGTTAAAACCCCAAATTTTAACTCTCCCAACTCCCTTATCTGGGGGAACTTCAAATGCTCACAACTCCAGAACCCTAAGTCCTAGATACTCGAGGGGGGTACCGTTGGACTCGGGGTACACACAAATGGGGGGGTAGGACAAGGTCCCATATCTCTATCTTGCTCCCCTGAGAATCGGTCAAAACAGACCCTGGTTAAAACTCCAAGCCCTGTACAGTCTTAACAACCCTAAACACCAACTTCAACTTGACAAAAAGTACCACAAAAAGGGGGGTCCAAACCACTCCTGAGGCCCCGAAACGCGCTCCTAGACACTTTCTGGGGGAACACTTTTGGCCTCTCACACTTAGGCCTGTGAGCCCTGTACACTCTTAACCACCCGAAACACCAACTTCAGCTTGACAAAAAGTACCACAAAAAGGGGGGTCCAAACCACTCCTGAGGCCCCGAAACACGCTCCTAGACACTTTCTGGGGTAACACTTTTGGCCTCTCACACTTAGGCCTGTGAGCCCTGTACTCTTTTGACCACCGTGAACACCAGCTTCGGCTTGACAAAAAGTGCCACAAAAAGGGGGGTCCAAACCACTCCTGAGGCCCCGAAACGCGCTCCTAGACACTTTCTGGGGGAACACTTTTGGCCTCTCACACTTAGGCATGTGAGCCCTGTACATTCTTAACCATCCGTAACACGAACTTCAACTTGACAAAAAGTACCACAAAAAGGGGGGTCCAAACCACTCCTGAGGCCCCGAAATGCGCTCCTAGACACTTTCTGGGGGAACACTTTTGGCCTCTCACAGGCCTGTGAGCCCTGTACACTCTTAACCACCCGAAACACCACCTACAGCTTGAAAAAAAGTACCACAAAAAGGGGGGTCCAAACCACTCCTGAGGCCCCGAAACTCGCTCCTAGACACTTTCTGGGGGAACACTTTTGGCCTCTCACACTTAGGCCTGTGAGCCCTGTACACTCTTGACCACCCGAAACACCACCTTCAGCTTGACAAAAAGTACTACAAAAAGGGGGGTCAAAACCACTCCTGAGGCCCCGAAACGCGCTCCTAGACACTTTCTGGGGGAACACTTTTGGCCTCTCACACTTAGGCCTGTGAGCCCTGTACACTCTTGACCACCCGAAACACCAACTTCAACTTGACAAAAAGTACCACAAAAAGGGGGGTCCAAACCACTCCTGAGGCCCCGAAATGCGCTCCTAGACACTTTCTGGGGGAACACTTTTGGCCTCTCACACTTAGGCATGTGAGCCCTGTACATTCTTAACCATCCGTAACACGAACTTCAACTTGACAAAAAGTACCACAAAAAGGGGGGTCCAAACCACTCCTGAGGCCCCGAAATGCGCTCCTAGACACTTTCTGGGGGAACACTTTTGGCCTCTCACACTTAGGCCTGTGAGCCCTGTACACTCTTGACCACCCGAAACACGAACTTCAACTTGACAAAAAGTACCACAAAAAGGGGGGTCCAAACCACTCCTGAGGCCCCGAAACGCGCTCCTAGACACTTTCTGGGGGAACACTTTTGGCCTCTCACACTTAGGCCTGTGAGCCCTGTACACTCTGAACCACCCGAAACACCACCTACAGCTTGAAAAAAAGTACCACAAAAAGGGGGGTCCAAACCACTCCTGAGGCCCCGAAACTCGCTCCTAGACACTTTCTGGGGGAACACTTTTGGCCTCTCACACTTAGGCTTGTGAGCCCTGTACTCTTTTGACCACCGTGAACACCAACTTCAACTTGACAAAAAGTACCACAAAAAGGGGGGTCCAAACCACTCCTGAGGCCCTGAAACGCGCTCCTAGACACTTTCTGAGGGAACACTTTTGGCCTCTCACACTTTGGCAAATTTTCACTCTCCCAACTCACTTATATGGAGGAACTTCAAATGCTCATAACTCTGGAACCCTAAGTCCTAGAGACTCAAGGGTGGTACCGTTGGACTCGGGGTACCCACAAATGGGGGGATAGGACAAGGTCCCATGGCTTTATCTTGCTCCCCTGAGAATCAGTTAAAACTGACCCTGGTTAAAACCCCAAATTTTCACTCTCCCAACTCCCTTATCTGGGGGAACTTCAAATGCTCACAACTCCAGAACCCTACGTCCTAGAGACTCGAGGGTGGTACCGTTGGACTCGGGGTACACACAAATGGGGGGGTAGGACAAGGTCCCATGTCTCTATAATGCTCCCCTGAGAATCGCTCAAAACAGACCCTGGTTAAAACTCCAAGCCCTGTACAGTCTTAACAACCCTAAACACCAACTTCAACTTGACAAAAAGTACCACAAAAAGGGGGGTCCAAACCACTCCTGAGGCCCCGAAACGCGCTCCTAGACACTTTCTGGGGGAACACTTTTGGCCTCTCACACTTAGGCCTGTGAGCCCTGTACATTCTTAACCACCCGAAACACCAACTTCAACTTGACAAAAAGTACCACAAAAAGGGGGGTCCAAACCACTCGTGAGGCCCCGAAACGCGCTACTAGACACTTTCTGAGGGAACACTTTTGGCCTCTCACACTTTGGCAAATTTTCACTCTCCCAACTCACTTATATGGAGGAACTTCAAATGCTCATAACTCTGGAACCCTAAGTCCTAGAGACTCAAGGGTGGTACCGTTGGACTCGGGGTACCCACAAATGGGGGGGTAGGACAAGGTCCCATGGCTTTATCTTGCTCCCCTGAGAATCGGTTAAAACTGACCCTGGTTAAAACTCCAAGCCCTGTACAGTCTGAACAACCCTAAACACCAACTTCAACTTGACAAAAAGTGCCACAAAAAGGGGGGTCCAAAACACTCCTAAGGCTCTGAAACGTGCTCCTAAACACTTTCTAGGGGAACACTTTTGGCCTCTCATAGGCAAAGTTTCACTCTCCTAATTCACTTGCTCCCTTGAGGATCGGTCAAAACTGACCGTTTAAAACCCAAAATTTTCACTCTCACAAATCTCTTATATGGGGGAACTTCAAATGCTCATAACTCCGGAACCCTAAGTCCTAGAGACTCAAGGGTGGTACCGTTGGACTCGGGGTACACACAAATGTGGGGGTAAGACAAGGTTTCATGTCTCTATCTTGCTCCCCTGAGGATCGGTCAAAAATGTCACGTCCTCAAAATATCATAAAAATGGTCATAGTATGTTAAGGTGTCAAAATTGGCCAAAAAAAGTGATTTTTTAGTAAGACCTCAAAATGTCATAAAAATCATCATAGTATACTAAGGTTTTTCAACATATGCCAAAAAAAGTTATTTTTTATTAAGACTTCAAAGTGTTATCAGAATCAGAATCAGATTTATTGGCCAATTTTGTGCATACAAAGTTTGTACATACAGAAAAGGAATTTGACTCCGGTTTTTCTTGCTCTCATGCGGTACAACAAAACAACAACGACACACAACCAACGGAACAACAATTCTTTTTTTCCAGTTACTAATGGTGCAATGAGACAGTCTGAATGTGGGTAGTGCAAAAAGATAACTATATAACTATTTACATATATATAAATATATATTCAGACTATTGAGAAAATAGTGCAGGTTATAGTGCAAACATAAAAAGAGACGGTGAAATGAGGTAGTGGAAAATGTGCAAACAAAAGATGTTGAAGGAGGTAGTGGGGAAAAAAGAGTCACACATTCATCAGTGCCACATCCTGGGGAAAGAAACTGTCCTTGTCTCGGCTGGTTTTGGTGAGCAATGTTCTGAAGCGCCTGGCGGAGGGGAGGAGTTTAAACAGTTTGTGACCAGGATGTGAGGGGTCTGCAGAGATGTTTTTAGCACGGTTCCTAACTCTGTCATGGTATAGATCTTGTATGGAGGGCAGGTCGGTGCCGATAATCCTCTCTGCAGCCCGGATTGTCCGTTGCGGTCCAGTCTTATCCCGTTTGGTGGCTGATCCAAACCAGACAGTGATGGAAGGGCAGAGGACAGACTGGATGATGGCGCTGTAAAAAATGATCAGCAGCTCCTTAGGCAGGTTAAACTTCCTGAGCTGATGTAGGAAGTATAACCTCTGCTGAGCCTTCTTTCTTACAGAGTCTATGTGGCGGGTCCACTTCAGGTCCAGGGAGATGGTGGTCCCCAGAAACCTGAAGGATTCCACGGTGGACACTGTATTGTTCATGATGGTGAGGGGGAGGGAAGTGGGGGGGGGGGGGGGTTCTCCTGAAGTCCACTGTCATCTCCACTATTTTGAGCAGGTTCAGCTCTAGGTGGTTCTGACCACACCACAGAACCAGCTGTTACACCTCCTGTCTGTAAGCAGACTCGTCGCCGTCCTTGATCAGTCCAATGACAGTGGTGTCGTCTGCGAACTTCAGAATTTTCACAGATGGATCACTTGAGGTGCAGTCATTAGTGTAGAGGGAGAAGAGCAGTGGGGAGAGGACACACCCCTGGGGGGCACCAGTGCTGATGGACCGGGTCTTGGATGTGATTCTCCCGAGCCTCACCTGCTGCTGCCTCTCCGTCAGGAAGCTGGTGATCCACTGACAGGTGGATGCGGGCACTGTGAGCTGGGAGAGCTTCTGATGGAGGAGTTCAGGGATGATGGTGTTGAATGCTGAACTGACGTCCACAAACAGGATCCTTGCATATGTCCCTGGGGAGTCGAGGTGGTGCAGGATGTGTTGCAGTCCCATGTTGACTGCATCATCCGCCGACCTGTTTGCCCGGTAGCCAAACTGCAGGGGGTTCAGCAGGGGGCCAGCTATGTCCTTCAGGTGGTTCAACACCAGTCTCTCAAATGTTTTCACGACCATCAGGGCGACGGGTCTGTAGTCATTAAGCCCAGTGATAGTGGACTTCTTGGGCACTGGGATAATGGTGGAGCGTTTGAGGCAGGAGGGCACTTCACACAGCTCCAGGGATTGGTTAAAGATCCGGGTGAAGATGGACGTTAGCTGCTCAGCACAGACTCTCAGGCAGGAGGGGGACACTCCATCAGGTCCTGGAGCCTTCCTGGTCTTTTGTCTCTAACCCTAACCCTGAGTTGCAACAGCCTTGTCAAGAATTTTAGAAGTAAAGGGGAGATTGGATATAGATCTGTAGTTTTCTCAACTGCCAGGGTCAAGAGAAGGCTTTTTAAATAAAGGTTTGATAACTGCAACCTTAAAATCCTGTGGAACAAATCCTGTTCCCAAAGAGAGACTGATCTGATATGGAAGTGCCAATCAAAGGAAAAACATCTTTCCACTTTTCTGCTTTTCGTCCATCGTCACCAACATTTGATGCTTTTTCACTTTCTGTTGTATACACACAGTTTATGTGATTCACGGCCACCTTCCTCCTGCACTACACCTTCATCCACTTTGCCACTGGAAAGTCTGCACTGTAAAAATAACACTGAACACAACACTTTTCCTTTAGCTGACGACTTTATACGTTTTCCAAAGTCAAACTACATGTTTGTGTTGATAATGAGAAAAATCTTGATCCCAAGAAAAGTGAAGCTCAAGTAAAAGTGTAAATGTGTGAGAAATAACAGCTTTTAGAAACTCAATCATTCCACCTGAGCTCATCTACAGTAAAATAACATTCCTACAACTACTGGTCATTTTACAACAGCATCACATCCTCCACAACATCTGTTTCCATGGTTACAATCCAACCACAAGTACCATCTTCAGTGATCTGCAGTCATTAATACAACATCACAATCTTCCAACTGGAACTTCTCTTTGATCAGGACACATCTGTATATTTTCATCACTGAACTTTAGTTTTCACACGTGGTGAATTCACCTGTCCACACACACACACACACACACACCAAAGCACACCACTGCCTGATTGCTACAGTACATGATGATAAACACAAACACACGATCACGAGCTGAAAACAGCTGATCTTTGTTAATCTTCATCATCCTCCTTCTTCAGAAGACAGTGATCTGTTCCTCTTCCTCTTTATCTCCGTCCTCTGGTTTCTAAAAAGGACAAAGACTCCTTCAGTCTCAAACATCTTAAACAGAAGAAATACAAAAACTCCAAACATCTCACAAAGGCCTCACACCGGACACGATGCCCGTCCACATCTTTACGTCCCACCTGATGACAACTCAGTTCTTATTACTACAATATTAAATACGAGGGGTGTGAATCTTTTCAAAATAAGATGATCTGATACGTATCTCGATGTGTGTCGTATGATACGATTCAGAAACGATGTGGTAGGGTTTCATTACGTTACACTTTGATTTTATGAGACATCGATTCTCTGACTTCATCTTTTACTTTATGACACATCGCATGTTTCCCCACGTCGTCTCACCGAGTGAGTGTTGAGATTTGTCGTACGCCCGGTTTGCTTTACTGCGGTTTTATCCCGTGTTCCGTTCCTCATATAAAATCCAAATTTCTTCCAGACCTTTGACTTTAAACTTGACGGTGCGTTGTAGATGGTGTCGGTATCGGACATTTTTATTTTTCCCTCGCAAACACAGAGCTATCTGACGTCTCGCGAGAGAGTTATGGGAAGGTGCGCGAGTCGGAGTCGGAGTGGGCGAGGCCACCGGCCGGTGACTCTGTGAACCGATGCACTCACATCTTTTAAATCAAAACCGATTTTCCAATTCAAATCAGTTATTCTTTTACACCCATATGAATTTTACTGTTACTATGAAAAACCCAGCCAGTGCTCAGAGCACAGCACAGCTGTCCAACACAGACAGGTGGCAATTTACACACATCAGAGTTTATACCACAGATTAATACGTTACTTCTCCATTATTAAAACACTTTTTACTTATTCAACCTGTCACTCAGCATAAAAACAGGAAGCTGTAATAAAACTGATGATGAACACCTGAACCTTTCATCTCTACTGAACTCTGAGAAAACAAAACTTTTTCTAATAACTCAGTTTTCTTTCAGAGCAGATCACACAGGTCTGTCTTCTGTCTTGAATTTCCCCGTTGTGGGATGAATAAAGTCTATCTTATCTTCACCTGATCAGCTGTTTGTTAATGAGCTAATGAAGTTGACGCTGTTAAATTATACTGTTAGGAACCGTTGATTTGATGTTACATGTCCCACACGCATTCTTTCAATCTTTTCGTAACTCCAAACAATTTACTCTTTTATTGTGAAAGATAAATCAGTGAATGTCAATCAAACTGATTTCATCTCACTCGTGTTATTTCACCCTCGACTCGTGATCTGATGACCGACTCATGCTGGACTCTAAACTACCTGCATGTTGTTTTCTCAGATCATTCACATTTTATACAGCTGAGCACACAGGTGTGTCTCAGGTGTACTTCACTGTCAGATATTTACCAGGAAAAGCAGAGTGTGGTGGATGATGAACTCTCTGGTGAGTCTGAGCAGATCCTGGTTCAGAGTCTGAAACAAAGATGGGACCAAAACCACGGCCAGATTCTGCGCCGACATCTTGTTGACCTGAGAGAACATCTGGACCCTGAGGACAGAGAATTACAGAGATCTAAGAGAAGAAGCGAAGGCTGTACAGTGTGTGTGTGTGTGTGTGTGTGTTACATGTAGAAGTGTCCAAACAGAGCGCTCAGTGTAGCTCGGCTGTTGTCAGGGAGTTGCCATAGTAACCGTCGGTAAGCTTTAAACCTGGAACGTTGATCTGAAATCACTGACAAACAAAGTTGTGTCAGACCGACTGAAGTTTTCCTGCTACACTGACACACTGAGCAAACGCTGTCGTCAGTCATACGCCCGAGTCACCGTCAGCAGAACCACACATTCTAACACTGCACCCACTGACCTGCAGCCTGCAGCCACGGCCGTGTGTCAGGGATCAGACTCTTCTGCTGACGAACGTACTGTTTGAGGGCGGAGGCAGCGTCCAGCACGCCCTGCTCGTCGCTCTCCAAGGGGGCGGACCTTGGTGATTTTAACAGAGCCTCCACCAATCGGTTCACTTTGGTAACCAGGCCACAGCGGCGGTACACGCCCTCCACCTTCAGACCTGAGACAAACAGGTGTTTACTTGTTTACCACTCACTCCTCCAAAACAAAAACTCCACACAGGCCCCGGAGGCCAACATGTCTTATAAGGAATCATGGAAATGTGTAGCACACGTCAGTTATGAGTTGATGGACACAGACTGTCGACTGAAAAGTTTAGAAAAACATTTTTAGATAATTTGTTCACAAACCTCAAACAGCAAAAGGAACATCTACATCAACCAGCGGACAAAAATACATTCTGATGATCGATCGATCTATCAATCAATCAATCAATCATCTTCTCCAAACAGTCTAGATCTGTTTTCTGTCTCAATAACAGAATCTGTTCTGAACACACACACACACACACACACACACACACACACACACACACACACACACACACACACTGTTTCACACACACTGAAACGTTCACGTCACTTTTTCTCGGTGTGAAAGCAGAAACATGTTCTGACCGTGAGCCGTGACGTGGGAGATACAGCGTTCGATTCCCAGTGGTACGGAACCTCTCGACCCCACGTCCACAGGGTACAGAGACTGAGAAGCTGAGCTCTGATTGGCTGCGGGAGGACAGTGTGGTGCTGAGCTGTGATTGGTCAGAGCTCTCTGCAGGTGGTGGAACCAGGACCGACAGCTGTACGGTATGTATGTATGCAAAATTTTTTTTGACCTCAAAATGTCATAAAAAACGTCATAGTATAGTAAGGCGTCAAAATCGGCCAAAAAAAGTCAAAAATTTTTTTGACCTCAAAATGTCATAAAAAACGTCATAGTATAGTAAGGCGTCAAAATCGGAGAAAAAAAGTCAAAATTTTTTTGGACCTCAAAATGTCATAAAAAACGTCATAGTATAGTAAGGCGTTTTTTTCGGCCAAAAAAAGTCAAAATTTTTTTGGACCTCAAAATGTCATAAAAATCGTCATAGTATAGTAAGGCGTCAAAATCGGACAAAAAATGTCAAAAATTGTTTTTGACCTCAAAATGTCATAAAAATCATCATAGTATAGTAAGGCGTCAAAATCGGAGAAAAAAGTCAAAAAAATTTTTTAACTCAAAATGTCATAAAAAACGACAAAGTATAGTAAGGCGTTTTTTTCGGCCAAAAAAAGTCAAAATTTTTTTTGATCTCAAACATGTAGTGTAGTCGAACAAGAATGTGCATGGCGAATCAAATCCCAAGCAATCCATGAACCATTAAATGACACATCTTGATTGCACTTCATTTTATTGACCACTTGATATCCTTATTCGAGCCATGTGTCATTGAAGCCTTGGGTAATGAACCCTTTGTTTGAATCAGGCGTCGAAGCGTCAACAAAGCCTCAATCAGTCATCACTAAGCATTGACTGTATTAGACATGGAAGTATCCATGACGTCACCCATTTGTTTTGGGGAGTTGGTTTTGTGACCAAACCATGGGCATTTGAGCTGCGCCATCTTGGATTTTAGTGGGAGTGTAGTTTCCATATTTGGCGGAGAGGCGGTTACTCTATGGGTCATCCGGGGTCAGCCGGCCAAGAACCCGCCCACTTAGCTCAGACCAATATTTAATATTTCCAGACTTTCACCACTGCCTCCATCCACTATCCACTTACAGTTACAGCAGCCATAATCACGCCCTAATTTATGTAAAAATAAATAACAGTGTTCATGGAGGTTGAAACTATCAATAGTAACCAAAAACAAAAAATGTACCAGGCTGTAAATATGTTGTTTTTAGGCCATAAAGTTGGCTATTTTAACTTGGGGGTCACTGGAGAATTGCTCACTTCTGGAGCCAGCCCCCAGCGGCAGCCGAGGAACTGCAGTTTTTTGAACGTGGAAGTGATCCTCACTGCGGAAACCTACAACTCCCCATTTGTTAAGAAGTGTTAATTTTTTTTTTTACTCCAAAGAGAGTCAGTAGGTAACACTAAAGTAGCGTTAAGGTACCAACTCTCCAAAAAGAGTTAAATTAACACTTTGTGGACCCCTAAAGACACTTCTAAAGTGTTGAAATCATCTCTGACAGTGTTAATTTGGGTATGCTGATTTTGCTGTGCACTTTTACTTTTACTCTGCTAAAAGAAGGAATAAGTGAAAAGGAGCAGGAGTAAGTATTCCCTCACTACCCATCATGCTTTATTTCCAAACCACAAACGTCTGGGAATAAACATTTGTCAGTTCTGTATCTTGTTTTCATCAGCAAAGTTAAATTTACTTTCATAAGTGTTTTTCAGTAAAAGAATGCAAAGTGTTTTTTTGCTCAAACTTTTGTTAATGAAATTAATGTATTTGTTTTTCATTTGGAAAACAAAGAAAAACGTCAACATTGGTTACTGCTGCTTTATTAGGTGTAAATAAAGCAAAAAATAAACAGCATGTAAACTGTCTTTTCTTCAGCTGATCTTCACCTCCAGCATCACACCAGGAGAAAAATGAAGCCCTCAGCGCCTTCTTCATCCCTGAGCAGTGACCTGTGTTTCTCTCAGGTTTCTTATCACCCAGACAACCGTCACCAATCAGACAGGGCGGCGTGTTTGTTACCTGAGAGAGAAAAAAGTCTTCAGAGCTCTGACTGCACCACCTGCTGCTGCTGTGACTGCATGGTAACAACCCGAGGCCAGTGAGCGTGTCAACATTTTATCAGCCGGACGGTCACAGATCAATGTTCAGAGACATTTTAATTTGAAAGTGAACCTTAAACTGAGATCTGCAAAAGAATACGCACATCATGAGTCAGGCTACTGCGAAAAATAAAATCTCGAAAACAGAATGTTTACTCAACATAATCATGGTGTCTGGGAAAACGGTCTATGGTCTCAACATCACTGGACAGTAGAACCGTCTGTCCAACAGGCGGCGGTGTCAACTTCATCCGTTCGTTCAACGAACCGGCGACAAACCGAAGAAGGAGACGCTCAGGAAGCGGGACGCTCACAGACTCAACGTGAGATGGAAGAAGCAGAGTTTGATGAGGTTTTAGATGACTGGTTCATCGAGTCCCTGAAAACGTGAGAAAACTTGTTTACTCTTTGTTTATTCGGTGAGGTTCATGTTAGCCGCCAGTTAGAAGCTACATTAGTTCGGTAACGCCACTGGTTAGCTTCGCAACGTGAATTCTGCTGATAAACTTACAACTTTTTGTGCTCTTACTTACCTGCAGGTATGTATTTATAATAAATACAATCACAACACATGTCCTGCAGCAGACACATCCGTTTTTTTCAATTCGGCTTGTAGTTTTCAGACCAAACAGCCACCGTTTCGCTAAAATGCCGAGTTATAGAAGCGATAGCCGGTGGAACTTCAGCATTTTCTCTCTTGGAAATCGCTGGATGCCACAACTGAAACGAGCTGAAGCAGAGTGTGAATTCTGTCTAAGAAACTTTTCCTTGGTGGGCGATATTCATGCCGAAATGAAGAGTGAATCCGATTGATCAAATTAAGTAAGTCATATTTCATAGTAAAGTTAGGTGTGCATAGCCCCAGGATAGGAAGTTTTAAATATTTAAAATTTTAAACGGAGTCTTGTGTCAATGTTGAACACAAAAAGATTAAAAATAATGTACAGACCATGAACATAAACGTCAGTGACAGTGAGTAACATAACACTGCCACGTTTCTATAGAAACATTATCGGAATGTGGGATTATGATTTTACATCATGATGAGTGACGCTTTGGCTCCGCATCCTGTGTCCTCACACCTGTGGCTGTCTGAAGGTCAGACTCTAACACCAGTCTGGTTTCTGCAGGTACACAGATCTCCATGTGTATCAGCTGGAACATCCCACACAGGTCATCGAGTGGACGTCAGGGAAGAGTGAGCGAATGTATTTCTCTATAACAACCATCTTCATTAACCGAAGGCTGTGACAGTAACAACACACAGCTGTGTGTGATGCTGACGACACAAACAAACAAACACAACCTTTCATTGTGGTTGAGATAAAGTAAATCAACTGAGTCGACTCGGACTCGATTGATCGTTTCAGCTTTAAAAACTCGTGCAGTAAAACAGTCGCTTGTGTTTTGCAGCCGTCTGCGTTGCAGGATACACTTCGTCTAAAAATGACATCCTGGAGCTTCATTTGCCTCAGAAACTCTTCGCTGATGAAAATAAGGTAAATATCAAAGACCTGTGAACTCTGGGATTTATGTTAGAAGCAGGTGACTCACGTGTCAAACGTGTGTTGCTGTGTGTTGTGTTCAGGGTCTCTGTGCAGAACGGGACTTCAGAGTTGTCCATGGTGGTTTCACAGACGGTCCGGTTCGCTGCCTCAGGCACGTCCCAGGAACAAGGTGAGTTTGTGGCCCCCCCACACGAAGCAGGTGATTCACCTGGATCACCTGGACTGACCTCACCTGCTGGTGCTTTAGTTTCTCACTGTGTCCGTTTGAAAGTCTGAACCTTTCATCTGTGTTTCTGCAGAAAACCGTAGTTTCAAAGCTTCTTTCAGGAGCGGAGGGAATTTAAAGGAGGAAAGTTTTCAAAGAATATTTATTAAGAAGAAAGACTCAAAAACAAACAAGATGAAAAGGACACGACTGAATTAGACAGAAAACGTTTGATCTTTATTGTTCAGTGCATTGATGGCTGCGTCTCCGTCTCTCTGTCTCACATAGTTTCTCACATAATTAAACATTTTAGCTGGAAATTCGTGGAAGCAGCAGCAGCTTTAGGATGAGAAGGTAAAGCTCTGGTCTTATTGTCTGACTGAGAAATTCCCCTGGCTTATATTTGATTTCCTCTCTTAGCTCAGGTGTGTTTTACCTGCTGAAGCGTCTTCACAGCACCTCTCCTGTTCGGGGGAAGAGATTTCACCCGTAGTTTCATTGATGCTTCTTCACTTTCTGCCTTCCCGTGAACCCAGTGAGACCAGTGCGGGTCCAGTTCAGCCACTCTCCATCTGCTGAGCTAAGAATCAGATACAGGGTTGTAGTTAATACCCATCAGGCTCCACATGCTGAAGCCGTTTCCATATATTAAGGTAACAGTTGTTTACTGGATGTTCTCGCTTCGGCTTAAACGGAGAAAAGTCTGTGCGTTTGTTTTTTTTTCTGCTGAGTCGTTCATTCCCCAGCATCAGATTATTCTCTGCAGCTGACACGATGTTTTCTCTCTCTTTTATTATTCATTGTTCATCTTTATTTTTCTGCTTGTGCAGAAAAATAATCCTGACTCTTTGTGAAGCCGTGGATCTGTGCTGTGACCGTGTTTACAGGTCCAGCTGTTTCAGACGCGGCCCTAACGATCACAGACAGAGGTGGTGTTAGATGGAGTGTGCATGGTGTGATGCGCAGGCTGGAGGGTCGGTGTCAGTGTCAGAGTGTTTTATACCAGTAGCTGTAGTAGAAGAAGAAGAATAGCTTGAAAAAAAAAGAGTAGAGCCGCTGCGTCCGTCCTACGCGCCGCCATCTTGAAGGTGTAACGGTTCAGGATCTGTGAATCTGAGCTTTGAGAAGTTGGTTTCTCAGCGTGAGAGTGGGATCTCACTGTGCCATTTTATTTTTGTTTTCTAAGGTTCGCCGTGACCAGCGATGGGCGGAGCTCCAGCCTGCAGGTGTGGGACCTCGGAGGAGACGACAGCGGTGAGTTTGACTTACCTGAAGCTCACCTGTGTGTCCTCCTGTCAGGCAGAAGCCTTCAGTGTTTCTCCGCAGACCACGATCAGATGTGAAGAATGATTTCAGATTTCTTCTCAGCTCTTTACGCATTTAAATCAAAGTGTGGCCGCTTTCTTTACTCTTTCAACCTTTGTCTCATCTGTGAAGAAGCTTCATTCTGACATGTGTTTGTTTTCCTCGTGTCTCGTGCTCAGATGTGATCAGAAGAACAGGAAGCATCGAGGGGAGGAGGAGTGTTTCGGAGGGAAGCACCAGGATCGCAGCTCGACTCTGGTCACAGCCGCAGATTCTTCACGGAGCTCGGAGCGGCGACGTGCAGCTGACGCAGCTGAGCTCAGGACACACGCTGTATGAACTAGGTAACACTGTACGGTTTAATCCGCCTTCACCAAGCTGTGATGAGCCACAGAGGAATAGAGGAGGAATATGATCAAGCAGCTGGCAGAGCTGTGTATTTATATTATCAATATACATCAGTAAATACTCATGTTATCAAGTATTAGCAAACAAGTCATATTTTTATTTGGTTGCCATCTGCAAACTGTGTCGAGTTACTGTGGAATTTTTTTAATTTGATCAGCAGAGAGTTGTTTTTTTCCTCTGTTCTTCAGATTCAGAGCTGTGACTCTGCATCTCTGCAACAGTCTGTCGTTTCTCATCAGTAGGTGTGTGATGAACATCTCCATCAGCTACATGTCTCCTTTTTTTTTTTTTTTTGTCCCAGCAGAGACCGACTCAGCAGATCCTCTGACTTCCTTACAGTTTCTGAGTGACGGTCTTTTCCTCGCCGGCTGCTGTAACGGGAGCATTTATGTCGCCGACACTCGGACGTCTGCTGCTCCTCAGCTTTTGCCTCCACCAGCGTCTTCAGGGGAATCTGTCCTCTGGTGGACGGACGCCTCTGCAGGTCCGGACCCGTCCAGCTGCAGGGTCGTCAGGCTTTCCTCGTCCGGACAGGCGGTTGTTTCAGACCTGAGGAACCTGGGAGGAGCTGTGAGTCGGGCTCAGCTGGACACTCAGACACGTCGCTGCGGCCCGGACGACGTCAGGCTGTCGTGGGCTCCAGCGTTGGACAACTGTATCGCTGTGTCAGGTCAGTTCATGGGAGACGTTAGTTCCCACAGCTTGGGAGTCGTGGCGTTGTGACCTCGCTCGTGGCAGAGGCTGAAGTTTGAGGTGTTTCCTCCGTGTGTTTGAAACTGTCTGTGTTTGGTCTGTGACTTGTCCCTGATGATCAAACGCAGCATCTCTTGGCGTGTTCCGTGGTCACAGCGGACCTGTTGCTCCACCCACACTGTTGTTGTTGTTACTAAGTCCTCCGTCCTTCCTCTCTTTGTGTTTGACGTCAGACCAGAACACTCGTGGACATGATCCTGTCCCTGTCAGTCTCTGGTTCCTGAGGACCTGTAGAAAAACAGTGTTAAAACAGTGTTAGAATTCTTCAGATCCACCTTCAGGCTCCCGTACAGACCGAGGGATTCTCCGCTCTGATCCCACACAGTCACGTCACGTCAGCAAACTAACACATCACTTCAGGTTTTTACAAATTATTATGGATGGTTTTTTTTTTCATAATTTTCTGACGTGTAAACCAAACTGTTAACTGATTATTTGGAAAAAACAAAGATCAATATTCAATCATTTGTCCTGAAGGTGACACTCGAGGAAAGTCAGTCAATAAAACCTAAAAGAGTTCTACTAGATCATGTTTACATTATTCAAACGAAAAATCTGCACCAACAGTTCAAGAAAAACAAACAAACGAAAAAAACAAAAAAAACAGCCAGGTTGTAAACAAACCTCCAGGTTAGACAAACTTATCTGGAAAAGAAATTCAACCCCTGCAGCCAAGAGCCATTAAAAAAGAAGAGCTTCTTCAAATGCTAATGCTCTAATGCTAATAATTAATGCTCTGTTTGCTGCAGGTGTTAGTTTTACTTCTTATCATGTGTCTAAACATTGGTTCTTACCTCGGGCAGGTTTCAGCGGAGCGGTTCAGATCTACGACACCTCAGTGTGGAGGACGGAGCTGCAGGAAGCTCAGGCGCTGTTTGAGCACCGTGGTCACGTGGTTTCCAGCGACGCCGCCGCCCCCGTCTTCGTCACCTCCCACGTCTGGCATCCCGATCGACCCCGGACGCTGCTGTCGGCAGCCTCAGACGGCTCCGTCCACGTGTGGGACTGGGTGGACCGATCGGCTGCTGGCAGTCCAGAACCAGGAGCAAGGTGAAGCTGTAGCTCACCTGGGACAAGGATGATGAACAGAGCTCATGTTTTATCTGATGTTTGGCAAAACAGGCTGAAGCCACAGCTGAACAAAGAAAGAGAAGAAAACAATCACTCACCTGTCGCCTGTCACCTGTGCATCCTCTACCTGCCTGCACTGTTCATGATGCACTGAAGACATGAAAGTGGAACCTGTTTCACTAACCAATAAAACATAAATGTTATCATCTTCTTCTTCTCTCTGCAGTAAACAGAAACAAACAGTTTACAGTTAAATCAGTTAAAGTCACAGCTGTTCTGGGAACTGCTCTCCTTTAAATACTGATTTAACCAGATGGTTAAATTATATTACAGCACATATTTGTATTTGTTTTCATTTACTATGAAATACTGAGACGGCAGAAAGGTGGAGACCAGGTTAACAGGGTTTTAACTGCTGTGTAAATGTTCTATGTGCTTTTGTTCTTCTGTTTCCTTCATTAAAATTAGTTTTTATTAATCTCTAAATGTTTTACGTTTTATTTTTTTCATCAACATCAGACGAAAGCTCTTTCTAATTTCCAGCACCTCACGGTGACGACCTCAGCTTCATGTATGACAAAGAAAAGCAGAAACCTCAACATTTAAGAAGCTGGAACCAGCAAATAAAAGCAGCTTTAGAAAGACTAAATTCATTACTGTTGATTAATTCTCTGCAGATCAACTAATTGATTCACTGACTAATAGTTTCAGCTCTTTGCTGAACTAGAAACCAGCTGCCTCACACCAGCACAGTGTGTAGTTCGTCCTTTTCATGGAAAACTTCATATCATAATTTGTACAGTACAAAAGAATCTGTTTTGAATACAGATCAGCAGGTTGTTTAAATCTTTAACCCTTTTTCTTTAAACATCAACGAAGTCAACACATTAGCTTAGCTCGTTAGCTTAGCTCCGTCGCTAATGGGACAACAATGTTATAGAAAGAATATAGAAAGAATTTACCCTCAGACAGGCGCCAGGCTCCGGGCCTTCCTCCAGTCCCAGGAACAGGTCACGTTTTGGTTCCTATGAGGAGACACATGTCGACACCTGTTAGTCAGAGCTGTCTGAAGTCACTTCCTGTTTGTCCCTCAGGTGTAACGCCGTCACGACCGGCGGGAAAATAAGGCCGGTCAAATATTTACTGAAATGCAGGTGAAGGTGAGGATGAGTCCGCACGTGACACCTCAGGTACAGACAGAACGTTACAGGACGTCATCACAGCTGGAGCGTTTCCAGGGAAACGCGTAAGGTCGATGTCCTAGATAGATAGATAGATAGATAAAACCTTTAATAGTCCCACAATGGGGAAATTGCACAATTGTCCTGACAGGTAAAACGCAGGTAAAACAAAACAGCTTCACAAACATGGTTAGTGAAAATTTCATATGTCTGATCAGTTAACAAGCGAATAATAATTCAAATATAAAAAATACAACTAATGAGAAACACTCCACATAATTATTGCTTTCTTGTCACGTGATCTCGGGCTATGACCCTGAACATGGGTGATCAGTCCAACGCCCCTCGGCCACGGCGATTCTGATCAAGTCACTGCTGCTGTGACCCACATCTACAAACCGACCAATCAGAACACAGTTCACTGAGATCACCTGACACCTCACTGACCACACACCAAGAGTTTAGAGCAATTAACAACACACAACTGTTGCTTTCACACATTGTAAAAACTGTTAGTTCCTCTAAAGTTGTTGTTGTGTAGTTAAACTGCACACACACACACTCTCACACACACACACACACACACACACACACACACACACACACACACACACACACACACAGCTCTGTGCCTCCTTCCTCCTGCTCAGTCACTGACTGATGTGATGAAATATGAAAACAGCTAAAACTTCATTTCATACTCTGCTGCCTCTTTTCTCGCCTCAGGCCTTTCTCATCATCAGACCTCCCTCCAACACCAGCATCACCCTGATGACAACAAACACAAAGATCTGTCGTTCACACACACCGCTGTCCTCAGCTCTAAGCTTCTGCCCCGTCCACAGACCCAGACGTTGTCTTCTTCTGCAGAAACTGTCTCCGTACAGCCGGAGGAAACGCTCCATCCAGACCAAACAAACATTCACAGCTTTTCCCCGGGACGTGTCTCGGCCTCTTCAGCTCCTCCACGTCCGAGGTCAAACTTATGGACGTCTCAGTCTGTGGATGAGACAGCTGCTCACTGTGGAGGACACAGTGACGTTGGAGACAATTTTATAGCAATAAATTAACATTTTCCTGAGTTTGATGCAAAGATCCACTGACTGATCCTGATCTTCTGAAGTCACTGATGAACACAGCTCATTGGTTTAATCTGAGCTGTGTCTAACACTGTGTCATGAGCTGATAAAGTATTTTACGTTATGTATTTACAGAACGAAGCAGGAAGTGAACAGATACTCAGCCGTGACGAAGCAGGACAAACGTTTAAAACGAGATTAAATCTGTTCACTCAGGTCTCAAACCTGAACCAGGCCGGCCGACTAATACCAGACGCACCCAGCGGGGATGTTAGGGAAATGTTTAGGTGACTGAAAAACAAAAAGCTGTCGAATTACTGCAGAAAAGCAGAGGAAGAGGATCTGTGGGCCGAGGGAACAACAGAGCCGCAGAGAGCGAGGAACAAAAGGAGCCGACGTGAAGAAGCTACGTGAGCGAAGGAGCTGATCAGCTGTGAGACGGAGCAGAGCACACGCTCTGTTCAACCATTTAATTAAACCTGAGCGGCTGTTTGGGAAGCGCCAGGCCTCTGAAAGCTCCGCTTCGTTATGTTATCAGACACAACACACAATCCCAAAATACGGAGGAAAATATTTCCTCCCTGACGATTGTGTGTGAAACACATTTTCACAGGAAACTTCCTGAAACACATCAACACGTTTAAAAAAGCGAAAACATCCATTGGGAAGCTGAGGTTTTTTCTTTGTGAGGCATTTTTCTTCTCTGCTTTTCTGACAAAGCATCAACTCAAACTGACGTCTGGAACTTTACGAGCTCAAATAACTGCAAAGAGCTGAGGTATCAGCTGCTGAGCATTATCTTCATTATGGAATAATCTATACATCACAACACTCCTGAAACCTCAGGCGACATCCTCACGCTCTGACCGTCTGAAAGCCAAAGATTCAAGCCTGCGTTACTGTTTCAGCACTGGATTTATTTCATTATTTTTAACGACTTCCTTCTTCTACACATCACACAACGTTTCCTACTGAACGACAGTTTCACTCTAATAAACACAAACAAACCTGAGAGCTGCACCGACGTCATTTCAGAAAAACAAAACATGATGAAAGCTCCTGAAACTGTGTGTGTGTGTGTGTGTGTGCGTGTGTGTGTGAGTGTGTAAGTGTGTGTGTGTGTGTGTGAGTGTGTGTGTGTCTCAGGAGCCTGTGAGAGCCAAACTGCAAACACAGAAAGTCTGGAGGCTTCTCACCGGACACAGGAGACAGTAAATAAACTGACTGACAGGAGAGTGAGCGATAGCCTGATGAGCTGAAGCGATCTGACTGAACCAGGACCAGGACCAGGACCAGGACCAGGCCCAGGACCAGGACCAGGACCAGGCCCAGGACCAGGACCAGGACCAGGCCCAGGACCAGGCCCAGGCCCAGGCCCAGGCCCAGGACCAGGACAAGGACCAGGACCAGGAGCAGGCCAAGGACTCTGCTCCGAAACAGACTCTGATACAAACAGCTCCTCTGAACAAAGACTGACAGCTCAGTTTAGATTAAATGGACCACACATCTTGTCCAAACCGTCCCTGAAGCATCAGCACAGGTAACAGCCACAGCTCACATGTCCTCACCTTCTTTATTCTCAGGCAGTAACAGAGGCACCAGCAGGAACTGACCAGTGTTCAGTCTGAAAACACGTCGCTCATTAGTTTCATTCTGTGGGAACTCACCCGCTGGGCTCTGGTCCAGATCTGGACCGAGAGACGATTTCATTTGTCCTCAAAGTGCAGAGTGAACACAAAACCTCAGCAGCAGCAGCTCAAAGGTTATCAATCTGACTGATCACACACACACACGCACACACACACATGCACACACGCACGCACGCACACACACACGCACGCACGCACGCACGCACGCACACACACACGCAGACGCGGAAACACACACACACACACACATGAAAATTATCGTTAGCTGCAGCAGATATACTATAAGTATTTTTTGTGTATAAAAGTTTGATTATACTGTGATTTTTAAAACCAGACACGAAACGGGGGGGGGGGGGGGGGGGGGGGCAAACAAACAAAGGTCGGAGCGAGGAAAGTGGACTTTCTGAGAAAATGGAGTGATGGAGCGTTTTAAAGAAAGTGTGTCCTGACTGCTCCGCCTGCTGCCAAGGACAGAAAGTGACTAATGCAGCAAAAACACAACAAAAAAAGAGTGTGTGTGTGTGTGTGTGTGTGTCTGTGTGTGTGTGTGTGTGGGGGCCTGTGTGTGTGTGTGTGTCTGTGTGTGTGTGTGTGTGTCTGTGTGTGTGTGTGTGTGTGTGGGGGCCTGTGTGTCTGTGTGTGTGTGTGTGGGGGCCTGTGTGTGTGCCTGTGTGTCTGTGTGTGTGTGTGTGTGTGTCGGCCTGTGGCTGAATGAGCTCCTGATTAGCCTCCTCTCTGCAGAGTGTGGAGTGGAGAGCTAAGCTGTGTGGGTAATAACTGGTTATCAAACAGCTTTTATACAAAGAGTAATTTCAGCCTCGCGTCTTCGTGCTTTAATATGAAAATGCCGGCGGCAGAAATCGCTCGCCGTGCTCCCACAGTTCACAGTTCGTCTCCATCACAGTAACAACGCATTGTTCGCCCGTCGGCCGCCGCGATGATCTCCGTTCAGACAGCCACGTTTAAAACAGTCACTCTGCAGGAGTGGGTGTCGCTTCCTTCCTCTGAGTCATACGTGAACGCTCTGTGTCGTGTTCTTCTGAATATCGGCTCTGGTCCAGTTTAGTTTTGCTTTACCATATTTTTTCTTCCTGCTTTTCGAATTGTTCGATGAGAAACAGGAAAGTGTCTGAGAAGAGCTCGAGCCCACACACACAACCTCCTGCTCCTCTGTAACACAAACTCAAACTCAGAGATCAACACTAGAAACACGTCTGAGTTTATTTCCACTTTTTTTCCTGAGGAATCAACGAAAATCTCAAACTCATGAACTCACTTTGGTGTGAATCAGTTCAGCACTTTCAGCGTAACCCTGCTGACAAACAAACAAGCAGCTGAAAACATAAAGACTGAAGTTTAAATCCTCAGCTTCACGGATCCATAAACTCTTAACAAATAAAATCTCAAACTGAAAAGGAACAATCATCCGTCGCTGCAAAACAGCTCAACATCTCCCAGTGAAACGGAGCTCTCAGGTAAAGCACCTGAGAAAGTGCCACGCGACGCAGCAGCCTCAGCCTCTGCTGAACGACCTGAGAGCGAATCGGCTTCAGCAGCTGAATGTTTCACCTGGTTTCTGAGAAACTTTCTAACAGCGGGAGAATTTCACCTCCATCCACGGCTCAGAGGAGACGCCAGTCACACAACATCCCGTACGAGAAAGTGAGCAGCGTCTAACCTCAGGAGCTGCCGTCTGAGGTCCAGCTCCCATCAGGTCCGAGAGGATCCTTCTCACTGGTTTCATCTAAAACCACATCAGATGTTCTTTTAGTTACAGGCTGACAGAAGAAGAAGCAGCATCTGTATGAGCTGAAGCCTCTGACCCTGAGCAGCCACAGTCCACTGATTACTCCTCATCTCTCTGCTTTCTTTGTGCCACTGACTCAGTTCATCACTGATTCAGCTGCTGATTCACTAAATGAAAACAGTTTTCCATTAAAGCTTCAGCTCCTGGTTTCAGTCACATCCACGATGACAACATTCAGAGGTCAAAGGTCAGCTGCATCGTG
This sequence comes from Toxotes jaculatrix, assembly GCF_017976425.1. Taxonomy (NCBI): domain Eukaryota; kingdom Metazoa; phylum Chordata; class Actinopteri; family Toxotidae; genus Toxotes; species Toxotes jaculatrix. The sequence continues at coordinate 1,313,402 of NC_054401.1, read as the reverse complement.
GGTAACACCAGAGGGTTTCCACTTAATCAGCTGACAGGAAGTAAGAGATTTATCAAACAAAAAGCCCAAAGCTTTGATGGCTGCAGTGGACGTGCTGCTTCCCTCCGTCTCCATCGTCTGATTTTAGCTCATTACAGATTCACTGGTTCACTGCGCACAGCGCTTTGCAGAGGTTTGGCCTCCGCTGGGTAAATTACAGAAGTAAACAGACATTAAAAATCAAATAATAATGCTCTGTTACTTTTTATTTCATCATCTTTTCCAAACAGAAGCTGCGTCGTGTGCAGAAGTTTGGACGAACTAAATCAGAACTCGGTGACTGAACGTCAGTGAAACCTGCTGTGTCAAAAACCCCCTGACAACCTGAAGTGATCCACAGCAAGACGCTGAACACGCACACGCTCAGTGTCCACGCTGCACGGAGGACGGACGCACGAAATATTTCAATGAAGCAAACTGCAGCTAATTTCATGACATTACAGCTGATGGAGGAAACGTCAGCAGGAAACAGAATCTGTTCTTCAACTATCAGACATAAAGAAGTTAAGATTTGCCGTCTGCGACCACACAGATGAATGAACAGGTGACTGGGACAGGGGACTGGGACAGGGGACTGGGACAGGGGACTGGGACAGTTTTTTTCATGTGTTGTTCAAAACCCGATAAGTTTTAGAGACGGCTGGCAGGAATGTAAAGTGCATGCAAACAGCTGCACATGGATGAAGAGCTGCAGTGAGAAGTATAGGACGTGGTTGTGTTACAAACTTTGTGTCTGCAGGCTGTAATCAGACTCACGGCCACAGTTTGACCCAGAGTTTCATCTTCCCGCTGTGGTGTAATGTAGGATGAGTATCCCTTTAAAATAACCACTGTGATTACTGCTATTATCCTCCATTATCAGCTCACTAATGGCCACTGCTGGCTTTGATCACCTGTCACTCACAGTGACGCCGCAGACGCTCTGAACTTTAAAGAAGCTCAGACAGAAACATCATCAGCTCTGTCCTGTTCCTCGCTCGCAGGCGGATGGAAGTTATTTTAAATATCATCACGTATGATGAGGAGAGAGAGACGAAGCAGGATCCCTGCTTCCTGTTCAGCACACTCAGCTCTGATCCCTGCTGAACGTCCTCAGCAACCATCACACAACAACATCACCACACACCGAACACACGAGCGGCTCAGAACCTGTGATCACCTGCTACAGAAACCAGAGGGACGGACCTCATTCAGGCTTTCACTCGACCGAACGTTAACATTTACATTTCTGTTTCACCACATTTAACTTTTCACTCCACGACAAACAGCTGACAACATGAATTCTGATTTTACAAAACAGATGACGAGCTTATAAAACGTGATGCTGAGTCATAAACTAACATTAATTCACTAATAAGAAGTTCATTAATCTACAGATAATCATTCAGCAGCTGTTTGGATTTGCAATTCCTCCTTTTAATGAAAATCATTTAAGTTCTGACGTTTGTTAAGTTTCTTGTTAAATGTTGGAAACTTTTACCTGTTTACCTGAGAACAGGTTGGACTGCAGGAGCCTGCCACTGTCACCATGACGATGACATTCATCACTGATTCTGAATCGTTTGTTTGTCAACACATTTCTGTTTGTATTCAAACGTGTGCTCTGCAGTAAAAAGCTGAATTTTGTGGGTCAGCAGAAAATATTCAGACTCAAACACACACACACACACACACACACACACACAGACCCAGCCAGCCAACACACACACACACACACACACACACACACACACACACACACACACACAGACCCAGCCAGCCAACACACACACACACGCACACCCAGCTAGCTAGCTAGCTAGCCAGCCACCCCCCCCCCCCCCCCCCACACACACACACACACACGCACACCCAGCTAGCTAGCTAGCCAGCTGTGTTTACTTGGCACAGAGCTTATCGATCAGAAATCAGAATCGATCTTATGATAAACAATCGAACAGCTGATTAAACGGACAGTGACCTTCAGCAGTAACAGCAGCTGTTTTACCTTAACCCAGGTGTTCTCCGGTATCTGTGCAGGAGCAGGTCTCTCTGCGCCGTGTTTGTGAAGCAGGTGGCTCCGGTTGTGTTACCTGGTTGGACAGGTGTGCTGATCGGTGCCTCCAGCTCCAGACTCGCGGCTTTAAACTTTCCCTGTTCAACGTTTTCTTCACCGTCCGCGGGATTAACCCGCCTCTGAGTTTAAAGGTGTTCAATCTGCAGCTCCTTCCCTCCGGCTCCGGTTTGTTCCTCCCGCCATCAAACATGTCTCCCACACCGGAAGTCACGGTCTCTTCCGGTTTCTCCCCCGCCCTCACGTTAAAAGGCAGGTGTTTCAGGCCGGAAGCTGCCCGTGAGAGCCCGGGACTTTTACTGTGAAAGTTCAGTCTGGAGGTCAGTTCCTGTTGGACTGAGAGTCTCAGGTGCCTGAGCTCACCTGAGCTTTTAGTTCATCATTGACTTTAGAAGAATCTCCGCTAAAGAAACGTCTCCAGTGAACATTAATTAATAATTAATAATTTATTATTATAAGTTTTATTCTTCATTGATGCTGAAAAAAAAGCTTAAACTTCCTTGTAAAAATAAACCGGTTAAAAAGTTTTTTTTTTTCTTTTGCCGGAGAATAAAAAATAACAGCACAATGAAAAACATAATCCCACACGATCTGATCATCACAGAGTTAAAAATATTCATCTGCACAATAATCACATAAATGTACTGAAGCTGTGAAATGACGACTCCGCTCTGAGGCACCGTCACATCATTTATCTTTTTAAAATCCAAGGACAAACCAGCCGAGATAATTATGTGTTGTAATTATAAAATCTTACATACTGCACATGAAACACTTCCACGCAGGAAGCTTCGGCCTGGCAGGATTCCTGAGACGTGTCCAGGGGCGACTGCAGTGTCGAAAGCATCTGATACCTTTGACTTTATATGATTAATATACAATTAATATTTAAAACCTTTGTGATGTGGTACGTCTGGGATTTGTTTTCCCGCCTGTTTTTGACACGTCTTTTAACATGTGATCATTTATTCATCATCATGTGATCCGCTCACTTCTCCTGCACAGTCACTGAGGTCAGAGCTCCTGATGAAAAATGGATTGTTTTCATCTTTGAATCTCTGAATATTGATGCTGTGATTTACATGAATCGCTGTGTGACGCCTTCAGGACTGATTCCTTCAGAGTTCCTTATATCAGACCACTGATTGGCTCCTGCTGCGACGCTGGTTTTATGTTCACATTAATCACAAACACTCTCAGATTAAAACTAAATCAAAATCCTCTGAAACGGAATAAATAAAAATCACTTTTCTTTGGTCATAAAGAGAAATTCTGACTGAAACCTTGATTCTAAGCTGCAGGTGCAGCTCGCTGTCTCTGTGTGATGCTCGTGAGATGATTAACGGGAAAGAAGAAGAACTAAGTCATCATCATCATCATCATCATCATCACAGTACATATAACCAGGTTACATCCAGCTCGCGTCCCCCCGCCCCCGGTGTTCCTGTTGTAATATACTGGTTATTACTGATGTATTAATGTGTTCATGTTTTCTGCTAAAGTTGGTCAAGATGGAGCCAATTTGAATTATATTGTTTTTTTCTTCCACAAAAGCCAAATAAGCAAAACAAACAAACAAACAAACGAACGAACAAACAAACAAAAAGGCTGTCCTCAGGTCAGAAGAAATCAGAAAAGGGAAAATAAAGATGTAAAATCACAAACTTACAGCTGAAATAAGACGAGGCATCACGTTTTAAGCTCATCGTGCAGAATGTTTTGTTGTAATTTAAGTAAACACAAATATTTACCAATAAATTTCCCTCTGAAAGGCAGAGACGGATGAAGTAACAGAAAATGAAAATACTCAAGTACAAGAACCTCAAAAGGTTCTTAGTTATTTTCAACAACAGCATAAAAAAATCAACAATAAGAAACTTGTTAGTGACAAGAAGCTGTTAAAACCTGATTTTTATTTTAATCAGTTACTTTATCGAGTTGTTTCTAGTTGTTTGCTCCGATGAAACAATCCAGAGTGAAGACAACACTCCGACTTTGAGCAACACATTATTTATATATAATACATACTTAAAGATTTCTGAAGGAATTAGTATTGAACAATGATATGCTGGGTTACATTCTGATTGAAGCCCTTTTTTTTTAGAAGCTTTTAAAAAGAAATAAAAAGAAAAACTGCCACCATCAGGGAGCCTGTGAGAGAGAGAACATGAAAATCCATGAGACAGGAGTGAGCAGCTCACACCACCAAACCAAACACACACCTCTCTCCTTCAGCTGTTCCAGGTTTCCTCCTCCTCCTCCTCCTCCTGTGTTCTCACCAGAAAAAGCTCCGGAGCTGCAGCTCCGCTGTGATTCACCTGATCTGGGATCAGTCGCGTCCTGATCTCAGCTGCTGTGTGTTCACACTGACAGAAACAGGCTCAGACCTGAGCCTTTGCCTGTGGGTGACTGCAGATCGATTAACTGACTCGGTTCAGGCTGATCCTCATCAGCTCGTAAAGTGTGAGAACTTCCCAACGTATTAGCAGGAAAGGAAAAAGGTGTCGAGTCTCAGGGTCTAACTGAAGGACAGAAGCTTGATGATCAGACTGATCAGACTGAGCCGGAGGAGTCTGTGTGGAGCAGGGGACTAATGAAAACAGCCTGTAGGACAGCAAACACCTCGTCCACACCGAGGACACAGACAGCAGACCTGTCAGCACACAAACCCATCCATCCATTTACAGTCCGCACCGACACCAGGGGCAATTCAAAGGGCTGGAACCGGGTTAGTGACGGGGGCTGATTAAGGCCTGACACCGGCATAAACACCTGGGAAACATCACAGGCTGGAAGCTTCGTCTTCTGACTGTAGGAGCTGACCAGGATCAAATGAAGGAAGCAGAGACTTGGCAAGTTAAAGTTACAGATAACAGAAATAAACACGTTTAAAGAAGAGGAATCACATCCACTCTGAGGCCGAAGATCTAAACCTGTTTCTCCTTCTCTTTCCACGTTTATTAATGTGACCTGGTTTAAAATGAGCTTCACTGATGTGATTAAAAGCTTCCAGTCAGTGTGAAGAGAGCCACGAGTCCAACGTGTTGCTGACAGTGTGAACAGACAAACAGCTGGACCAGTTCTGACCAGTCTGGAAAACAAACCCAGACCAGCAACAGGTGAGACGGGTTTCTGTTCGTCTACCAGCCGACACCCACAGGACCTCAGTGTTTTCAGGAGACAGATCGTGTGTCTACGTGCACTTAACCAACCAGGTCACTAAGAAAAGAAACTCATTTACACAGGTAATCACAGGAGATTACACTCACTGTATGAACCTGGTGAACACGCAGCAGGTCTGTGATCAGGCTGCTCCTCTGCCATCAGCTTTATTCCAGAGACGTGAATGAAATATTTTATTGGATCTGTGTTTTCAGCAGAGTCTCTCAGCTTTTTCCCAGGACACAAATGTTTAAATTACAAAAAAAAAATTTAGGCATCTGGAGGAGAAACAGGAACAGTCTCCGTCAGGGTCTGAGTCTCCGTCAGGGTCTGAGTCTCCGTCAGAGTCTGAGTCTCCGTCAGGGTCTGAGTCTCTGTCAGGGTCTGAGTCTCCGTCAGGGTCTGAGTCTCCGTCAGAGTCTGAGTCTCCGTCAGGGTCTGAGTCTCCGTCAGGGTCTGAGTCTCCGTCAGGGTCTGAGTCTCCGTCAGAGTCTGAGTCTCCGTCAGGGTCTGAGTCTCTGTCAGGGTCTGAGTCTCTGTCAGGGTCTGAGTCTCTGTCAGGGTCTGAGTCTCCGTCAGGGTTTCTGTTAACAGGAGGAGCTGAGTCCAAACATCTCTGACCAGGACACTGAATCCCTTCCAGCTGCTGCTGCTGACCTCTGACCTCTTCCAAGGACAGGGACGGTTATAATAATAATAATAATAATAATAATAATAATAATAATAATAATAATAATAATAATAATAATAATACAGATGTGGTAAACATCAGAAACGCCTTCTGAGTTCAGGAATCAACCTGAGGTGCGACTGGTACACGAAGGGAAATTTCCACCCAAAGGTTGGAGATGCTGCTCAGATGTGACTGACGGGGGGAGGAGGGGGAGGAGGAGGAGGGGGAGGAGGAGGAGGAGGAGGGGGGGGGAGGAGGAGGAGGAGGAGGAGGGGGAGGAGGAGGAGGAGGAGGGGGAGGAGGAGGGGGAGGAGGAGGAGGGAGCTGGGCTCAGAGACCTGAAACAGCGTCATATCAGAACTGATCATAACTGTACAACAACAATAAGAAAAAAAAATACAACAAATCTGTACAAATGTACAAAAATCAACAGGATTAAAACAACATGAAGATTCATTTTAAAACATCTGACAGTAAGAACTCAACCTGGATCACAGTCCATGTGCCGACTTTGTTAAGTGCAATCCGCAGCGAACCTGAGGCCGGACTCTGTGCTCCTGGGTTCGACGGCGAGCCCGTCTCCTCCGTGGGCACCTCGGCCACAGTGAGTATAAAGGACAGCTGGTTAGTGATCATTACTGTGTTCGTGTCTCGCTTCCATCACTTAGGTTGGTTTTATTGCAGAAACATCAACAGCAACAAAAAAAATCAGTAAAATCAAAAGACATAAAAAAGAAAACGATCCCTTTCTTCTCCCTGTTCTGCTGATTCCAGATCTGCTGCTCAGATGATCAACATGCTAATGACCGACGGTTTAAAAGTAACACTGGAACTCACAGCAGATGCAGCTGCACGTTTTCCCTGTTTGACCTCAGGTAAAGACGCAGTGAGGTTTCTCCTCTGAAGAGTTTCCTTCCCAGAGCTTCCTGCACCACCTGCGGTGCAGAGACCTGATCTGAAAGGCGCCGCGGGACAGACCTGCTCCACAACACGGGCAGCACTGAGCGAGCAGCCGCGATCACGCGTGCTCACTCTGTCCACCTGCCCGGAAAAACTCATTACTCCAGCGCTGAGGACACAGCACGTCCTCATGGACTGAGAGTCGTCTCAGTCACCTGTCTCGTGTTTTTCTGACGGAACGGACTGGCTGCAGGAGACGTTTAATGACTGTGGGGAAATTTAAAAAATAAACTTCAGGAGAGATCAGTGTGATACCAACAACGTGAACCTACAACTAAACGAATCATTTGTAATGTAGTAAAAGGGTTTGGCTGCCATGAGCACACATTCAAAACTTTTTTTTTTAGTGTGAGCTGAGTCGCCCGTGCCTGCAGGTTGTTTACATATCGCCTGTTTAACAGGAAGGAAGTCTTCAGAGGAGTCAGCGGGTAGAGGAACTCCGGCTGAAGCTGACGACATGAACATCTGTGAGAAACTGAACCTGAATCCTCTGCAGGCTGCAGCAGGTACTTCACCATCACGCCCCACAGCAGCCTCTCTCGATTCCTGGTTCAGACTGATCACATGTCACATGATCGCCTTCTGCTTTTCATAGGAAAGTTATGGTACTGAGAAGGAAGGAAGGAAGGAAGGAAGGATGCAAGGGAGGAAGGAAGAAAGGGAGGAAGGAGGGATGGCCTTGTTAGCTTGCGTTGGCAGAGCGTCAGTGGAGAGAAGTGCCAGTGAGGCCACACAGCTCCACCCGCAGAGTTCGGAGGGGGTGCGTTTGTTTTGTGATGCAGCGCTGCCCTGTGACCTCAGCACAGGGAAGAGTCGCTGGCAGGAAGACTACACACTGGTTTCCTGTTTCATTCCAGTAAACACAAACCGCCTCATCTACTGAGCAAGGAGGAATTACACAAACTATGAGGAAACACGCGATCATGTGATTGCAAAAGACAACACAACGCAGGCCCTGACGCTGCGCCTTATTACTGATGTCTGATCATCGCATTTCATTCATTCACATTCACTGTTACACAATCACCACACACACATCCTGTCTGCTGGTCTCTGTGAAGGTTCCTGATCAGTTCTTTAATACACACCCAAAAAAAATTCACTTCAAAACACAAAACTCTTCTGTGCATCTCTCTGCTCTCACAGCCTCTGAAAAAAAAAAATCCATCCAGGAGCGAGGAAGCTTTTTCCCTCTCCAGGAACTTAATGACCTGTAATAACCTTTACATCAGCCATTGTCACAGGTTCTGCTTTTGTTTCCACTGTTCTCCCTTTCAGGGCGACTTCCTGTAAATACATTTAGGCACTGCAGAGAAGGTGATACCAAATCCAAGACACCAAATCCTGACAAAGATCCGACCTGACGCCAAACTTCCTGCAGGAGAGGGTAATGGCCTGGATAGCAGGGGATTCCCTCACGTTTGTGTGGCCATGTCTCTTACACCTGTATGTGCATTTCCAACACACCTCCCAACCGGAGCCACATCAGACCGGCCTGACACGGAGGTCTGTACGACACACTGTTCGAAAGGTGTGTGTGTGTTGACTCCTCTGCCACCTCTGGTTTCTCATTAAAGTTTAGATAACAAACTCTAAGGAGCTATATTTGATTTTCTCTGGAACTGAAATAAGCTCAGAAACACCTGCAGTCTGCTCTGCAGGGGATTCTTCACCTCCACCATGTCCTCCCTGTCTCTGGATTCAGGACAGGACCAGAGGACCGGCTGACAGAGCAGGACAGGTATCTGAAGTGCCGGCTCTGTGCAGCCGGTCTGAACTGGGTCTCGTTTGGTATCTGATGCATTCTGTCCACCACCAACTGAAGATGGAGCCTTTCATTCATGTAATGATACGAATGTTTAAAAGTCATGGCATGTAAACACAAGAGAAAATCTATATCAGCCCTGTCGTCGTCTGTCTGACACCTGTTCTCACCTACCAAACACTGCTGTTTAATCACAACGTCCAGTGGAAACAGAAGACAGGAAACAGAACCAGGTTCCGGTTATTGGAAGCTCCAGATTACAGGTTATTAGGCTCCTGTAGGGGAAACACGCTCAATATCAAAACCAGCGCCTGGTTTTCAACTACTCAAACACATTCTTATCTGAGTGCCAGTGACTGACGGCTGGTTAAAGTGTAGTTTCTGCTTTCTGTAGTTTCAAGTTTCGAGTAGAAGACAAACTTTTCAGAAAAAGTCCAAACTGAACTCTTGTCTGGCGGCTGGCTGGTAATATCCCCGCTCTTCTGCTTCCTGCACACATGCACAAAACCACACTCCATCCTGCGTAATGTGTTTCAGAGTCAACCTATCATGAAATCCCTGCGTCTGCGGCCTGGATTCATTAACAAACAACCTCCTCCTTACTGAAGGCTGAGCTCCGTTTTTTCTGTAAGGCACTACGTGACCATGTAGGCAAAAGGCAGAGTTAGTTTTTGGGGGCAGCTGCTGAGAAAACGCACTAAAGTGTGTGTTAGCGGAGGCAAACGCACTCACCTCACCATGAGAAACGCTTTAGCTGATTTGTCAGAAGCAACTATCTTACTGTGTTAACTACAAAAGCTCTGAGTTTAGAGTAACATCTACATTTTGGTATAACACCTGAAGGACAGAGGAGATAAAGGTCAGAGCCCAAACATTTGCTTTTCCCTGCAGAAATTACAAGCAGTCACCTTGTGTAGTTCATGGACAGAAAACAACAACAACAAAAAAAAAAAAAAAAGAGAAAACGAGTCCAGGGGAAAAAAAAAACCCTCAAGGATGAAATTAACTTAAGAGGAGGACAGAGGGGAGGGGACGTTTCTCATTAGCACCATTGTGTTCTGTAGTGACTAATTGCAGCCTAATTAAGAGTCAAGAGAGAAAGGCGGGCTGAGCAGGGTGGAAGTGATGAGCCGCCGCCCCGCCACAGCTGGTCACCCGGTTAATTCCACATTTCACTGATTAATCGCTGTGTTCAGGACAACACTGATCCCTGCTGGAGGAAGAGAGGAAAAGACGAAGGAATTTGGTTTGTATTTGAGGCTGGAACTCCGTGGTGAATTCATGAATTAATCCTCAGAGGTGGAACTCATCGCTCGGCGGGAGCACGACTCGATGATCTCGGACGAGAAAGAAACAAAAAAGAAGAATCAGCAGAGTGGTTCCTCCTCGACGAGGGGACGGGACAGGCCGTCGGGAGGATGGTTCGTCCCTCAGTCACTGCTGTCGTCTTCGTCCTCGTCGTCCGACAGGTTGTTGCTGTTGAACTTTGACCCCGGCCGGCTGATGGAGTCTGACCGCGGCGCGAGGCTTCCTGACGTCAGCTGCACGTAGCAGTACTCGCAGACTCGAACGGGTTTGGACGACTGGCTGGGCAGGAGGTACTTCTTCTCCGAGCACGGCCCGCAAACCACAAAGCCACACTTCCTGCAGTGATGGCGGCGGCTGACAGGTGTGAACTTCACCTTCTGGCAGCGCATGCACACGGTCGCCTCTGAGTCGGGCACCCAGACGGCGGCGTGCTCTCCGGTGGGAGATTTCCCGCTTTTTTGTAGCAAGTCTCCAACACACTTCCCTATGTGGTTCATCCACTCTGACTTCTCGGTGGCGGTGGCGGCATAGACGGCGAAGGACTTGGTGGGCGTCTTGATGAGCCAGCCGTTGCGCAGGTCACCTTCGTCCGGCACCGTGTCGATGGTGACGCTCTCCAGCGGGATGATATGCTGCTTGTTGTACTTCTTCTTCTGGATGACGATGTTGCCGTAGACCAGGATGTCATTGAAGAGGAAGAACTGCCGCGCCTTGGGCTTCTTGCGGCAGAGTTTGGTGAGGACGCCCTCGCCGATCAGCACGCGGCCGGGAATGGCCAGCGGCTGGCCCGCAGCGCCGAAGCAGTTCTCCACCACCGCGATGCGCTTGGAGTTGGCCTCGCTGTTCGCAAGCCGGTCCACCATCTTCACCTCACCTGAAGGAAAGCAGAGAGGAGGTTGAGAGTTTTTGATTGAGAAAATAATCAGCAGATTTATAATGGAAACATGAAAATAATTATTACTTGCACTCTCTGATCGTTTCTTAGTAACGGCTGATGAATAGCAGCTCCTCCCCCCAATTAAAAACCACGGCCCACAAATTCTTACTCGACCTTAACGACAGATTCGAAAGCTAAAAAAAAAAAAAACAACATGTGGAGAAGTTTATATATTAGTTTTATATTTTATACTCTGATGTGGAATTTGAAAATAAAAGCTTCAGATTAAAAGAGTCCAGTCTTCCGGAGAGAATTCAATTATGAGACTGAAGAGCAAACACCAGCTCTGCTGCAACCCAGATGGCAGCAGAGTCGAGCTCCCGGGCAGTGCCCCCCCCACCCCCACCCTCACCCCCCGGCTTTTCTTACAGCACAGCGAGGAGGTCAAAGTACACTGATGATATACATGGGAGGGAGCTGGTGGTCTCTGGCGAGCCCCCGAGGCTCCGGTGCAGGGTCATGACCTCAGAGAGATGCTCACATGCATGTTGATGTACACTGTATAATATACACACAAACACGGAAGGGAAAACACAACTCAACTTTTATTTATCTTTCTTTTAGCTCCTCTCTGCCAGCTGTCCTTTCCACTGCTGTGGATCCCAGTTCACAGAGTTCTCCTGCATCTTATCTGATGCTTTGCACTCGGCCCTAACGCACCTTGTTGCTGTGAGGCGGCAGAAACTAACCACCATGATGAAAATATATCCACTACAGAGGATATGTTTATAATAAATGACAGCGTGACCGGTGTCTGTGGTGCTGATGAAGGGTTAGGGTTATCAGCTTCACTGTTCTGGTTCACCCTCTCCGCCCTCACAGCGCCGTGTTTGGCCGCGGCAGCTGTTTTCAGAGGAACAGCTGTAAAAAGCCGCAGTTCACTACCTGAACAAACAGCAGACAGACACAACCGAAGAGCAGCTGGTGAACCAGGATGGGAAGTCGTGGCAGGGTAATTCATCAGATTGTTGAATTATTGGACTGTCTGAATCGTTGTTGATTAATTTAGTAACGATCTGCTGATGAAGTAGTCCACCCATCACTTCAGCACCACAAAGAAAAATCCATCAAAATCAGATCTGCAAAGATTCAAATCTTACCTGAAGTCCTTCCAATAAACAAGCCACTGAGGCTGTGCTGTGACTTTTATTTACAAGCACTTGTTTGTTTGTTTGTTTGTTTGTTTGTTTGTTTGTTTGTTTGTTTGTTTGTTTGTTTGTTTGTTTGTTTGTTTGTTTGTGGGTGTACTGCTTGAACAATCCAGAACTAAACTAACTGTAACACTGAGAAAACAAAGTGTAGGTGTGACTGCAGCCTTGGCTTCCTGCCTCTTTACAAAAACCACAGCGCTAGAAATGATGCTAATTAGCCAGGATGCCGGTGCAGCCCGGGCCAGGCTCCCCAGTGATCTGCACACTAATGACCCGGAGAGTGAGCTGCTGCCGAAAGCCCCGGAGAGGACGGGGAGGGGGGGTGGGGGAGGCTGCTGACATGTCAACTCTGTTAGCAAAGGGCTCACTGCCCACTGCTGAGGGAACCGGGCAACCAGCTCCCATCAGGAGGCAGAGGAGGGCACGGAGAGCAGAGGCTCTGCAGAGAGAGAGAGCAGCATAAATACAGGCTGGAGGCTCCAAACCCCGTAATCAGAACGAGACGGAGTGGGATGAGACGGACGGAAAAACACACAGAAAATACAAGAGGAGAAAAGAATGAGACTGCGACAAATGGCCGAGATGACAACCTTCATGAGCACACGGAAGACACACACACTGATTTAATACAGGGAGACGTTAGTGATCATTCTACAAGCTCGTACCATGGTGAAACTACACAGGCGCGCGTCATAAATCAGCGCCCATCTGATGATCAACGCCACCGCCCGACACACCAAATCTAAACCTGTTATTAAGCCATGTCACCGGGTCTGCAACCAACAATCATCAGTTAACTGGACGATCGTTTTGTCAGTTTATCAACAAAACGGCCCAAAAGTAACGGCGTCCCCAGGAATGAATGGCAACAAGACAACATGGCTGCTGCTCACGTACTATTACAGCTCGTCTGCGTCTTCTGAGCCCTCAGTCAGTGCAGCCGCCCAACGTGCAGGAGAGCAGATGATGCTCGTTGTTATGGTTACAAAGGATAGATTCACAAATTATTTTATAACATAAAGAGAAAGAAATATTTTTATGTGCCATGAAAGCCGGAGTTTCTCATTAAACAGTGTTTCAGCAGGACTCGACCTCTTATTAAATTCAAGATGTTTTAAGGCTGTTTTAACACCACACAGAGGGAAAGCTAACACCTGCTTCATGATCACAGCAGCTGAAGCATGAAGGGATCATGGAAAACCAGCAGAGATGATTTGACCTAGAATTATAAAGCTTTTCAGAACTTCCCAGCAAAAACTAATGAAATCATTCATTACTGATGAAACCTGGTCAGAGATAAGCATCGTAAACACAGCCCCATTCTGAGCTGAAGACACACAGGACAGACGCTCGCATGGGAGAGGAGCTGTCCTCTCCCATGCGAGCGTCTGTCCTGTGTGCGTCTGGCACAGTTTGCTGAAGTCAGCTGGTCCAGAGGACGGGCTGCTCTCCTTTACAGTATCACTTCCCTTCAGCAGCTGCTATGACAGCTAAACCTACATTATCATCCTCCTGCTGACTCAGCATAATATTCAGATGACAGCAGAAAGTTTACTCGCTTCTCATAAAAATAGTAGGTAAAATCTAACTCTCCGTCCACAGCTGGCGGTGTCCCCAAAGTTCTGCAGCAACATTATTCAATATTAATCAGTATTTCAGAGAGGACACTCAGGACAAGGACTATGTTTACACACACACACCACACCCAAATTACTGGGAGTAATTATTTAAATTATAACGGTTACACAGATCAAAGTAACCTAGACTCTCTAATAACCCAGATTACAGACTAATCTGACTGCGTTCCAGCAGCCCATAGCAACCACAGTCTCCAGGGTATTTTTTAAATTATCTTTATTTGTATTTAATTATCAAATGTGCGTCAAATCATGAATAAATAATGGTAAAGGCAATTTCTGTGCTGTTCACCAAACAATCACACTGGTCCTTTAAAGATGTGCTACTGTGACGTGTTGGTCAGAGTTCAGACAGATGCTTGTTCCATCTTTAATCATTTCAGAAATGACCTGTATACTGATCATACTTATCATGGCTACCTGTCAAAATGGCTGGTTGTTAGTGTTAGGTTGGCAGGAGGTGTCAGTGTCCCACCTTGGGGACAGTTTGGGTTTGTCCGCCAGCTGGAGAGCAGCCGACTGGACTCTCTGTGCCAGTATCGTCCTCTGTAGAGCCAGCCCTTACCAGCTGCTGTGTCATCTGAGGAAATAAACACATCAATCCTCCAGATGTGTCCTCCTGGACGGACAGACGCAGCCTAAACTGAGCCAGGTCCCGGGAAAATATTTCACCCATCACCCACTTCAACACAGAATCTTGGACAAGTTGCTAGAGTGAAAGGTTTGAACCCACCTAGGGACTGTCTGCTCGTGGACATGTTCAGCTGTTCTGCTCCGGACCGTCCGAAACCATCTCTAGATTGCAGCTTTATTCTTTTAATTTTATTTAATTTTATTTAATCAGTTAATTCATCATTAACAGTGATTCTGATTAAACATATCAATGGACTGAATTGTGCTTTCAGCCCCAGTCCTCTGTCCCACTGATTGTTTAGGTAATGTCAGGCTTAGGCTTAAATGTACCCCGCTCTCAGTCTGCACACGGATTTGAGAACTCCAATGAAAGCCGGTCCTCACTGGTTGACATTTTTACACTCCAGATATTCAGCTGCTTTAATCCAGCAGCAAGTGCCACAAAAACACCACCCTGGCTCCATCATGCACTGCTGATAAGGAGGTGCTGGGTAAGAATTAGAGAGAAAGGCAGAGAGGGGCAGAAAATGAAAGGCTATTTTTGTACACGGGTGAGTTTGGTAATGCTCAGCTGGAGTTTCTTGTTCTGAATGTCAATGCGGTCCAGGCGACTGGCTCTGCTACCTTGGGTTACAGGAACAGCAGAGGCTTTGGATAAGCCCAATGATTAATTCATTAGCGCTGTCCTCTCTCTCAATTTACAGGGTTCAGCCGTTTATTGCCAGGACAGGACCAGATTAGACCTTCCCCAAAAAGCAACAACATCCGCTGGAAATGAGGGACTTTGTCTCCCTAACACAACAGGGACAACAGGACAACAATTTCAAAAAACAGGGGGCAACGGGGCACGAGACAGCCGCTGTTCAGAGTAAAGCACAACCATTATTAATCTGACTCAGTAACACAAAGGTAGCTGATGTATTACTGCATTACTGAAGTACATTTATTTCCCAAAAGCAATCACAGAAAACTGTGGCCAGTTTCATCAGATGCTGCTGCTCCAGCAGCCATTTGCAGGGATACAGGGAATCTGCAGATCCTGAAACGTTTCCTAGGTCTCAGCCGCCGTACAGGACTACACACAGACTCACAGGACTACACACAGACTCACAGGACTACACACAGACTCACAGGACTACACACAGATTCACAGGACTACACACAGACTCACAGGACTACACACAGATTCACAGGACTACACACAGATTCACAGGACTACACACAGATTCACAGGACTACACACAGATTCACAGGACTACACACAGACTCACAGGACTACACACAGACTCACAGGACTACACACAGATTCACAGGACTACACACAGATTCACAGGACTACACACAGGACTACACACAGACTCACAGGACTACACACAGATTCACAGGACTACACACAGACTCACAAGACTACACACAGATTCACAGGACTACACACAGATTCACAGGACTACACACAGATTCACAGGACTACACACAGACTCACAGGACTACACACAGACTCACAAGACTACACACAGATTCACAGGACTACACACAGATTCACAAGACTACACACAGATTCACAGGACTACACACAGACTCACAAGACTACACACAGACTCACAGGACTACACACAGACTCACAGGACTACACACAGGACTACACACAGACTCACAGGACTACACACAGATTCACAGGACTACACACAGACTCACAGGACTACACACAGACTCACAGGACTACACACAGATTCACAGGACTACACACAGATTCACAGGACTACACACAGACTCACAGGACTACACACAGACTCACAAGACTACACACAGATTCACAAGACTACACACAGATTCACAGGACTACACACAGACTCACAAGACTACACACAGATTCACAGGACTACACACAGATTCACAGGACTACACACAGACTCACAGGACTACACACAGATTCACAAGACTACACACAGATTCACAGGACTACACACAGACTCACAGGACTACACACAGATTCACAGGACTACACACAGACTCACAGGACTACACACAGATTCACAGGACTACACACAGATTCACAGGACTACACACAAGACTACACACAGATTCACAGGACTACACACAGACTCACAGGACTACACACAGATTCACAGGACTACACACAGATTCACAGGACTACACACAAGACTACACACAGATTCACAGGACTACACACAGACTCACAGGACTACACACAGATTCACAGGACTACACACAGATTCACAGGACTACACACAGACTCACAGGACTACACACAGACTCACAAGACTACACACAGATTCACAAGACTACACACAGATTCACAGGACTACACACAGACTCACAGGACTACACACAGACTCACAGGACTACACACAGATTCACAGGACTACACACAGATTCACAGGACTACACACAGACTCACAGGACTACACACAGACTCACAAGACTACACACAGATTCACAAGACTACACACAGATTCACAGGACTACACACAGACTCACAAGACTACACACAGATTCACAGGACTACACACAGATTCACAGGACTACACACAGACTCACAGGACTACACACAGATTCACAAGACTACACACAGATTCACAGGACTACACACAGACTCACAGGACTACACACAGATTCACAGGACTACACACAGACTCACAGGACTACACACAGATTCACAGGACTACACACAGATTCACAGGACTACACACAAGACTACACACAGATTCACAGGACTACACACAGACTCACAGGACTACACACAGACTCACAGGACTACACACAGATTCACAGGACTACACACAGACTCACAGGACTACACACAGACTCACAGGACTACACACAGATTCACAGGACTACACACAGATTCACAGGACTACACACAGATTCACAGGACTACACACAGGACTACACACAGACTCACAGGACTACACACAGACTCACAGGACTACACACAGATTCACAGGACTACACACAGACTCACAGGACTACACACAGACTCACAGGACTACACACAGACTCACAGGACTACACACAGACTCACAGGACTACACACAGACTCACAGGACTACACACAGGACTACACACAGATTCACAGGACTACACACAGACTCACAGGACTACACACAGACTCACAAGACTACACACAGACTCACAGGACTACACACAGATTCACAGGACTACACACAGATTCACAGGACTACACACAGACTCACAGGACTACACACAGACTCACAGGACTACACACAGATCCACAGGACTACACACAGACTCACAGGACTACACACAGATTCACAGGACTACACACAGATTCACAGGACTACACACAGGACTACACACAGATTCACAGGACTACACACAGGACTACACACAGATTCACAGGACTACACACAGACTCACAGGACTACACACAGACTCACAGGACTACACACAGATTCACAGGACTACACACAGATTCACAGGACTACACACAGGACTACACACAGATTCACAGGACTACACACAGGACTACACACAGATTCACAGGACTACACACAGACTCACAGGACTACACACAGATTCACAGGACTACACACAGAACACAGAGCAGACGGTTTGAAGTGTAACTGCTTTGTTAGACGACGCTGAAAAGGAGAAGACTTTAACTTACTAGTCATTTCTCTCCACAAACCCCAGCACAGGAGTACAAACCCAGCTACAGGCCACGCGGTGGCTGACGTGCACTGTGTGGCCTGTACACCAGGTCTAACAGGTCTTGGGCTGCTCGTGCTTTTCTCCTGTGGGCTTCCAGCGTTGGTGGAGCTTGTTGAGAGTGAGGACAACGTTAAAGACTCTAGGTGGTCCTCTCCTCAGCTGTCCTTTCCCTTTCACTCCCACACATCTAACAAAGACACTGAGGACCTTCTGCTCTCCACAGTCACCACTCTCTGAATGAAAGAACATAACCACTGTGCTTGTACGAGAGGAATCTCGTTTTCAGTGAGGAGTCAAGGTGAAAGTGACGTTACTGCGAGGAATCTAAAACTAAATCTTTTTTTTTTTTCACTCTGTGAGAGATTTGTGAGTCAGAGATCGTGCCTATAAACAAAAAAGGGAACGTGGGGTTCTCGAGTCTTCGCCGTGCCCTGCAGTTAGACCTCCGGCAGTACCACACTGGGACGCCTGGGAAGGAAGGGAAGCAATGAGTCATACGCTAAAGGGAGAGAGTGACGATGACAAAGACGGGGTGAAGAGAGAAGGACTGTTTCTGTGGGCTGTAAACAGCAGCCGCAAACACAAGGACACCCATTTATCCTGAAGGATTAATGTGAAGGCAGCCGCTGTGGACGACGAGGCAGAGCCACTTTCTGTGTTACAAGGTAAAGAGCAACATGATGTAGAAAACAGACTGCAGTCTATAAAACATAAAAAAAAACATTCTTTGGCCCTGACCAAAGAGTGAATGTATGAAATCAAATCTCTGAACAGAACTATAAGGATATAAAACACACAAAGCTTCACACCTCATTCAGTAACACTACCCGAGCTCTCCTGCAGGGACTGAGAACCAGAGGTCAGCATGGGCCTGTGGAAAACCAAACCTGAGCCTGATGTACATAAATCTATTCAGTCAGACCTGAGGATGAGCAGACTGATCCAAAATGCAGCTGACCTGAACAGACCCTGAGATAACAGTACGATGCACTATCAGCGCACAGCTGTACTGCAGTAAAATGTCCTGTCAATGAATGTTAATTCATATAAAGTAATAAAAAAAGTTTATATGCTTTAATGATTAATTTATAGGAATAATTTAAAGACCCAGAACACTTCCCAGTGTTCCTGCGTTGGTGTGAAAGGGGTAGAAAGGATAATTATTCTTTAGCTTTCTCTTTGTGATTCATGATATAATACATAAGCACCTGGCCAAGTATTTCAGGATCTGAAGTCCATTCACAGTCTGACAGTCTGAAGTGAAAGCGAACGCTCCTTCGTACCAGAGATCCTCCTTCACAAAGCCCTTATCAGCTTGCGGCTGGCCTGAGCATGCCACCCTGGTGCAATGTGTCATCAACATCCTGTCAGTCTATACACAAGATTACACGACCACAGAGCAGCGAGTATGAACACAGATAAAGGGATTGGAGGTTAATCTGCTGTGAGAGATGATGGTACGAAAACTGAGCCAATGTTCCTGCTCGGAACAGGATTTCTGAAAACCGGATCACTGAGCCTTCACACACCATGTCACAACAGCAGTCACACAGAATCTGCTTATTCCACATTTTCCCAGAGAAAATCCAAAGTTTGCAGAACTTGCAGAAAATGTAGAATTACTAAGATTAATAATACAGCAATTAGGATTACAAACACAAATAATGCATTACTGTATTTAAACTATCATAATATTTATGGTTGATTACCGTATGTGCAGCCGAGCAGTAACTGTGTACTTAGGTCACTCAGTAAAGATAACAACAGTTCATCTGTCTGGTGTCATTAACCTTTCCTCCTGTGGCCCAGCATACAGCATTCTCACCTGACAGACCTCAGATCAGCCAAAGCTGCTGACGTCCATCAGTGAGAAAACCACAAACCTTTGAGTGCTGAATGTTTACACGTGGTGAGTGCTTCACTCATCAGATTTTTAATGAAATATCTCTTTAATATCTACAGTATGTTTCAGGCCAAAGGTTACACTACAGAGACTTTCCAGCCAAATGAGGAATCACCTAATTTTGTTCTTATCTCCTTCCTTCTAGTTTAAGTCTGCTAACAATAAGCTGCTCTCCACCTGCAGCGAGGACAGTTCATGCCCACAGTCCAACCTTACCGGACACTGACACGATCTGAACCTGTTTCCATGCTTTCTCAGACCGTCCACGGGCATGCAGGAACGGTGAAAACTTTTTCCTCAGCTCATCACAACAGCCTCTAATCACATAAACACTCAGCAGGTCTCAGGGGGGAAGAAAAGGAGAGTACAGCAGATTAAAAACCACGGCCATCCGGGGGCAGGTCCTGGGTTATAATCAGAGTAATAACAGACCAAACCTCACGATAAATGACAGTTCAGCTACACGGAGACATCAATTTCTGCAAAACGCTCCACTATTCTGAAATGTCAGGCCTGTGTGTGCAACACAGGCAGTAAAACAGGGGAATAATTACCACCTAAGTTATATTACCTTAATGGTCCCATTAGGAGTAAACTATCGCTTCCAAAGGAAAAACTGCACAAAACAAATACAAGCGCCAAGAAGGCATTACACAAATATCTGCAGATGGATGAGCAATAAGATTTTTCAGAGGCTAGGAGGCAAAAGTCATTAATTATAGGACCACACGAAGCTCTTAAGTCTTCGTCTTTAGCTCCCGCAGCCTGAGAGAAGAGAAACTGACCTAAACAGTCATTTCCAGCAGTTGCTCCCTCCTGACCTCAGCTGTCTTCAAATGCTGACCAGCGCGGTGATTAAACGCCTTCCCAAGCACACGCTTTCCCTTTTAAGGTCACACACTGACATCAGCAGAACAGTGACTTCCCGTAGACGCAAGGAAACCTTCAGAGTGAAGCCGTTAAATTTTTGTACAGTAATCCTTACATCACTGAGACGATTTCAAAACCATGGTGTCACTATTTTAACATCTTGTGACGGTTTCCGCCGACGCCTGAGCTAATCTACAGCCTGGTTAAACCGACTGCCAAGGTTATTTCATTTACCTTGATAATAATCTGAGAAAAGCAGCAGATCTTAACATCTGAGAAGCTGAAACTAAAGAGTGTTTTATTCCTGAAGGTTACGAGCAGTAGGATCTGATTTTAATTCACATATCCCTGTCACTCGCCTCAAAACTGGCAATAAAAAAAATTCTGTTTTTAACAGGAATTTGTAAACAACCAATCTGGGACTCCTCAGCTGCAGCTGTTCTGGCTGTGGTGCCGAAACAAACGCCGGTTGGACTCTTTATCACTACAAAAACTTCAGAGGCAGCAGCGTCAGTGTTTCGTTCTGCTGAGAGTTTGCCTGAGAGCAAAGCTGCAGCCTGTGCAGGAGCTCATTCAGTCCTGAACTCTCTGCTGCCTTCACTGTCAGCAGCCGGCGTGGGTTCAATCAGTCACCAACACAGGTTCAAACAGATTGAGTGTGGAAGCCAAAATATCCAGCAGACTGATCACCGGTATTCAAGCGCACGTTCAAACACGCAGAGGATTCCCGAGAAGAATGACAGGGTGAAGTCTACCAGCAGCCGCCTCACAGCGTCACGGAGACCGTTCAGGACTAAGCACACGGTGTTTCCCGTTCACAGAATCTACTGACTGCGAATGTAAAGATTAACTCATTAATGATCAATCAATTATCAAAATTATTGCCAAATGTTCTCTGTCAGTCAGCAGATTTACACCACACCCAGGCGTTTGATTGGTCCGATCTTTAGTGAGTCTTACTGTCACATGATCCAGACGACGCGCTCACAGAAGTTTCTGACGTCACAAGATTCCTGAGGATACGTCACCGTCCCTGGCACAGATAAACACCGAAATACGACGAACTCAGAATAAAATCTATCCGTGTTCGTCTGGACTTCATCTCACACTTTCACACTTTCAAAGGCGGCTGGTAAAATGTCAGCGAGCCGACTAACGTGCCACCGTAACCTTTCCGACAGCAGAGGTTTCCTGGCCCATGGTTTCAAACACACACTAACAACCTGAAGTGGCAGAGCCCGGAGCGGAGTGTGTAGCGCCGTGTTAAAAAAAACGAGACTGACAGGATGGCGTTTCTGAGGAATGTGCTCTGAACAGACCTCCATCTGTTTCCCTCATTCCGCTGGACTCATGCGTGCAGCAGTTCAACCTTTGAGCCTTTCCAGTGCAAACAAACCCAACAGGTAGCAGAGAGCCATGACCCACGTTCTGGCTTTCGTTCTGCATTTTCCATCCCCGCGCTGTTAATTCAGGGTATTTCTGTAAGCGCCACAAAACGGAATATTTTTAAAATCGCTTCAGGTCCAACTCCTCATCTCTCACTCAATCCAAACAGCAGAGAGAACAACCAGGGGCTGCAGGTTCGGTCCAGGAATTAATCTATCACTGTGAAGAAGCTACAACCTGAATGCTGATCAGCATGCTCAGTGCTTTAACTTTAGCTGCAGAGAATAATTATTTTCACAATCTTTTCACCATCTCTTATAAAAATAATGTTCTTCTTAAGGAAGCAGAGCCTGGAGGTGTGTCTTTGAATTGAATATTTAAATAATAAATGAAGTCTGGGCCTCATTTTCAGCTCAACAAAGAAAACTACATAAAGATTTATACCTACAACATTATACCTAAGATTCACACAACACATGAAATCTTAAGGCTAAATACACACAGGCTGAGAGCTACTTACTTTGTTCTGTCATGTTTCTGTCACTGTCCAGTGTGTCTGTCCTAAACGTGTCGGTAACAGGCTGGCTGCTGCTCAGTGCTAACATGAAGATACTCATGTCCAGTTTCCAAGTAATAATCAGATATGTCAGGCAGGACACAGACCGGTGTCAGTGCCGCATACGTGTCCCTGGGGACGTCCAGGTTAGAGACAGGCTCGCTCTCACTACTGCACAGCATCCAGTTTGGTTATTTTTGGACAATTTAAAGTTTTAGAAATGTTCTGTTTCTCTTACATTAATTCACTGTGGATAATAATATTTGCCCCTGGGGTCCGTTCCACAGAAGTGATTTGCAAACACTGCTTACATACAGTTTCAGCATTACAACCAAAAAACAATCGTTCCAGGAAACTGCAGATAAATTCATAATAAACGCAGCTTGCGTATTACAAACTGTTACTCAGAGGAGCACGTAGGAGTACGTATACGAACCGAAGTGTTGCTTCTGTGCTGTCTCTCAAAGATACACAGAAAAATAAAAAGCACATTCACTGAATCATTCAATCATTAATTAAAATGGGTTTGGCTTTAGGACTTGATGGTTGGACAAATGAAGACATCTGAAGAGGTTATACTGGGCTTAGAAAACAGTGCTGGACATTTTTACTGTTTTCTGTTTGGAGAAAATAATCCGTGATGAAAATAACCGTTCGTCGCGGCCCCTCGTCGGTTCAGTTTGTCTGTGAATCATGGAAGACCAGAATCTTCATTCGTGATTCTGTGACTCACTAAAACCTCCAGGGCTTAATACTTTCACTGAATCTTCGTTTTTACTTCTGTACTTTCTCTCCTTAACTTTTCCTCGTTCCCCTTTTTGACAACAGGGGACAAAAACTGCAGAATGGAGAACCAGATTTTAAGCACTGCTGCTCTTCAGCAGAGTCGTGGGCCCGAGCTCCTGCCCAGACCCTCTGACAACACACTTTTACAACTGACTGTTTCCACTTCCAGGCAAGGAAATGTGTCAGGGTGCTGTGACCTGACACCTCCACCTCTTCACCACTGCAAAGTGAACTCAAAACTCAGGAGCGCGGGTTGTACCCGATAATTTCTGTAACTTTCCGAAGAACTGTGCCCACTCTGCGAGCACCTGGTAAGTGCCGAGGCGTGAAGGTCGGGTCTGAGATTTTCTCAGACTCTGACGTCGGCCAAATAATTAGAGCAGGTGTCGTAAAAATCTGACATGAACTGGATGGAAATGGGTTCATCACCAGGAACAGCACAGAGGAGACAATCTACACAGACGGAAGTGTGAAGTGGTCCGCGAAGACCACACGAGAAACAGAGAAGTGAAACTGTGACTTACTATGAAAAACTTTTAAATAAGTGCTGAGGGTTAATTGTGACAGTGGCCAGGTATGAAAATGAGAAATGTGGATATTAACTGCACATGCAAGTTTCCTTATTGAGTCTTTACTGTCCTATCTGACTAGAAGACACCCCGGGGGATTTTCAGAGGGGAAACCTCAAACAGATGCATCAGCTATTTTTCTTTTTTAGAAACACTCAAAATTATGACTGATGTCTTTTCTTGATTATACCAAATCTACGTATGTTACACCCGTGTAACCACAGTCAGAGAAAGTCAAAGCCGGCGTCGTGGTATGGCTCAGGTATGAACTGAAAATCAACTTTTCCCATCCACCTCTGATGGTGATGTATTCTCCGTGCTGCACAACCAGGTGCCAGGTGTGCTAACCCTCTCTGCACATCTGTTTTCACAGAGACTGAGAGACACCCTGAACCCAAAAACACTTGATTTGGATCAGTAGTAATCAAAATTAGAGACTATTGGGCAACTGCATGTAAATACAACAACTACTCCTGCTTCTCTATTTTCTTGGGTGTGGTTCATAAAAGCCATTAGAAGTTTCTACCACATCCTTACTTTTATACTTCTTTCACGTGTTTTGTATTTATGAGAGTAAAATGAATAAAATAAATCAGAGCGAAGTGCAGAGATTACCACCTCGCCCGCCGCGTATGTCAAAGAAGGTCTAATAAGCCTTTGTGCCTTCAGAGAGCCTCTGTCAGCTGGGGAGGACTATGAGTTTGAAAAGTAAGGTGAGCTGAGGACACCTCTGCAGTCCCATCTCACCTCTGCTTGAGGCTCCACGCTGCATTAGCTGTGACACACATAACATAAAAATGCATCGAAACGCTGACAGATTAAAATCAACATAAAGTGGTGCATTTTAAATGCATGGTGTGCATTTCCACCTGCTTCCTTCCACCTGTTGTGTTACCTGTTCTGAAGCAGCTAACTTCCTGTGTGCATTTATCGGGTTACTGCTGTCCACACGTGAGCCTCTGTCTGGAGGAGAGGGCCAGGTGCCGTCCCTGCTCCAGCCCCCGATAATAAATACTTTAACATTTTAATCCAATTAAAAGTAAGGAGGAGTAGAACTGCAATAACTGGTTGAAAATTAATCAGGAACTATTCTGAGTATTGTTTAAATAATTATTTTATTTAAAAAAATTCACAGGGAAACTGTCATGTTCTTTTTTTTTGGTAATTAAAAATTCACAATGACACAATGATCAATCAAATAAAAACTTCCTGATGAACTGATGAGGAGAATAATCATTTGCCTTATCAATTAAAAGACTAAATGATTAACTAATCAAGAAAATAACTGATACTGAAAATAATCATTACTTGCAGCCCTGAGTATCTTTACTGTTGAGCAGTGCTGGTTTAAACAAAATCTAAACAACACCCATCTCCACTCACACACCAGCTGTAGTAGGTCAAATCAAGTGCTCCCTGTTCACATGTAATCTGTGTGTTTACCTCTGAACTGCTTGACCTGGCAATGACAAAAGAACCTGCTCTTCTTATGCATGTAATCTGCATCCATTTATAAACAGAGACACACCGGATTATGTGCTGGGTGTTGGATTACACCGGAAGCCAGACCAGATACCCTGCGCTTGCAGAGCGAAAGGGCGGGAGGTGGAGGTGATAACCTGTCAGGTAGTTTCTTTAACGCGACCTCGCCCTCGTCAGCTCTGGCAGAACTAGTTTTATCATGTTCTGACACAAAGAGGAAGAACACGACTCCGCTGACTGACTTTCAGGTGAGAAACTCACAGTAATGTCCAACAGCTAAAGCGGCTGATTAATCACAACGAACGGCCGACTACCTGCCCACAAGTGTGTGCTGTAACTTACCAGCTGCTCTGGTCAGGCCCTGGAAATGGAAAGTGAGAGTTTCTTCTCCAGGGAGTCAATGACAGGAGATTCTCTGTTAGTTCTTCATTTACATCTGACTAAGCTGATGGTAAATCCCCTCCCCACCTCCTATTTTCAGTCCTCTAAGGAACTACAACATGACGATACCCAAAAGACCAGCTGCCCTGCACGTGACGCTTTGGAAACTTGACATTTTTCTCAGTTTGAGCCCTCAGCTGTGGCTTAAGAACAGGACACGAGGGCTCGGTATCATTCAAAACGTTTCAAAAATGGGTGCAGATTAGGGCTGCAACTGCCAATTATTTTCATGATCGATTAGTAATTTAAGTTTTTTAATCTCTGTAAACTGGATAAACAATTCAAACCAATTGAAAAAGATACTGTTGTCATCCACAGTGAAAATCATCTTCAGATGCAGCCCCTCGAGGTATTATCACAGTTTGATTGGATTTTTTTTTAAAATTACGGTTTGATGTTCAGCCATGTAAAAGCAGGGTGGCATTTCTGTCTCATGAAGAGTTTCATTACCAAAAAGGTCACAGCTTTGATGCCAATTAAGAGCAAAACATCCAGCTGAAGAGTCTCTGAGCCCGACACTCACAGCTGCAACGCTAAACACCTGAAACACCAACTCTAAGAGACGCCGAGAGAATAACCAGGTCAGGTTTGTCACTGTAATTCTGTCCGAGAGCTGCAATTTCACTACAACAGCCTGTCATGTTGGACACAGTTTAGTTAAGCACCACAGACACTTTATGGCACAGACGACAAAAACATATTCTGTAACAAGATCCTATCTCAACTACCATTTCCTTTTTCGTTTTTCTTCCTGTGGAGGTGCTCAGTCAACACCGCAACAGATGCATAGATTACATTAATTAACATTAAATGACGAATGTCAATCTTTATGACTGTACTCTGCAGGAGAGACATGTGCTTCTGCTCCCTGTGAAGCTGCTGCAGTGGGTCAGCTGGATTCACGCTGCTCAGATTCTTTCTGACGGGGGCAAACGGCCGGTTTTGGTCATTTATTTCCTGACATCAAAGATCTGATTCAATTCAATTTAATTTAAATAGCGCCTTCCACAATCAATTGTCTGAAAGCGCTTCACAGAGACCCAGAGCCTGACCCTATGCAAAATGTGGATCACAAAGTTCCAGTTCCAGTTTGTGAAACTCTCCCGCCCTTCACACTTTCCCTTCTCCTCAGAAGTCGGAAGAAAATCACT
Source organism: Toxotes jaculatrix (assembly GCF_017976425.1). Lineage (NCBI taxonomy): Eukaryota > Metazoa > Chordata > Actinopteri > Toxotidae > Toxotes > Toxotes jaculatrix. The sequence goes on along the minus strand of NC_054401.1, from coordinate 1,286,247 downwards.
GACTGAAGGCTGCATTTGGTTCAGAGCCACAGTTTCTTTTGTTTTACACGAGTGTTTAGAGGCTGCTGATCCCACAAAACGGGACACCTGAACACGTCAGATGAACCGGGGCATATTCGAGAGGGAGTTTGTATTTTCTGATATATTAATGACAAAATTAAGAAAATCATTGGCAATTAATAAATAACATTAGTTGCAGTCTTACATTTTGCACCTTTCTCTGACATTCAGCAAGCATCCCATTCATTGGTAAAATCATCAGATTAATCAACATTAAAAATAATCATTAGTTGAAAGTCAGAGCTGCAATGATTAGTCAGGGCAAAACAAAGCATCCAAAGATGTGAACTGTGATTTTCCACCGTTGAACAGGCATAACACACACTCCATTAATCAACAATGAAAATTACCATTGGTTACTGCAGAGAAAAGACAGAGCTGTAGAGTGGACTGTCTGTGGTTATTAAATTCAGTACAAATGTGTGTTTCTAAGCCGCTCTACAAGCAGTGCAAAGGGTTTAGAATTCCTCTCTTAAAACTCAGACGCATGTTATTGGACGTAAACGGATAATAAGCTTAATCCCAGCAGGGCAGTCTACATGCGAACGACCCCTCCACCTTAAAGGCACAAGCTCCATCCTCTCATAGAGAGAGAAGAGAGAAGTCCAGTGAAAACAAAAGAGGATTTAGAGCAGCGTAATCCCAGCTACAGACCTGACTCAAGCAAAGACAAGACGAGGCCAACTTCCCCTTTTTGTGGCAGAAAAAGTTTCACCAGCAGACAAGATCATACATTCACTTCCACACGTCTGTTACAACACACACACACACAGGACCTCACACTGATTATAGGCTGCCGGTACAGTGAGGTACAGGTGGGTGGATTAACCCAGACAAACTCTAAACTCGGTACTACTTGGAAAAATACTTATAATCAATCATTCATGAGGCTAAAGTTGTATAAGCCGAGGAACACCTGATAAATGGTGCGTTTCCAGTCAGTCCTGACCTGCCATGAATAAGTAAACCGCAGAGACTTTATCCCGCAGACTTTAGAGACCCAACACAGGCGAGGCGGGTACGGTCACCACCACTTTATTCTCCCTTTATATTCACACTTTTAGCCAATAACAGACCATATGACAACGACGTTTCCTCTGTCGAACATCGAAGTGTTTTTAAATTATCGAAGTTTGACGAAGTGGTGTCAGTCGGCAGTGTTAGCCAGCTAGCACAGAAGTTAGCTTCCATGACACCGCTCATTTGTTGATACTTGTGCCGAAGCTAACTCAACTCTGCTTACTTGTTATTAACACCACGAACAGTGCCCTGTCTTATCTGCCAGTTTACGATACAAGGAAAGAAAGAGAAAGAGGTTTTACTGCGCTAAGTTGAGCGGCTAGCGCCCGTTAGCATGAATGGGGAAAAGTAGCACCAACCCTCCGAGAAAGTCAACGCAGACAACTTTTAAATCACGGAAACTACATACCCGACGGCAACTTTTATAGCGACTCGAAGCTGAGCTGTAGTCCAGATAGAGTCAGGAAAGCAGTGCGTCCTCCTCGGAAACTGGCCGCCGTGTCCGCAGACACCGACAGCAGCTGGAAACTCTGCCGCTGCCCCGAAAATAAAACAACAACATGGCAGCGGAGCGCCGCGCTGCGTTCACGGCCCGCGGCACGGTCGGGAATAGGAGGACACACTGCAAACTGCTCCAGCTTCAAACAGTCAGTGCTTTTAGGGTATTTGCATTCTATTCCATGACCTCTACTTACTTTACATCATTACTTTCAGATCACGATTTTATATTTAAAAACAGATCTGATCTGTTTGTGAGGCTTATTGTCACGTTTCAGATGCACACGAGTCAGTTACAGTTCTACAAAAGAGCGAATTTGCCTCTAAACTTCTGTCATGGTTTCATTTAAATAGGTGATCAAGGTTCAAAGAGGTGAAACGCTATATTACCTTTATTTAACAAAAAGGGAAAAAAAAAATCTTTCGGATAGGGCCCAACCAGGACTACTGGACTAAACCGGCCAACTGGATATAAAGTAGTAAACCTGCACCAGCATTCCCAAATGTGAAATGCTGCCTACACACTGATGACTCAGCGTTAATAATAATGTAATTTGTCATGTCATCAGTCACATGTATCATCAAATACTGTGACCCATACCCACCCAAAATGTAAAATAAATAAACAAACAAAAACAAAAGTATTGAATGAAACGATTAACTTCATTTATAAAGTGTAGAAAATAAAATCCAATCCATCATCACACTATTCCCAAATTACAACTCATTATCTCAAAATTTCCACATATCTTGATCAAAATATGTCTAAATTCTCTATGAGAAGTCAATGATTCAGTATCTTTATTACTCTGTGTCATTTACATTATGACATGTAAATTCTGCTGAGTTTGTGCAGTGATCTCAGCTCTTTAAATGACACGTCAGGACAGAAATCTTACAATGGTAAACTTTGTGTTTACCATTATGATCTTAGATTTACTGCCAAACAGTATTTTGTGTTACTCATACAAGTGCCTCCTCACAAAAGGCTGCGTATCTTCAGTGCAGGGATTCTAGCAAGTGAAGATAGTCCTATACCACAGTGCTACAGCAGATTATTCCCACATACAGCGAAGGCAGCATGAGCAGGGCCAGAGGCTGTGCTGCTGGGAGGAGACCGGCCCCTGGTTCAGAGTGGTGAAGAGGACGGGACATGCTGTGGCTTACCAGGCAAAAATGCGGAGTCACCCTATCTGTAAAAAAAGCAAACAAACAAAATATGATTGTAATTTCCTCTGTAGCTTCTTTGAATCGTCATGTCGTCACTGAAACGCCTTCTGTGATATGTTTAAATTCAAATTCAAAAAGGTTTGGAGTAGTTTCAAAATGTAGTGGAGTAGAAATGTAAAGAAGCATAACGTTTAAATACTCAAGCACAGAGTACAGACAGTACCTCAAAGCTGTCCTCGGGTCCCCAGGTCCCCTTCCACCACAGGCTACAATCAAAGACCCAGTTTGTTTGACCCCCGAACCGCGTCGTCCATTCGTTCTGCAAAGGCAAGAAAAAGCCTGACTGCTCGTACAGCACCTTCCAACAGAGCAAAACAAAGGGTTGTGCATAATTCATAAAAACACATTTGGACAAGATACAGAATAAAAGACTTTCAGGGCAAAGGATTTAATAAGAAAATAGAGCAGATAAAAGAGAAAACGGTGCAGCTACAGTGAGAGACATGAACAAACAGCCCCAAATTTAATTTAAAAAAAATTCAAACTTTGATTCAGAAGAACTTGAACTTGAGCCTGTCCTAGCTGTGTGGTACATAAAAATTCAGCACCACCTCTCCATGTGTAGTTTGGAGGCCGGAGGCAGTTTTAATGTGAGTCTGACCAAAGCACACCTGTCCCAGGTGACCTGAGAACAGTTTAATAGGCTCAGGAAACTCGCTTCCTGGATCCAGATATGGAGGTGATTACTGACCTGAATCATCAATGAACCTAATGCTACACTGAGACACTGAAAGAGATCAGGCCACAACAAGTAGCAACACTAATCACCTCTCTCAGAATAACACGGTGACCTAACAGGGCTGTTTTTAGCTTTTAGTGCTTTAACAGGAGGAACAAACAGAATCATCTGAAGAGATTCATTGAAATGTCTGAGACACATTCAAGGCCAGTCAGGTTTCTTCTTCTGGTAATGAAATTAATAAATCCCCATTTAATTCAAACAGGTAAACATTTTAAAAAATACCTCTCTGCTTATAAAAGTACTGAAGCAAGATTTGTAAAATTGGATGATTCAGGTTGAGGAGAAAGGCGTGCCTCAGCCACTCCTCTGATCACCTGTCAAGACAAGCAGAGGCTTTAGAGGAGCTTATGTGACGACATCGGTTCTCTGTAAGTCAGACCTGGGTGCGGTGACTCCCCTTCCCAGAGCTCGTAATCTCACTGAGTTTGCCTGGCAACCACTGGAGATGCTGCACAGAAGCACCGGAGAGACGGATAATCATCCTACTCAGAAAGCAAATGCGTATTTCCAAAAATGTCACACTCTTCCTTCGGTAAAGAGACTTTGACTTTGTTGATACCCTCCTTTAGTTGGAGATCACACTGAGGAGACATAGATGGGGGCAGAGACAGAGACAGGTGGTTTGGACACTCTTCAGCTGAGAAGCTCACTGGTTGACAGAAAAGACCAAAAAATCACCAGTGAAATCACCAGATAAGAACTGAGAGGTGACGTCTACAAGAAATGGAAAAATGTCTTCAAGTTTAAAAGTGCTCCCGTCACACCTCGATAAAACCCTTTCACAAGCTGTGGCCTGAATACAGGCAGGGGAGGGTGAGCCCAGAGCCTCGTGACTCTATCATCATTATCATTGCTGTTATTTTTGTTGATACCAAAATCACAGTGACAACTTCTCCTCCACATTTTACTACATTTTACTTTCAATTCTTCACAGTAAAAGGAAGAAGGCAGCGATTTTCCCAGAAGCACGGCCTGCACTGCTGTGACCGTCTGCAGACGCAGATTTAATTGGGGGCAGGACGGCCTGATGATCTGGGATCGCTGGTGGTGTTAGATGGGGTCTCGTTCACTGTGGTCGCTGTAGAGCCTGAATTCATCCACTGTTAATGTGCTTCACTTCACAATTAGTCAGAAACATGAGCATCTTTCTTCACATGAGCACACAACACAGCATCTACAGCAGGGAGGACAGGGACGAGGGGCGTGAGACACTTTCGAGACGATTTAATGGGTCTGAATGTTCCACTCGGTGTGAACATCACACAGCGTCGGTGCAGAGCTGGAACAGGCTGGTACAGATATTTCAAAGCTACAAAAGAGTGAAACACAGGGCTGTCAGACGTACGTGATAGATGTCGGGCTTCATACACCAACAAACCTCACGGGAGCGGCTGTTGTTGAATGCTGACAAATGACCATTGTTATCAGAAAGAATGAGGTTTAACTCAGCTGGGCAGAGTATCTGTGCTCAGCGATGAGCTCTGCCGCGGGTTTTCCCGTCCCGGTCCCGGGGCTGTGGTTTGGTCCTCCTGAGGATCCCTGTAGCTGGTGATCTGGCTCCTGGCAGGACGGATGCAGTTCTCTGCTCCCTGCGCCATCGCTGGAAACAAACACTGTGTAGTTACAGCGATTTACAGTCTGTCTCCACTGACTCACAGACTGAGCGGTACATGATGTTGCAATGTGTTAGCCTGTCTCTCAGCACTTTCTGTAAAACTGCTGGGAACTATTTTCAGTGGCGGATGAATCCAAATTTAGTGCTGCAGTGAGGCTGCAGGCCTGTGGGCAGCAGGACTGGGCGTGTGGGACTGGGGGCTGATTTTTGAGGAAACACTGTGACCTCTGACCCTCCTCGGTTTGTAAAACTGGGCTTGCTCATCTTCCTCTCTGCTCTACTTCTGTCTCTGAGATTAGAGCTGACTCAGTCTCTGCGGACCCATGGTGCATCAGTGCAGCTGTCACTCCGCTCTCTTTGACTGACAGGCTAAAGACCGTGTGTGCTGCTGACAGAGGAAACCAGGTGTCCATTGCTGTTTATTTCTGCTACCTCAGAAAAGCTTGTCATTACTTGTCATGGTGATAAATGTGAATTAAAGCCATTTGGATGAGGGTCGTATCCCATAATTCCCTGTTTATCACTAGAATGAAGATCCTGGCCATTAAAACCACACAATTAACGCCACATACACAATATGACCTCACTGAGAACAAAGCCCTGCAGTGAGCGTCCAGATTTTCTCTTATTTAAATTATTTCTCAGATTATTTATTTAGATTATTTCTCAGGTTACGTTTCTTCTGAAATGAATCCGCTGTTGCAGTTTAGTTGTGTATGAAGGTAAATTTTAGGAGACAGGGTTGTTTTCAGTCGGCAGTCGTTACGTTTAGAAACCATCTGTCAGAGCCTTTGAATCCACATAATCTATATTATAATCCACAGTGTGGTGAAACACTGAGCCACTGTTAAAGCAGCACACTCATGCCCGTGGTTTTAGAATCACATGTTCAGCAAACACATGTGAGAAAAATGCTCCACATACTTTTGGCCTTGTAGCGTATCCTCATGTTGGGGCTCAGCCTGCTGTCATCTAAATAAAACCTCTGCTTTGTCATAAAACACTGTTATATAAACTTAAAGTGCAGCTGTTGAGGCCTGACTGTGTCTCTTGTAATGATCTTACAGCAGCAGCTGAGGAAGCCCCTCCCACAAACCACTTCTCTCCTGCAGCCCCCGCCCTCGCTCGGACACGCAAGTCCAAACAGAGATGACATCAACGCACACGGAAACGTGACTCAGAGCGACCGGCCGCGCACAGTGCACGCAGCCGCCCGAGCCAGCGAACCGTGAGGCTCAGCTGCCTGCAAAGTCTCCCATCTGTCGCCTGAAATCCACAGCATCAGCCCCCAGCCGAGCTTCATCAGCCCTCCAGAGATTGACCCAGCAGGGGTGAGGTGGGAAGTTATGAGGAGGGGGGAGTCAGGGTATGAGGGGAGGAAGAGCAGGAAGGGGCTACAGTGATTGTCTTTCCCCACAGACAAGCGAGCACGTCACAGTCAGAGTGAATTAATCCAACACTTGGCTGTGGCGTGCCGGCTGCCGTCTGGATTGGGCGCCTTTGTCTTCGCTGGCTGTTGTGTCATCCTCCCCCACTCCACAGTAATGATCTCCATCTCTCTGTATACTGTATGATTTCCCCTTGGGCTTCCTCTCCTCTGTTGTTGCTCTGCTTCTGTGAAGTTGTTTGAAGTGGCTTGATGACAGAGAGATGCAGCTCGTGCCTCTTCTGAACATGGACTTGACCCATGTGTATGATGTTAATCATGTGCAGGGGCTCAGCTCTCATCCTGGGAATTACTTTCATATCTGCAAGGTCGCTCCTCGTGATTTATGTCTACTGCCAGAGTTCAAGCCCAGTGCAGAAAGTAGTGTGGCCTTTATGCATCAGGGTGGAAACATGTTAGGGTAGTGAATGGACACGCAACATGTCCAACTTTCATGCAGGACACCAGAGTTTGTCTCCCCCTCACGCACAGAGACAGGGAACCATTCACGCTCACAGTCACCCAGCCTGCATGTCTTTGGAGTGCAGGAGGAAACCACAGCACCTGGAGAGAACTCACACAGGTACGGGGAGGACACGTGAACCCCACACAGAAAGGCCTCGGCCAGTTGGCAGGTTCAAGCCCAGAACCCTCTGATACGTACTGATAACTGACAGAGTCGACATCAGTCAAGCGATAGAAAGGCTCAGTAATCCTCCTCTCTTCACTGACAGAGGACACGTTTAGTGATGAGCGTGGAGATTCACTGCTGCCACTGGGAACACATGGACAGGCCACTGAGCAGGAGTGGGTGGGACACAGCTGTGGGACGGGCTGAAAGCGCCTGCACATCGTGTTTAGAACATTTTATCACACATATTTTGTGATTTCACAAAACAGTTTTACAAGGTGAGTCTCTGCCTGTTTTTTATTCAATGAGCAGATAAAAACACAAAGCTGGAAAACCGTCTGAGGGGGAGAAGTGGGCACACTGAAAAACAGAAGGTGCAGCTGAGCCTGATGGAAACAGATTTTTCGAGTTCACGTTAAGTTGTCGCACTTGTTCTTGTACCACAAACAAAATATTCCTGTCCTGTCACCGGCTTCGATCCACTTCTCCAGACAAACACAGATAAATAAAAACAGCATGGCTTCTGGGGGTATGTTTACTCGACAGCGATGAAATGCCATGAAATGCTATGATGAACCAGGGTCACTGTGCTCTTGAGTATAGTTATATAAAGGGAGATGACAGAAACAGGCACTGATCCACACTTTATTTTCACTTTTCAGAAAGAAGACTGACTCAACTGACTTTGCTTGCACTCTACAATTGTCTCTCGCAGGGCGTTGGAATAAATCATGAACACGCTGCGTGGTTTGATGATGTTTGACACATTCATCTGGTGCTGGAATCCTGCGCTGGAGCATAAATGAATCCCTGCACTGGGGGGTGTCCACAGTGGGACCACAGCAACGCCTGAGGCATTAATCTCTTTGATGGTCCTGTAAGTGCATGGATTAATTCCTCAGAGCATTACACTTCATCTCAGACACTTTTATTCTTCACCTCTATTCAGCGTAAGCGAAGCAGAACGTGATTAGGACATAAACGATGTATAACCTGCTCTAAATGTCAAATACATGAAGCCAAATTTCCTTCATACATATCAAACATATCTTTCCTTCCTTAAACTCCTTCCTTCTGTAAACACCGTAAGAGCTAAAGGACAAATAACACAAATAAGCTTTTACAAATACACAAACACAAAAAGAATCCATACACTGCATTGTTTATATAAATCAGCATTAAGGACAGAACCGCTAATATACGCGCCGAAAATGCTAAAGCTAGCGAGAGAGAAGAAGAAGCTAACTTTCGGCGAAACCTTTACAACAGAAATGCATTTAAATGTTCTCTCCCCGTTACATTCACAAAATACATAGAAATGGACACAACGTTAGAAAATGAAAAATACCTTGTTCCCGTTCCAGCCCGGTGCTTAAATTTGAACGAAAGGCGGTTTTACACCGTTACGCTTCCTTTGGTCGGCAAAACGGTCAAACAGGAAGTACGTTCAAAATAAAAGCCTTGTAACAAAATGGCATTTAAAAGAATAAAAGCACACAGAAAGTGGCTGAAATTGAAAACAGACCATCAACAGAGTCATTTACAGTCAACAGCTACTAACAGGTGAAAGGTAGTTTTATTGTTGGGTGTGTGTTTGAACATGACTGCTGATCCGCTTGTTCACTCCATAGTCACGATGGTCAGAAATTCATCGTTTCTTGTGGGAACAAAACAAATGTAGAGACATTTTCAAGAACATTACCGGCCACAGGTGTGAAGCTCTACCTTTAGAGGACCAGAACAGTTTTAAACCACACAGCAAGAGGAAATTCCCAATGTCTTGGAGACCATGAAGTCCTGAGGTCATCCATTTAAGTCCTGAATTACCTAGACTTTTAACATTTTATTTATTTACTCAGCTGATCAGTTGTATTTTTTCCATAATCTATAGAACAGACACCATGTGTATGTGTTTAACTGCAGAACATAAACTCTCCTCTGACTAAAACCCTCTGAATCTTAGAAAAATCATTTTCTCTTTCAGTGCAAACAAACCATGAATGTCTGCACACCTTTAAATGTGTTTGTTCCATAATCGTTCTGTGATGGAGAAACACAATGTTAATGCCATTTTTGCTGCTAAATTCCTTTCTGAGCGACTTTAAAGAGACGAAGTGACTTGAAAGGAAGTACTTTAAGTGGACTACACAAAGGCTGAACTGTGCACTTCAGAGAAATCCATGAGCTCATGTTGACCAAGGTTGTTTCATGTCCCTTTTGTTGACAGGTAGAGCAGCTTTGTATTGACTCCTTTGCCCATGTTTTGCCATGTGTGACCCGACCGTTCAGACAATCAAGGCTGGATCCCCTGCTGAGAGTTGCTCAGTGAATGCAGAGTAAATTTCACAGAGCTCAGGTTTTGCTGGGAAGATTTCTCAGTCAGATCCCACCTGGGTCGACACGGCCAGTGAAAAGAATTAGTCATGCTGTGCCTTCCTCCAGAAATGATAAGAGGAAATTTGATGGGTTCTGATGGGACTGCACACAGGTAAGATAAGGAAAAGAATATAATAACCAAGTCTGCCAAAAGTGGTCCTCAGAGTTATTAAGGCAGTTGTTTGGGAGATTTTTCAGAACATTTTTCATTTCAAAGGATCTGCTGAGCAGCTTCTCTGTCTTTTGTACATTTTCAAAATCCTGAGCTTACAAAAAAGTGACTCTGCAGAAAGGTATATTTGGAGGGTTGGCATCTAATGCCTGCTTCCAGTCTTTGTCCTTTGTGGTGGATTAAAAAACGTCTCAGTGTCTTTATCACACTGAACACACACACATCTGTCCTCTACCTGCTCAGCAGCAAACAGCAGACAGACTCAGCCAGAGACCAGCTGGAGAACAAAGAGGAGCATTTAGCAGCTAAAGAGCCAGATATTTCCCTCGGGAGCTGGTGGAGACCAAAAACGGAGCTAAAAGAGGGAACACTGGACTGAGACACCCTCCAGGTGAAAGACCATGTTTATCTGTCTCCACAGGACGTGGAAATAAGCAGCTGTTTGCTAACAAGTTTGGCACAAGTTGATAACATGTCAATATTGTGTTCACAGCTGGTTTCTTCTGCCCCCAGGTGGCAAAAACAGTTACAGGTTTAAACTCTTTATAAATGACCCCTCCCTCGCTGCTCTACCTTTATCTGCTTCACTCTGAACTCCCCCCCCCTTAGACCTAATGCATTTCAGCCACATTTTCCAGTCATTTGTCTCAGGTTTAATTAGCAGAGCTGTTCACAGCAGCACTGTAAAGGCCACAGTAACACTCCGTGGAAACTCTCATTAGGTCTTTAAATTCCGATTTACACTGGTCTGTCTCTAGTTTAGCAGAAGACGGCACCGATAAGAGGCCCAGCTGGCCAACTCCTCATTGGCAGTTACCTTAGCAACCAAAGTCATTGTCCATACCCTTAATAATATGATAACATCCAGCATTATGACTTTCAGGGCCATGAGATACATGAGTCTTCCGCTCAAGGACGTAAGTATTACATATAATGTGCAACGTGACTTTGGTTAACATGAATTAACTTTCATGATAAGTACCAAGTAAAGTCTTCACACACGTAGGAAATGTGGTTCAGTGAAGAATAACCTTATGTAGTAGAGCCCTGTTGTCAGACATGTTCAAACTGAACGGTGGGTTACGCTGCATGACGCAATACTTTGTCACATACAATGAAAACATTTTGTCGACAGCTGTGGCGCAGCAAGTACAGAGTGTAGCTTTGGACTTTGGACCGGCCTGAGGTCGCCGGTTTGATCCCTCAACCAAGCACGATGGATATGGGTGGTGGTGAAGGAGACGCTTCTGATATTTCCACACATGGTGACGCCACAGTCACAGTTAGAAAAGGCTGGGATTAATAAAAAGGCAAACATTAACCACGCACTCTGCTAATGAAGGTTAAAAGTGAACAAAGATTCATTGAAAACTTAGAATAATTAGACATCACAGTTACATGTTACCTTCAGGTCAGCAGCGTTTAAATGACTAAATTTAAGTGTGGAGCAGGTTCTAACAACAGGCTGAAACATAGTCGTTGAAGTGCTGTTGAAACAAACATCTAAAGACATTTCAGCCTCATTTGTCCCAGTTTTCAACTTGAAGTCTAAACATTTTTTAACCTGCCAATCATCAACATCAACAGTCCCCTCCTGGGACGGCAGCTTTTTACAAGCTGCTCTGTGGACGCTCCAGACAAACCTGAGCGAGCCCTGGAGAGGCTCTGAGTGAAATATTGATGTCCAACAGGTCTGTCCAGAGACACAGAGGTCAGAGGTCAAAGCTGTTCACAGGTAAACAGCTGCAGCTTTTCTCACCATGATGCCTCACACAGAAAAAAAAACACCTCCTCTGTCTCTGGATCGTCACTGATGCCCATCCAGGTAAGTGTGTATGAAAATGGGAAATCACACACCTTTGTGCAGCACAGTAATTCTTCCTTCATGGTAAAAGTATTTCTTCAGATTGCTTTGATCATTTTTGTTATCGTGCTAACATGCTGATGTTAAATATGAAGCTAATGATGGTGAGAGAAGAAAAGTCAATCACCCGTTTCACTGTGAGGCAAACGTGACTGTCAGAACAGAGTTCGATCTGCATTCAGCCGGTGATTCTAAATTCAGTTTGTGTGCCGTAAAATACAAGGTTCACTCTGCATATTAATGTCACTTACTCAGCATAAGTCAATATTTGAACTGAAACTGCTGACAGCAAATGATCATGTTTCCATGTAAGTAACAGAGTTTTTTTCCCACAACTTAATTTTTTTTTTCAAGTAAACCCCCCAGAAACAGGTCGCTGGTGCTGGAACACTGACGCTCTCCATTAAAACCTAATAAGCTCTTCATTTGGAAGCTGCGGTAATGAAATTCAAACTGACATTTCAGTCCAACACCAGTATTAATAAGGCTGTTATTTCCGTGCGCCTACTTGACTTTTAAATGAAATGCATAATAAGCTGACAGAGCAGCATTTCTGGGTCTGTGTTCGATGAGACGGTGTGGAGGGAGGGGCAGACTTTATTCGACAGAAAGCTTCGAGGAGCTTTTTGTGTGAAAGAAATCATCACAGGCTGCATCGGCTTCAATTTTACACAGACAAACGGAAGCAGCGGCAGGAAAACAAACCTGGTTGCACTCCTTTCTGTTTGTCAGATTGTGTTTTTCTCATCTTTGAAGGGAAATGAAAACTATATTCAGGTTTTCGAGTCATTTCTGATTGCTGCGGTTCAGATGCTTTGATTGAACTTGTTCCATTTTCCTGGAATTTGTGATTCCACTGAGATATAAAATTGACAGCTGTTCCACAGATAGTGAGTAGGCTGTTGAGGCTGTGGCGCAATGACGTTAAGTTTGGCTGTAACTTCAAAATTAAATTTATAGCGTGGTGGTACTAACATACGAAGCAGAACTCGATACAGAACAGTGCTATTTGGCCACGCTTTATTCAGACCCACAGAAATGTATTTTAATCTCAACATTTCCAGAGATAACAGACACTGTGTGTCAGGCTGAGTCTGGGGACGTGTGACTTGAGTTGCTTCCATTTATTTTCTTTGAGAAGTGATGAATCCCCTGCGAGGAGCACAGAGAGACAGTCAGTCACAGAGGTCAAACGTCCTGGAGCAAGAGCTGAGATCCATCATATATCTGTGTGCAAATGAATGTTATTTGGAGCTTGTTATTTTGCAGCGCTCTGATTAGATGCAGCTCCTGCACTTGTTTGTTTCACTGTGAGCTGAGGCAGCAGTACATTTAGCCGTGAGGTGCATTTGGATTGGCATGTTGGTGGAGGTATCAGGGATTCCTGGCAGCCTCCTGCAAACCAGGCTGGAGGCAAACCTGGCAAGGACTGAGTGCTGGTGGTGGGGGGGGGTCTATGTACTGCCAGGTGTACCGGCTGGAGACTGATCAGGTGACGGGTGAAGGTGGTGAAACTTCCTTGTTGGGGAATGACTCTGGCTGCTCTCGGCTAAATTTGCCTAATGTGGCGCCTCGCTTAGTCACGACATGAGAAACGAGGATGGAGGAATTTTATTTACAGAGCGCAACGCCTTCTCTGTTTTTTGTATTTTAAAAGTGCGCTGTGGAACAGAAACAACATATATGAGGGTTAACAAATGAGTGGAATTCATCTTAAATCTTTATAATATGTAAGAATTGTAATGAAATAATACTGACAGGTTTCACATAGCTGCTCTGCTGATTTAAGATCCAGAGACAAACTCAACACGCTGTGATCTGAAGCTGCAGTGACCTCTGGATTAAGGATTACCCACCACACACAGAGAAGCATGGGATTATGCCTTTGTTTTGTTGTGTCCACTGCTGTCAGTGCAGGACTGGAGCCAAACCTGCAGATAACTGATACTATCAAACACACATGCAGTGTTTACTACACTCAGACTGCTGGAGTCAGACGGTTTCTGAAGCTTCCTGGAAGGCAGGACAGAAACGGGTCAGGCGTTATACAGAGTCACCAGACTTCATTTCATTTTTCCCTGAATTTGTTTTATATATTTTGTTTTGTGCTGAATTTCAGAACTGCAACTGCAACTTAGCTTCAGACAGAGAAGAGCTTCGGACAAACATCTGCAAAGCACAAACCTGATTTTAAACTCATTACCAGCTGACATAGCAATCTCAGCAGACGGAGATTGCTAAACTGTCAACAAAATGCAGATGTGTTAAACTGAATTTCTGTCAAAAGCTCCTGAACAGATAAGTGGATCTTGAGTTGAGCTTGCTTTTGCTCGGCTGTGGTTTCCAAAGTCAAAGATGAGCTGTCAAACTGGTTTGTTGTAAAAACTTTTACTCAGAGGTGTGAATCAGGGCTGGTCCATTGTCCTCACATCGGCCTGCCAGAGGACGGAAAGTTAGGTCTGGAGAACCAGAGGTGCCACATGTCATTTTCACTCTCGCCACGTTCCTCATTCACCTCCAGCCCACAGTGTGCTGCACACCCAGTGTATGAAGATTAACTTGCTGCAAGGCTCCTGTGCTAAACGACGCTCCTGGGTCGTTATTAACACCCCAGACTGACTGTGCTGTAATTTGAATAAACACAATAGTTAAGGAAAATTTCTCCTTCAATCCAGCTGACACACAGTAAGCATGGTGCTTCATGGTTCATGGAATTCTGGGTAATGTTGCACAATTTGACTGTAACAACGTCCGAGGGAGAAAAAAATCATAAAAAGGGAAAAAGAGTCTGAAGATCTCATGTCAAACTTCAGACCTGGTGGTTAGGTGGGACCTAATCTTCATGCTGCAGCAGTGACTCAGGCTGCAGTGGTGAGGTCGGTTTCTTTGAAAAGACTCAAGCCTGAAATTAAAACTCAGTGAAAAAGAAAAGAGGAAAAACTAAATTAGGTTTATGGGAAAGGAGCGATCCTGGTTAATGAAGGGGAATTCTACTGCAGCCACGAATCCACAGTCAAATAAACCATACCATCCTCATCCTCAGACTATGGGCGGGGTGGGGGTGGGGGGCTCTTCTGTCATCAACATCCTGAGCCAATGGAGAAACCAGCGGGGGAGACACTTCAGCCGTGTCTCCGGAGCAGAACGGACCACAGCTCGGCGTCCGGCTCCACGGATCCATCCTCCCGTACATGTTCCAACATCTGCTCTCGCGCTCCCGGTCATGGACCTTTTTCCGTCTTGGTTTTTATCTTGAGGACTTCGGGATGTTTTAAGCTGCAGAGGAAGCCTGCTGTGTGGACATCCAGCGGGGAAATGTTGCTTCACGCACCGCTGGCTTCTGCGTCTCGAGGGGCATTTAAAGCTGAAGTAAGTAGAGTTGACTGGAATATTTAATATTATCTGACCGTGAATATGCGAGTCGGTGGATGAGTTAACCTTCCACGATAAAATGGGGAAACTGGTTTTAAACAGGGTCTTTCCAGCGGACCTGGGGCTGCGCTAAAAGCCGTAAGAACCGTGCGTTTTCCCGAAACTTAAACAGCCAAAGCTATGAGTGCATTTCCTTAAGAGACAGTAAAACACGGTGACAGAGTGGAAAATAGATTTCTTTCCTGTAATACGCGCGGTGTCTTGCTGGACAGCGCTGATCCGTGCGCACTGGAAAGTGATTTTTTTTTTTTTTATGGATTTCCCTTTGCATCCCGAGGATTATTGGCTGGATATGCGAGAGCTTTCTGCATGACTGCGCACTGTGGATGGATATACAGTGAAAAAAAAGCTTGAGGATGTGGCATCTGAAACTGGGAAGCTAAACAAGTAATGACAGGGTAGCCTATAGCTGCGTGTTTGTCATATTCCCGAACGTGGACATTCTAAAAACAGAGCAGTTTAATTATCTCTTTACAATTGAAGTGAACATTTCTGAATCAGTTTCTGCTCTCACCGGAAAAAAATGTCTCTCTTCAAGACCATGCGTGGATTTTCCGTTCAGCTGTGCAGGATTTTCATGTCTGAAAAATGACTTGGAGGCAAATGACAAAGCAACTGACTCAGGATGTAAATGTGCATCTTCCTTCTCACCGCGTTTAACCCATACAGCACAAATTAATGGATCATTTAGACCCGAATCAGACCAAATTAAACTGACCTGTGTGTAAATTCACCTGTGATCGTACCTGAGGCAGGATGTCCAGGAAGCTGCGTGGCTCTGCAGCGCGTGTAGATTTGTGTCTCTGCGGATTAAAGACGCCGCGAGCGCCAGCTGGGTTTTGTTTACTATTACAACTGTTGTTGTCCGGCCTGATTATGACATCACCTCTCCTCCCGCTGGAGTGAGTGGCGTCCATCCACCCATCCATCCATCCATCCATCCATCTATCCATCCATCCATCCAGCACCGAAGGGCCTTACGAGCCAGCAGAGGGGAGCGCGCGAGCTGTGCGATGTCAAACCACGTCTGTTTTATGCCAGGTGATGCTGCATATCGTGACGTCACCACATCGCTGTCACCAGAGGTGGACGGGAACAGGGTGGGCAGGTGCAGGTACAGATTCATGCTCAGGTAGAAGAGACTTGAAAACAAAGGCACAAAGCAACAGAAGGTGGGCTCTGAAAAAAAAAAAATCCTGAAGCATCATGGAAGTGTTTGAATAAATGACACGAAGCCTGAGCCTGAAACATTTAACATGAGGTTTAACTTATTTAATAATCTCATTTTGTTGCGCCCTCTTCTTTCTTCTTCTGCTCTGGTTTCATGGCAGTGGATGGAAACTGTTAAAGGTTGTTCCACATTTAGATGGAAACGTAGCTACTGACGATCTGGCAGCTTTCTGGGGTAAAGGGTCAGGTACACGTCAGATACTGAGAGTGGTCGGTGGATGCAGGTGCATGTGGGAGTCAGGTAACTGGAACAGGTGGGAAAGTCTGAGAGCAGCTGGTGGGTAGAAGGAGAGAGGCAGTGAGTGCAAAGCCTCAGAGAAACGTAGGTGAAGAGGGAATGTGGCTGAACGCAGGGACACAGAGACAAATTAGGACTGAGACAGCCGTTGTGACAAATTCTGCCTTCATTGGACACAGAGGGGGACCCAGGGCTGTTGTGGTTGTATGGAACGCACTGTAATCATCCGGCCACCAGGCTCCATGGCCTTCATTTCTAACTGTTAAATCTATTATTCAGCTTGGTTTCTTCACCACATCCGATCCAGTCTCAGCTGTGTTGCGGGGCGTTGCATCATTTAACACCTGTGGCACAAACCAGACTCTAAGAAGTCCAGGTGCCATCGCAGGGACTGATCCAGGGATCGAGTGATACTGAAACGCACTTTGCGAGTTGTAGTCGACTCCTCTCTTTGAGCTTTTACATTCACAGGCTGGGAACTTTGAGGTTTTGTTCATCTTTCATACGGATCAGCCAACCAGTTTCATTTCCACCCAAGACCTGAAGAGCTCCGGCTGTCACCTCACATCACCCGTTCAAAACATGAACAGGAGTTTTACGTCCAGACGCGAATGGATGACGTTCACTTGCTTCTCCATGGAGGTGTTTTCTGTGGGAATTTTTTTTTTTGGATTGAGTTCGTACCTCTGACCTGACACCTTTCTCTGCCTGTTTTCTTTTCAGGTCATGAAGTGAATGTTGCTTCGTCAGTTCATCCAATGATTGAAACCAGCACACCGACGATGTTGGACAGAACTGAACCGGCACACTGCACCGTGTGCTGCTGTACGCTGGCCAACAAAATCCTCATGGTGCTCTTCATGGTGCTGCTGATCTTTGCCATCTTGTTTGGGAACCTGGTGACTCTGGCTGTGGTTCTGGGGACTAAACACTTCCACACACCACAGGGATACCTGAAGGCGTCCCTCGCTGTGGCCGATCTGGCTGTGGGGATATTTGTGGTGCCACTGTCTGTCTACGCCGAGGTCTATCTCATGGTGACTGACTCTGTTCCAGAGTGGACTTCATACAACTCTCAGTTGGTGAGTTTCCACCCGTGCAACATTATCGGTCCCATCTTTGCTGGGTGCACCTTGGTCTCCATAACGACTATTTTCCTGCTGACGATCGAGCGAAGCATCGCCGTGCTGAGGCCGCTGCACAAGGACTCCGTGATCACTCGGAAAAGGACCACGATCCTCATCGTCCTCTCCTGGGTGGGGAGTTTCTTCTTGGCCGTGTCTCCGATGGTTTTCAGCAGCGAGATCGCTCTGGAGTACAACTCCTGCAGCCGGATGTGTAATTACGCGCTGGGGACCATCGGCGAGTTCCCGAGCCAGGCCTGGAACATCCTGCTCCTGTTCCCCGCCTTTGACTTCACCCTCCTCGGCGGCACCGTGGTGATAAACATCATCTCTCTGTCCAGCATCAGGCAGCACTCGAAGCGCAGGAAACACCTGGCCATGACCGAGAGCCAAAACACCACCAATCCCACATTCTCTGATATTAAGGCGGCTAAGACTATTGGGACTTTAACAGTGGCGTTCACAGCGTCGTTCACGCCCATCGCCGTCTTCGTTGTGGGGAATGTGTTGGGGAATAAATGGTGCAACTTCTCCTTTTTCGCCTTCTGGATTCTGGCCACCAACAGTTGCTGGAATGTCATTATCTACAGCGTGAGGGATCAGAAGTTCAGACTTTGCGCACACAAGCTCCTCATGCCTTTCCAGAGAAAGAACACAACCAAAACCTAAAACCTTCAGGGACCAAAGCCTTCAGACAAATCTGAGCAGGGCTGCATCATTTAGGTGTTTGTTTGTCACACAAACTCTTTGTTCAGCACACGTTGTGAGTCTCGTTAAGAGATGTGTCTGCATGTCTTTGGATTGCTGTTGTGAAATTACAGTTTTTTTTACCTCATTAAAAAGCATGGGAAGTTTTAATATCACAAATGTTAAATGTCCTTCCTTGTGGGCATTGGTCTTGTTCTGTGTAACGTTGTGATAACAGAAGCCTGTTTCAGTCTGTGGAATGATTGTTTACCTGACTGTGATTAATTAAAACAAAATGAAAACTAAACCTGTTTTCTGATCCTGTGTTTTCGGGCATGTTCTCTTAAACTGGCTGTAATCAGCCTCCTAATATGACAATATGCAATATAACAATATGAAAACAACCTGGCAATGACAAAGTCAGGTCAGTTTACTTGTAGAGCAAATTTAAAAACAACACGTTGACCAAAGTGATTCACAGAGAGATTAAATGATAAGATTCTTAGATTCCAATCAAACTAAAACAAGACATACGACCACAGAATATCTGGATAAAATCATAAAAAAACAATAGAATCACACGGTGAATAAATAAAAACGTGTTCGTGATGAAGAAAAGATTTCAGTGGGTCAGATGATCTAATCGTTAGCAGCAAACTATTCCACAGCTTGGGGCCAACAATGGAAAATGCTTGATCTCTCATAAATGAGTCTCAGGAGAATCATCAGCCACCTGCTGCTGTTCTGCTGTGAAGGGAGGCTGAGGGAAGAGAAGGCAGGGGGCAGCACAGCGCAGCACACTTTCCTGGAAAACACGGCGATATCAAAACCCACAATACAACCCTAGTCCTGCAAGGAAATTACGTGACAGTCTGGTTTTTAGATTAGCCGGTTTTGTTGTTGTTGTTTTTTTTGCTGATCTTGGCACCAGATGAAAGGGGGGACAGGAAGTGAAAGAAATCAGCGGGATTTGTCCCCTGGAGCATGTCCAGATGTAAAGATATCGACAAAATGGCGGAGAGACTGATGTCACCATACAAATCAGAAATTTACTGCTTATAAAAATGTGCATGCGTGTGAGCGAGGGAATGTTTGATCTTCACATTTCTTGTTTCTCCCCTGGTTGAAAAGGGAACATTTGTTTTGTTTGTAAAATGGCCGACACGCATGAGAGCAATGAAAAATGAAAGGTCGCTGCATTTTCTTTTTAAAGCTATCGATGGTAGAACCCAGTATCAGCTCAACAAGCAAAGCAAAGTCCAATACATGAGCAATAAGATCAGAATATATCAGAGTGAAAACAGGTCAGGATGCAAAGATCCTCATCTGGTTCAACATGATGCCAAATCTCAGAGCATCGTCTTTGGTTTTTGACTTTCTTTGTGTCTGCGACGAGCGCTGACTTCAACCAGTGACGTCCACAGAGAACCATCAGGAACCTGTCGTCCCTCTCCTGCCTTCATCTCTCAGAAGCTGCTGACGGACAAAAGTAAGAAAACACGACATCACTTTGCACAGTACATCGACACTGATGAGTCACAGTGCGGAGGGATGAAAAGGAGCAAGGACAGAATCAATAGGAGAAGATGAAAGGAAAGAGAGACGCAGCTTTAATATCAATATAGTTCATTGATTTCAACTGAACCGATCCCAGAAAGAAGAGGAGGCAGTGAGAGGAAGTGAAAGAGGAGCGAGGCAGATGGAGAGGGAAGAAGAAGTCAGCGCTCCAAAATAAAAGCCCTGCTGGCCTGGTCTCACCGTCAGAAATGAAAAAGTTTGTGGCCAAAACCAAACACAGCGTTTGGCTGGACGGACGCTGGACGAGGGCCTCGCTCACCGTCTGCAGAGACACTGGCACACAGCTCCCTTCACGGACACAACACTTCATCTCACAGCCAGGAAGAACTAATGCAAACAAAGCACTGGATCCACATCCCAGGATCAGCTCTGGGACCAGAACCTGACAACATCTGTCTCCCAGCAAGAAAACACACTGACAACAGCTGAGGTTACAACATGGATCACCATGTTGCCATTACAACAAAAAGGGTATTTCTAATTAATGTTTGGATATTTCACCTGTCCACCCTGGGACATCGGTCTGTGAGTGATATGTCGTTGGTGTGTGAATCACCTGTATGACTCACCTGTTATGGTGTCCCGCTTTGGTTTATCGTTTGCGTGTAAAAGTTAATAGCGCGACCGATGCTAATGCGCTAGCCCGTCAATGGGATTCTCCATATTATGTTAGCATCGAGCTAATCGGTACTTATTACCACTTGTAGATCGCGACGGAGCTTCCGCCCCTCGGTACAACGGCTTTGCAAACATTGCCCGGAGCTGCTCAGTGTTCGCCTGCTAGCTGGCTGCAAACTGTGGAATGGATTTCCTGAACGGAGGCGTGTCTCTTTACTCCACGTCACATTGAGACACGCCTCCGTTCAGGAAATCCGTTCCACAGTTTGCAGCCAGCTAGCAGAGCAGCCGGCAGGGAATCACCTGTGGAGCCATCTCAGCAGACAGCATTAAAGCACAGACATGGATCACGGATCGGGAATCAGACCCTGACTCCTGGTGGGACCAGTGAAGACCTCAGTGCCAGATCTGAGAATGGGCAGCGTTTATCCTCCACTTCACAAAGTGATCAGTGGCCGTTCTCCCGGCTGCTGCTCTGCATGATTCACAGGATCTGACACAGAAACTCGACTCCAGAAATATGAGAGTCACAGCGACAGTCGCTTTGTCTTCTGCTTCCTGCTCTGTTTTGAGGTCACGTGATTCGTGCTTAAACAGGTGCTGGGCTCTGCAGGTTTGCTGTAGAGGACAGAGTCTATGTCCAGTGTCTTTCTTTAAATGATCAGACTTTATCTTTTATGATGCTAACTGTGCCGAGTCGCTTCGTTATTTCTGCGTCATGTTTGGTTCATTCCACCCGATGCTGTGTATCAACCATGTAAAACACACAGAGACACGTTAACAAAGCCAAACGAGAGACATTGCTCAGGTTCCATGAATCTGACTGTGAGTGGATGGAAAAAATCTTTATTGGAACCGACTGAGCGTCGTCTGCTCAGCGTCTCAGTGTTTATCCACCTTCATATTTATGTTTGTTTGTGGGGGGTGGGGGTGTATGGGGGTGTGTGGGTGTGTGTGTGTGTGTGTGTGGGGGGTGGGGGGGGGGGGGGGTGTGTGGAATGATAATAATGATGGAAAGGGAATTAGTTTTTGTCTGTTTTGTTTTTTTAGCTTCGTCTGCTGTGACAGCAGGATTATCTCATTTATACACTCATCTTGATTTGTATGTTGCTTTGCAGAAAGACATGAATCAAAGTATAATACGTTCATAAAACAAGCAGTAATGGTGTGGGCAGAGTGTTCCAGTTTGTGAGGAGTCACCAGATCAGCCAGGACTGAAAACCTAAGGATTATAACACGACAGGGAACAGTTTTTACACATTAAATAGAAATAGTGAGGATCACCTTTCTAATAAATAACTGTAAGTACTGCAGGAATGAACCGTGAGAACACCTGAACACCTGAGAACACCTGAATGTGAATAAACAAATGGATTTTATTGTGTTGTTTACGGGTCTAAGCAGAGTAAACAGTCAGAGATGGAGCGTGTTAAATGTGCTGAAATCCTCCTTTAAAGCTGCTGAAGATTGCAGATGCAGATTATTCTGGTTGTCTGTGAAGCTGCAGTGTGAACGTGATGATGAATGAAGAGTGGAAAACTCCTGCTCTCCGTCACGACGCGATGACGGCAGGTTAAAAGCATGAATCCACAGCTGAGTGTGTGTCTGCTGTAAACACCACAGACGCCTGCTGGAGGAGGACCTGTCTTATTAATGTGATCATGTCCTCCACACTCTCGCTCCGATACGTCAGAGATAACGTTTTAAAGTGAAGCAGTTTTTTTTTTAAACATGGTTTAATCACTCAAAAAGAATTCATATGCTATTTATGACAAAATACGCCTATTACCTTTGATTCATTTCCTACAGAGTCTCCACTGAATATATTATGAGTCTGACAGACAGACGTGGATTCTACTTGTCAAAAAGTTTCTACCCAAAACTTTTCACCCTGAAGAACTCGGTCTACACGCCACAGGTTTCTCCAAATTATGCTCTAAGAGTTTGTGACATTATTATTGGGAGTTTGTTGGCTCAGTGGCTTCGGTGAGTATCAGATGTCTGATGGTGGAGAAGTGTGGGGGTGAGACAGTATCCGACTGTCTCTCTGAATAACTCAACGTGAACAGACTTGGGAACCGCTGGCTAACATTCTGTAGAAGAGATGATGTTGTGAACACGTAACAGTCCCCAGAAGCTGACCCCCACTTTTCAAAGCAGCACATACAGTATACAGTCAGGCCAGTACAGGCATTGTGCAGGATTTCTTCTCTCCTCCAGACCACTAATGAGCTGGAGTGATCCCTGTCCCGGCCTTTTGCCGCTCAGCCGTCGGGTCTGTGTGTTGATGCTTTCAGCTGCTCGTGTGTCTCTGAATGGTCTGTTGTCAGCAGACTGTGAGACGTGGGATGTTATTGATGTTCTCACTTTCATCCACATTCACAGTGAACACCGTCCTGGACACGACGGTGCCTTTATTCAGCCGTACATCAAACAAAACCTCTGCACTACAGAGGAAAGCCTCTGTTGTGTTTTCTCCATCTGTAAAAGGTTTCCCTGCATTTAGCCGTGCTCTCTTCATCATCATCATCATCATCTCTTTTATAATGAGGATCTATGGGGAAATGCTTTTTGTTGCTCCTCATCACGAGCAGCCACTGGGACAGACTGAGTGGCAGCTCTCTTAATACATCCATGACTATGATTTGCAGAGTCCTACGCTGGAATTCATCGTTCTACAGTTTGAACACTGGGTTCACTTTGCTTCCACTGCATGCGTCCTCTCAGGTGTGAGCTCGAACATGCTCAGTGTGCTGTTCATGGATTACTGGCTCTGTAGATTGATTGTGATTGGCTGTTAATTGGTTCGATCGTTCTCTTTCTGGTCCTCAGAAACAATCTCTGTGATTTCAGCCTGAGTTGATGTTTCAGTTACAAGACGGTTTCTCTCACACAGAACGTCCCACTTTGCTTAAAGCAAGATTTATTCAGACTTTGTTTTTCACTCCCCTCAGCGCAGGAGGCAGGACAGGCGGGCGGAGTGACTGCTGTCAGTCACGTTTGTTTTGTTTCATCCTGAAGGACCATGAGGAGGAAAAGGAACCTGTTCACCTGCAACCAACACACACTGTCGACACCTTAAGCAAAGAAAAACATTATCAGTGTATTATAGTATATTTTAACTATTTACTGCATCTTTATTATTTAACAAGCAGTTAGACGTGAGAGGATGATTCCTGTAGAGTTCACCAAGAAATAGTAAAAATATAATGAGCAAAGTACAAAGTGCTTTACAAGGCAAACGTACAAGGTTAAAACACACATTTATTCCTAAATCATATATAAAAATATATCATTAAAAACAAACACGATAAACAGATAAATAAAGACCAGAAGAAAGGCTCATGGTAAACGTGAGACTCTCAGGCAGGTGCTTTCCTGACGGCGGAGCCTGAACAGAAAAAGCTCGGTTCTCCTCAGTTCTCGACCTTTCACTGGGAACAGCTGAGAGGTTCCTGTGTGAGGAACTCAGGCTGCAGCAGGTTGATAAGGGGAGAGCAGAGATGTAATCTGTGGCCTCGCAGTGCTTTAAACATCCCGAACTGAATCTTAGAATCGATTCAACCAGCAGCAGATCTCTTTTCTCGCTCTGTGTTAAAGGTCTGGCAGCTCCATCTTGTACAATTCTGAGCCTGTGAATTGATTTTTTTTCTTTTTTTTTTTATTTACGCCAGCTAAGAGGCCATTTTAGTCATCTAATCATGAAGAAATGAAAGTTTGAGTGATGGGTTCACTTTCTTTAAAACTTAAAAGTGATCAAAGATTTTGTTGTTAACGTTTTGTAGTTCTTTTCACTTTCATTTTTCGATTTCATTTTTATTTTTTAGTTTTAATTTTTTTTGGCCTCATGCAAGATGGAGCAAAACAAAAATATCGACACATTTAAAATCACCTTTAAAAGTCATAATAGAAAATGTGTGTGCAAAAAAAAGTCCATGTGTTAGTGCTCATTTGTCTCAGTGAGTTTCAGAGTGTTGTCATCGATGTACCTGTGTGATGAGTTTAGGAACAGAATCATCTGTTGTTTTTAGATAAAATCTAAAAGCTGCATCTGCTCATTAGGTTTAGCTGAAGGTTCACAGTCTGACACAGAGAAGTTGGTTACAAAGTGGAAAAGTAGCTCACAAGTTTGAAAAATGTTGATGTGACGTTGATGTGAGTTGGCCTCCTCGCAGCAGGTTATATCTTACACTGGAGAAGGAATTCAGGTTGACTGATAACTTCAGTCTGTGTTAACATCTGCTCTCTGCCTCTCTGGAGGGATTCGGTCCCCTGGAGCGAATGAATCTGTTTAATTATCTCATCAGACGACCAATCAGTCTAATCAGTCACTCAGTCTGACGGAGACGTTAGAGCCGAACCAGCAGCCGCTGTGAGTCTTTAATCAGACGGGGTCAAGTATCTGTGTGTGTGTGTTTGTGTTTGTGTTTGTGTGTGTGAGGACCCAGGCCTGACATCTTACATCTCACTGTGCACCCATCTGGGGACCACAGAGTCAGTCCACAAATTTATAAGATTAAGATTAAGATCTTATTTGTCCCCTGGGAGATATAAGGTTTTACAGCGGCATGAGAAGAGACAGGCCACACACAGCGGACACAAGAAGACAGTGCAGGAA
This sequence comes from Toxotes jaculatrix, assembly GCF_017976425.1. Taxonomy (NCBI): domain Eukaryota; kingdom Metazoa; phylum Chordata; class Actinopteri; family Toxotidae; genus Toxotes; species Toxotes jaculatrix. The sequence goes on along the minus strand of NC_054401.1, from coordinate 1,261,088 downwards.
TAAAAGAACATGAAACTGTGGAGTTTAAATTAACTCTCTTTACAGATACAAGAAAGTAAACGGTAAGCAGAGAACAAACTGTAGAACAAATTGAATAAAACGCTCTGTACCGTGTTGTAAAGAAGTGTACAAGGCGTGTTTCCTCCTTGATTTACTATTGTGATAGTTTAACTACTGAGGCAGTAATTTCAGGGTGCAGTTGGTTCTTCTTCTGCTCGACAGTGCGACACATCTGGTGCGTGCTATGGGCATCAAACCACGATTGTGTGATCGCCATGTGTTCCTGTCAAGGCTGTAGGAATGTACGGACCTGAGAAAGGTTTTGCCATTTTGCTTTTGAATTCAGGAGCTTTCAGAGGATGATTGTGCCGTTTCTTCACTTAAAAATTAGACGACGACCTTGTGATTAAGCTGCGAAGACATTTCACGCAGCAAGTCGATTGCTGAGCTCCAGAAAAGCAGCAGCATCGCAGAGCAACAGGACAGAGTTCAGCGGGGCAGGAACATGAGCAGTCAGGTTGTAAACAAGCAGCTGGAACATATTAACGAAACCATTTCATTTGGAGGTGAAATGTTGCTCTTGGTTCCTTAATTACACCAGAAAACTCTGTGCTCATAACTTACAGTGAGTACAGTAGGTCAGAGTTGAAACAAGAAGTTTGCATGCTGGGTGTTTACAACAGATGGATTAGGTAATGATTTCAGCATCTGCCTTAGTTCTCTCTCAGTTTAGAGGTTTGTGGTTTTAAAAAAGAATTTCACTCAAAGGTTTTGGCTTTAACTAACATAGTGGATCAATTGTGCTTCTGTGTGTGTGTTTGTGTGTTTGTTTGTGTGTGTGTGTGTGTGTGTGTGTGTGTCTGTGAGTGTGCGCTCTCCGTATCACCGGCAGCAGAATAATCAGCGGCGATCTTCATCGAGAAGCTTCAGAAGCTCGTGTCGATATGGATTTAGTGTCATGGTGCTGAAGCTGCACCGAACACAGCAACCAGACCCAGCAACCAGAACCAGATCCAAGCGCTCCAACTCGCCTCCAACGCTGCGTCCAACACACACACACACTCTGCTCCCCCTCCATGGCTGAAGGACACATTCCCCTTTACTTTGGAAATGTCAGAGAAAATTCTGTCTTCTTGTTTGAGTCAGTCATGTGTTAAATGTAAAGCTGAGCTGCGGCTGAAGGTCTTTGCTCTAAACCTCTGTGAGCTGATCCTGGTGAAAGACCAATTCCAGTCAGCCTGACAAACCTGATGTCAAATCAAAACTAATGGAAAATCCACTCCACATTTTTGTTCTCATATAAAGTCAGATTCACCAAACCAAATCAGAAGCTGGTTGGAAATGTCTCGGTTTAACCTGATGAAAGTCGCCTGTTCAGGAGTAAATGCACGTTTATGAAACCTCTCTGTAAGGCTGCATGGAAACTTTCATTCACAACAAAAAAGCTAAGAGCAGCGGCGGGAGAAGAACTCACAAGTATCATCGACGCGTTCGAGTGTTCGTCAGGTCTGACTGCTCATAAATTACCCAAGAGCAGAGAGAATACCAGGACACTGGTGAGAGCTGATCGAGCCACTTAAGGACAGATCTGCTCATATGAAAGGTTCTCGCATGAGTCCAATTGTATATAAATCCTGTTTTTACCAAAAGGCCTTGACTTCACTTTGGAGTTTTATCTCTATAAACATTTCACAGACAGAGAGGCTGCGGAGGCAGGCGTAATCTTAATGGCCGACTCGCACCTCAGCGGGCAGAGGATTATTAGGATTATTCTTGTGAAGCAGTTTAGACTGAAGCTGAGAAAAAGAAAACAGGCGAGCAAGATCAGAAAGGAAACAACTGGGTGGAAACGACCAGTGACCGAGAACTCGAGCAGTCTGCTTCCAGCGTGGTCGTGTGAGGTTTGGCATTTTGCTGCACAGCTGCTGCAGATCGATCATCTCCTCAGGAGGGGTGAGTAACGGGACACAGGACTGACCTGGGCTACTGCACTGAGTTACACCAGCTCGTGGGGAAATAACGTCATGAGTTCGACTCTGGATGAAAACTTTTCTGCTTTTCGCCCGAAAGAAAAGTTGTGATTCCTGCGTCTGTTTGAGGGTTTTGAACCTTTTTATTTTGCTGCTGTTGTTTTCCTTCGGTATGTGTGAGATCACCTTCCCTTCAGTCTGACTTTTCCAAAGTGTCTTTATTCCCTAACAGGTAGGAGGTTTGTTTCTGGTCAGTTTACCAGTTAAATTCAATGGCAAAGCTACTTTTAGCCATTAGCAAATCCACGGGCCGTGAAAATTATATTTATATAAATTAAATTAGGAGCAAAGAAGCGAAGGCAGCTTCCCTTTAGGGAGGAACGTTCCCTAATTATGTTTCTCAGGAGCCTGAATCTGAATCAAATAAAACTAAAATTAAAACTGAGGTAAAATTCATTGATGAAGGCGTTTGGCTTGAAGCCATCGCTTCCATTTGTAAAGTGTGGAATTAACAAACTGATTTGTTTCAGAGTGAGTTTGAAGAAATCAGCACTGTCTCTCTGCACGGCTCTGAGCACCCACACTTCAGCTTCGAGAGTCAGAAAGAAAAAAAAAAATCGCCGCTCTCTCCCTTATCAGAGAGGCTGTATTGATTCAGTGTGATGCAGCCTCTGAAAGATGCTCTGCAGGGAAGCGCAATCAGCACCGGCTGAGAGGCACAGATATCAGACTGACTCAAACTTTTCGCTCTATAATGTTCAGAGAAGCATTTTCCTGCTTGTTTGAATGCAGCAGCTCGCCCGGACCACTCTGCTGCACGGCACGCATGAATTTTTAACCCTGCTCCTGTTTCATTTCACAGTGTAATTATTCATTTATGTTCCTTCTTTTCTACAAACCGAGATCACGAACCAGTCTGGAAGATGTTTAAATACGTAAACACAAACTCCATGCCAAAAGGAACAGGTGCACTTTCAGAGCAGGTCACTGTGTGAGTGCTGCTGCGTCATCATCTGGAGTTTACCACAGAAGCAAGAGAGCGGATTTATTCAGAAAGGTTTTGTTGAAGCTGCGTTTTCCCTCAGGTGTTCAGAGACTCTCGGTGCTGGTCTGTGACTGACACATCAGCCACACTGATCATTTTAATTAAGTTAGATAACATGGGAACTGTTGTTGTTGTTCTAATATTTTCCACATGGCTTCACAAACTGTGGAAGTGGGTCAGAACAGGAGGAGCGTGTGCAGATGTTGAACGTCACATGATGTCCACAGTGGAACATCTGTATAACAGCTACAGAGTTATGAAGCGGTGGTCCTCATTTGCCACAAACACACTTCATTGGAGGGGTCAGAGGTCAGGTCCGTCTGTAGGTTGGTCTCTGATTATCTGTTTAATCCGACACATGATCTGATCTGTTTAAAGCTGCAGCAGAAACATCGACACATCACCTCGTTTAAGCTCCACGCTGCACTGCACGGTTCAGTCTCAGCGCTCTGATCCCACTTCCATCAAACAGGCTCCAATAAAAGCCTCTGTCCTCCACCTCAGACACCAGCTGGTGAACACAGTGGAGCATTTAGCAGCTAAGTGCAATCAATCAATCCATCAAACAATCAATCAGTCAATCAATCATGTTGCTCTGTAACTGCTGGATGCAGAAGGAGGCAACTGTTGCTGGCACATTTTCCCTGACAACTTTATACGGTGATAACATGTGAGCTTTTCAGGGCCAAAAAAAAAAATTATGCAAAGCACAAGTTGTTTTGACACAAGTAGTTTTTGAGCTCAGAGGTTTGGACGGAGCCAGGCTAGATGTTTCCCTTTGTTATCATTGTTTGTGCTAAGCTAAGCTAACTAGCTGCAGCCCCACATTGACCACGCAAACATGAGAGTGGTGGAGAGTGATCCCCTCACCTGACTCACAGTGAGAATGTCAAACTGCTCCTTTAACTACAGACCATCAGCGTAAACAGAAACAGGTGATTTCAGTTGCTCGTCCTGTTCCAGGTCCATTTGTCTGTCTCCTCGTGTTCTTTCTCTCACTTTAGCTTTTCAGGTTTTCAGCTGAGCCGGTTAATCAAAGACTATTTCCTGTCTGACACATGAGGCGCCTGTAATCAGCTGCAGTCATCAGTCTGTATTCTGTGTCAGAAAGTTGAATGGAAAGAAAAAAAGAACACTTTTCCTTTGTGCTCGATGGAAACGGCCATGAAGTCGAGTTCAATCTTCAGTTAAACTGAAGTGAAATAATGAACGCGCGTTCTTGGAATGAGTTCAGGCAGGTGCAGTCTTTGATGTGTTCGGTGAATTGGTTCTGATAATGTTTGTTAAATTTGCAGAACGTCAGGTGAAAAGCGATGAAATGGAGAAAGAAGAAAGAGTCGGTAACCTGTGAGATCGACAGAGGAGACGACTGTTGATATTTACATCAAACAGGAAAAGTTTCTGACTGAACCCTGTTTTCACAAAGCTAAGAGTTAAGAACTGAGAAAAGAACTGAGTCTCTGGACGGATTCAGTCTGGTTCCAAGAATCTTCCTCTAAAGGTCAGTGCAGCTGATGTGAGCCAGGTGTCTGAACTCACCTTTAGTCTGATGCACACACCTACAAATTACATTTAAACTGCATTTTAAACAACCTCTCTCGTGCTTTTTGCTGATTTGGACAAAAGTAATGATCAGATTTTAATCTGGATCCACCAAGATCTGTGTTTGAGTCGCGAGTCTGAGCACAGGGCAGCCGCATGAAATATTGTCATGTAACTCACTGTGTGTATGATCATATTCCTAACGCACTCAGCAGCACCATGAAGGCAGCGTGATGTTGTGGACAGATTTCTGTGCGTACTCCCACAGTCAGGTTCAGTCCGACATAGAAAAAGAACAGATAGCTGAGATGTTCAGGGAGTGACAGTGAATTTCAACATGTCACACTTCAATGTGTGTGTGTGTGTGTGTGTGTGTGTGTGTGTGTGTGTGTGTGTGCGTGTGTGTGTGTGTGTTCATCTGGTCGCAGGTGTTAGTGGGAGTCCTGATGTAATGACCCTCTCGGCAGGTTACTGATTTACCATCAAATAAATGGAGATAAATGAGTCTGGGTCTCGGGATGAAAGGAGAGGTGGGTCTCCGTGGCAACAGATCAGACCTAATTTATTAGGGGAGTTTCTTTCATCATCTCATGTTTAATGTTTCCTGTGTGTGTGTGTAGGTGTGTTTTTGTTCCTTGTGTCACACGGTTCCATTGTTTTCCCTGAAACTGGTTCCTACATAAATTAGCCTGGTTTGTTGTTTCCTGTAGATTCCCAAACACTCGAGCTCCTCGACTGAGGATCAAACCCAACCTGCTGCTGTGAGTTTATTTCTTTATTTCTTTGATCTTGTTGTTAGTGGTTTTCGTTGGTTTGAAGACGGATGAGTGAACTGTTGGTAGGTGTTAGAGGACGTCCATCAGAGGCAGTGTCCAAAGAAAACTTTTGTTGGTCTCATATTTTATTGTGTTACAGCAGCAGCAGCAGCAGCACTGGTGGGAAGGACCCAGACCCAGACCCAGGCAGGCGGGTGCAGAGAGGAAGCTCTAATCGAATAAACTGAAGGAGAGCAGGTTTACAAACAGATGGCTGGACAAGCAGGTGGGCAGGTAAACGGGCAGGTAAACGGGCAGGTCTACACACAGGTAGCAGGCACACAGGTAAACACACAGAGACAAAAACAGAGGAGCTGCCAAAGCGCAGGTTTAAATCATGTTCGGGGTGATGAGGGAACTGGGAACAGGTGTGTGAGTGGGCAGGGACGCTCAGGTGACTCAAATCACATCTGAATCACCACATGTCACACGTGTTGAATTGAACACACTATTCACACAAATGTTGCACATTTTCATTCAGGCACATGGATGTTTGTCCTGTTTTACATTTAAAAAACATGAACTCAGCATGCGCTCCTGTGTAGGGACTGTTGTGTTGTTGTGTTGCATTGTATTGTCGGTTCTGTTACTGTGTCCTCTCCGTGCACACACAGCAGACTGTGATTATCCTTAATAACCTGTGTTCAGCTTCACGTGTTTACACGTGCTGAAGCTTCCTGCCTCGCCGTTTTCTTTCATGATGGGTCATTTTGTGAAAAGTGTTTTGAATCGATGCAAAGTGTGAAAATAATGGTGAGTGTCGGAGCCGCTGCAGAATCAAAGCAGCACCTTATCTAAGCAATTATGTTGACGTGTGTCAGTGTCTGTTCACCCAGCCCCTGAAATCCTCTCCGTCAGGTGAATGATTCAGAGGCTCCACTTTAAATATCTGCCTGCATGAGCTACTTATCACCCAGAACATGACAAACCTGGGAAAATGAATCCTGAAAGCAGGTTTAATTCATCCCAATCATGGATAATCATTTTAAATTGGCTCAGTCAGAAGAGACGAGGCGGAAGCAGAGCCCAAGAACCTTTTCAGCTGATTCTCCAAATATACAAACCTGTGTTTATCCCAGATGCGCTGCAGATGTTTTTCTTTCAAACACTTCTGGCTTTGTCTCTTCGTCATTTTAATTTTAAATCAGCTCTAAACAGATTGTGCTGAATTATAGAAGCAGCGTGAGATTGAAAACAGGAGTTGACTGAATGTTTGCCAAACAGGGTCCACCTGCCTGAGGGAGCCGAGGACCGTAAAACCCTGCTGTTATATTAAGATCCTACCGTGCCTGATCAGCTGTGGTTGGAGGGGAGTGACGGTGAAACCAACCCAAACTGATTTTGGGCAAAGTACAAATTTCACGTTGTTGTTATGGTGGATAACCAGAGGTCTTCTGTAAATCTGCTGCCTTTTAAAACACATTGCAGTCTTTGTTTTCTGTTTTTATTTCACACCATATCAATAAATCTGGAAGATTAAAGTTAATATTAATATGTTTTTTTTGGCACAAACCCTGATTTCCAGCACTTATCACCCGGCTGCTAAACAACACCTGTCCGCCTACACTCACCTTCACACGTGGTATTTTCTTTGGAAGAGGCAGCTGAGAGTGTGAAGCTCCCTGAGACTCTGTAAAAGACGCTGGACTGTGTGAGTGAGCGTTAATGAGACACAGGTAGCAGGTGCTGCTGACGACGTTAGCGACGGCTCCACTCTGCTGCTCAAACAGCTTCTCTGATTTTATCCTCGTCTGCTTTTTATTTCCTTCCTTTTAAAAGGACATTGTGGTTGTGTGTTATACAAATGAACATCTTTGCTGCACATTAAACAGCTATATTCAAAACCTTTATCCTTCAAAGTAAAAGCCTGCTGATCTAATCTCGTGTTGTGTTGTGTGTGCAAAGCCGTACACACCATGTTATTCATTTTAGCCATAAACGTACAAACTATAAAAAAACCCACATCTGTGTCAAAGATAAATGCTCATTCACACATTCACACACGTCCTCACTACAGCACCAAATGCAGATTAATCCACTGCTGGAAATAGTCCCCAACAAACAGACTGTGTCTTCCTGTTTGTGTGTTTTTGTTTGTTTGTTTTTAAAAATGAAACTACACATTCTACATATATAGTATATATATATATATACACACACACACTACTGGTTCACTGTTTCACTGGCACCTGTTTCTGTTTTATAGAACGTCCATTTACACAACATGCTTTTAAAGATGGTCCACAGAAATGTGGACAGATACTGATGCGTCCTTTGAAAAATGTTTCTTAATGCAAAGCACATTCTTTAAAGTAAATGGACTCTAACATACAGAGACGTCTGAATGATGCTGATATGCTCTTTGTACTCACCAATGAGAATCACTCCAAAGGAAGCCAACGAGCACAAAGAGAGAAAGTGATCCTCCACAAACTCTTCTCATCTCAGAGTTCGTGTTGTTCCCACAGACACAGCTCAGCTGCTACAAAAGCTGCAGTCGTTCTGCTCTGGCCTCTTTGTGCAGCGGGGACTGTCATTAGTGACCAGTGGGCCTTTAATGTTTTCTAATGCATGCTCTCATTGTAAACAACAACAGCAGCAGCAGCAGCAGCAGCAGCATCAGTATGGCTCTGCAGAGGCACGGTGCGGGAGGCTGAAGGTGGTGACTCATCACTGGGCTGGAGGTAGAACAGGACTGGACTGTGAGACGTCCGTGGGTCTCAGGACACATCAGGCGTCGCCAGCCTGTCGGATGTGACAGGTAAACAGGTTACTACACACTACAGACACTACAGGTGCGGCATCAGTGACAACAAGTCACATTAAACACAACATGAGGAAAAAATAAAACCGGGCCAAGAAAAACGTCTTTCAGAAAGAAAGTGAACATGAAACACGGCAGCTGTGTGTGACAGGACACGTGTGTCACACGTTTATCTCGTGCACGTCGAGAACTGTGCGCACGTTTCCTTTTTATTCATCTGTTAATCAGTCAGCTCCAGAGCAGTAAATCAAATCAGTGTTTGTCCTCTGTCTCTAACTGACTCCTGCAGGAAATCTGATAAAACACTTCACAATAAACGTCTACAATATAAACCACAACAGTGAAGGTCTTAAAGCCTGACTGACGATTCAGTCTTTAGTTTAGTGTGTTAACATTTGATCATTAGCACTGAACAGCTGGTGCTGATGGGACAGACGAAGGTCATGAATCATGTTACTGGACAAACTTTTGTCGTAAAGATACTTCATCAGTTTCAGTGCTGATATTCATCATAAATTCAAAGACACCTACAAGCAGCATTTAACAATATCTGTAAGAGGTGTGTGTGTGTGTGTGTGTGTGTGTGTGTGTGTGTGTGTGTGTGTGTGTGTGGAAAAGGAATGCTTGGTTTCGTGTGTGTAAGCGATGACTTTCTGTTGTGCTGTGTTGCAAAGAAAACGGAATAAAGGTCCTGGTCCCTCAGATGCTGTTTCTCATCACATGGACTCTGTTTCTGATCCAGTTTGCTGCCTCTCACCTGTGATATCAGTGAAACAGCTTTTTCTGCCACAGGAAAAGTAAAATGTCTGAAGTGTAAACAGAAATCCAGGGTTACTTTGCTCACATTAAACTGTTTAAAGTCTTCTCGCCTGTTTTGTGTTTGTTTTATTAGTTCACATGTTCTTTCTGCTTTTGATGTGACACATCTTCCATCTCTTTATCTCTGCCCAGTGTGTGTGTGTGTGTGTCTTTCATCATCTGTCAAGTCAAAGTTAAATAAATGAACTCATCAACCAGCCTGAGTTATTAGTCAGTCCCCTCTGTCCATCATCTGATTACAGCCGACAGCCACATTCATCACTGCTTGCTCTGCCTGGGTCTCAGCTTTTTGCTCTCAGCTTCGGCTGAGGCAACGACACGGGAGATGAATCGAGCTCTACACTGTCTGTCATCTTTGCTAAGGGGCCAAATTGTCGTCTTAAATCTTTTAAATCTTCAAGATTTGAACCAAGCTTTTTGCTAAAGGGATGTGTCGCCTGTAATTCAGCGACAGACTCTTTCTTTCTGTTTCTGTCTCAGGATCTGCAAGAAGAAACAGCTTCTCTTGATGCTGCTGTGACATTACAAAGACCACATTTAAACACAGGAGTTACGAATAAATCTGAACACACACCTCCCTCCTGTGACTGAAGATTGGAAAATTAGTTCCACAAACATTGCTTCCAGTTCTAAAATGATGTTAAACGTCAGCTGACTGCAGCCGCACTGACCCGCCGTGGTGCACTGACCTGGGGTCGTCGTAAGGGCTGATGTTATTTCAGGGGTTTGGTTAAACAACACTTTGATTTCTGCTCCTTCTTGTTTTCTTTGAAAATGGGAGAAATGTTGTTGGTAAAAATCATATCAATAACACCGGGAACAATCTGTGTTTCCACACACACAGGACGTCGCTGTGCCTGTGAGGGAGACTGGAACACGGCACATGCTCTAACACATCAGTTGTATTTCTATTATTCACAGGACCATACAAAAACAAAAACAAAAACAAAACAAAACAAAACAAAACAAAAACAAAACTATTATTCTTAAACTGTCTTCTTCTCCGACTGCTGCTGTCAAAGCTGGACCCACCACCAGCGACGTCAGGGTGAACTGACAGTCCCATTACTCCCACTGATCCCAGAGCAGCTCCACGTCTGACTCACAGCCCTTCACTCTGTATAAACAAAGAAGTTATTTATTCTTTCTTTGAATTTACATTCCTCGAAGTCTCACTCACTCTACACTAAAGTGAAGCTTTAGGACAGGACGTGTGTTTACATTCACCATCGTTCACCACCCAGCTGCTGAGTGTCTTTGGTGTCCTCAGTGTCTCTGTGTGGTCTGAGAGCAGCCTTCACAGGAGCAGAGAGCAAAGACAGAGCAGATACTGGACCAACATCAGACCGACTCACACACTTAAACACCGGTTCGATCATATCCTGCAGCTCCAGGTGAACGTCTGCTGATCTGTATCGAGCGATCCTGTGTATTCTGCCCCCTAGTGGCCAAACACTTGACGACTGCAGCTTTAAAGTTGGAGCAGCCCTCTCGGTGACTCTGCAGACATGAAGGTGAGCATTTGTCTCACCCAGCGACTGTAATTACTCACGGTGCGGCAGAAACGGTCTAATTAACGCCGTGTGTTCTCTCTGCAGCGTAACGCTGCTGTGTCTGCTGATGGAAACACAGAGGATCCCTCGGTCGGAGCTGGTAATTACAGGTCTCTGTGCTGACAGTGACAGCTTAAGGCAGAGGGGATGAGGCTTAATTAAGGCCTAACGAGCCACCTGTCATGTCACGGTAAAGAGCTGGGTGGACGACCCTGCGCCCGACTGCCTGAAAACTTACATCTGACATCAGAGCGTTTAGATTTCTAACCCCTGCTGGATTAACCTCCTCTGCACAGCTACCTGTCAGTGTTCAGAGTTTATCACATGTATTACTTGTTAGTTTCTTAATAAGCTTCTTTCAGCAAAAACAAAAAACAGAAAGGAGAACTTGTTCCCATCCTGCTGCTACATCTCCCTCCTTCTGCTCGTCCTCATGTCTCTGTGCTGTTTGAGACACAGAGTCCCTGAAGGCAGAGTGAAAAATACTTTCTGAAGTAACACACCTGTTCTCTCATTTCAGTTACGCAATTTATTGTACGAAGCTCGTGGAAGCGTTCGGCCCACGCGGACGCGCAGACACCAGTGATACGGTTCTGAACATTTATTACACAAAACTTCACACTGTGAACAAAGAACTTTGTTTGCTGTGAATTCCACAAATCTGAGACAACAATGAACAAAAGATTGTTTTCTATCGATGCTTCTGAGATGTTGACTCACAGCAGCTCTGGACTGGTACCTGCTGCCGTGTGCTGCAGTCTCACGTCTTTAAATGTTCATTAGCTCTGTGCGTTTTTTTTTCTTCTCCAGCCTGTAGATGTTTTTTCTGCTTCCTGTGAACGTCGGTAAGAATCAGTGCAATTTGATTTAAATACATTTCAATTCTTTTCAATTAAGTTAAAGAAAATTTTAAGGTAAGATTGAATGATTTATCTTTATCTTCATATAAATGCTATAATGCTTCATATTTTGAGATGGAACAAACTTTACTTCATCTGATTTCTTCTTCTTTTCTTAGTTTAAAGAGACAACGCACAGTGATCAGTGTGTCAGTAAACGCGTCAGTGCATCCAGCTGGATGATCTACATCTACATCCACTGAGGTGACAGGTGAAGAAATACAAACAGGAGACAGTAGGACGGTGACGCTCCGCTGAATCACACGACAGCCTGACTCTTAAACCTGCCCGTTCCTAAAGCGAATGATAATCCACCTGAATGTGAATGTGTCCACTTCACATCAGGCTCCACACTGTGGGTGTGGACATTATGGTTGTAATTCAGACCGTCTTTGTTCCTCAGCTTCCACTGAGCGTCATCAACATTACACTGCAGCCTGTTTTGAAAATTAAAAAATAGTTTAAAAATGCAAAAGTGAGATTTCAGCTCCCTGATCCTCTCTAAAAATCTCAAAACGTCTCGGTTAAAGATGCTTTCACTGAGCTGCTGTTCAGACATATTCACATGTTCCAGGTTACGCTGCAGTAACTTCAGATGGAGGGTTAAACATGTTGTTCTGTTAGTTTATACATGACGCTGCACAGATCACAAAAAGCTGACCTGTAATACTGGAATGAGTTGAATCAGTTTACCTGTGATTACAGGTGTCTCTGATCTGTACTCAGCCTCTTCAGAGATAAGGTGCTCCATGTTCGGTACTGCCTGCGTCATCCATCTCATCTCTGATTGGTCCTCTCTCCTCCCATTGTCTCTTTGTGCTGAGTGAATTTAATTTAATTTAATATCAAAGCTTTAATTTTTTCCTCTGCTGCCTCAACAATTCTGAATCCAAAAGAAAAAAAAAACCAAACAAATAGAAATAACAAAGTGAGTGTGACGGGACATGTCTGTGTTTGATGAAAGAAATCTGTGCTCAAAGTTTCCTTTTATAAATCACTGAGACTGAAGAGCTGGATTGGGTTAAGAGCAGAGACGACGGCTCAGTTACAGAAGAAGAACATTTGTACCAGTCTCCTCCAAATGCTGCCGGATGCCATGGATAACTAAATTCCCTGTTACCATAGAGACCCAGAGAAAGCTGTAGGCTGCAGCAGCTTTTCCACCAGCTTTTGTCACGTCGGTGCCAGACTGACACGGTCTTTTCCAGTCCTTCTTCCTCCTCCTCCTCCTCCTCCTCCTCTGTAGGAAACATGTAAAGGACGATTAGAGCTTGTTGGATCTTCTTCTTGTAGCTTTTCGGTGAGATGCTCTAAACTTGAGCTGCCCCCTAAAAGTCGATGCATCAGTGGAGAAAAGCCCAGGTCCACTTTCACTTTGTGAGCCGCGTCACTGCACAGAGAGCAGTGGAGGAGCAGCAGTGTGGCACGCTGGGAATTTTCCGTCTCCTTTCAAAGCAACTGATCCACTAAACTAACAGGGCGGCGAGACGCGTGTCAGACACTGGTACAAACTCCTGTGTGATGGTTTCACATCACGCGATGAACTCAGACTGATGCAGGAGTTTAGTCCTAATCTAAACCTCTCTGACGATCATGATCCCTCACTGCACAGCACTGCGCTCACCGGTGGTTTCCCCTGATACTGGACCTGTTACCAGCTTTAACCAGCTGCAGTAAACTAAAGACTGCGTGTGGTTTTTTTTTATCATCCACATGTTTTAATGTGAAGGCAGCGTTTATCTCAGAGACACAAGTGTTGTACAGTTTGGGTGAATCTCAAAGACACCGCAGACGTCTCGCCCTCATGTCCCTGTCCTGTGGGAAGCAGGAGGACACGCGTCTGCAGCACAGCTCAGTGTTGAAGCCGGAGGTCTGTCTGTGATTGTTCCTAATCTCTGCTCGTGCCTCTCGACCACCTGACCGTGTTCACGGATCTCAGTGATTAAACTTGGAGGTCACAGCTGCTGACAATCGGAGAAACTAAAACAGAAATACGAGCGACGTTCTAATAAACCAGGTTTGTTATTATTCTTTCAGATGACAGATTAAAAATCAAATGTTAAACACTTGGTGATCATCACAAGAGCTCATCCTCAAAGAACAGCAAATGGTCCAAAGGTGGTGTGTGAGCCAGAGGTTGAGAAACGATGGCCGGTGTCGGGTACCGGGGGGGGGGGGGGGGGCATCAGTACGTCTTCTTCCAGGAGCGGAGGTACAGCTGGATGGGGAGGAGGGGGTTTCTGTTCTGCAGACTTGGGTGGAAAACATCGAAATCTGCCCTCCTCACTCTCTGCAGGTAGTCCTCCAACACCACCTGCGGCATACGACACCACAGAAGAAGAGTTTGATCAGGTTTGACCCAAGGAGCTCTGACAGTGTCCCAGAGGAGCCACAGGAACACAGAGCGGCATCTGTAACATCTGTAACATCTGTCAGGGCAACAGAAAAAAACCTTCGACTTTGTATGAGACGGAATATCGTTTGTCCAGGAGACCTGATCACCTCGAGCGGCGCCGCCGGGCTCAGCGAGGTTTGTTTCATGTCCCGCAGGCTTCACCTGCACCTCTGAGCTGCCTGCTGTGTCACGTGACACTCACTCATCCACACCTGCAATTCATCTGAATTCAATTTTCAACGCGGAGAGAAAGCTCACATGAACAAGCACACTGAGCTGGAGGAGCGTCTCACACACACACACACACACACACACACACACACACACACACACACACACACACACACAGGATGTGACTGTGTGCAGACTGCAGGAGAAACACCGTGTTTCCCAGCTCTGTGCTGCGTTCACAGCTTCGGACGACAGCACGTTTATCTGATTCTCATCACAAAGGCAACTCTCCCACTGTAAACTGAATAAACAGACAGTTAGTTTCAGATTCTGGATCTGGTCTGAACACCGACATCAACAGTTCTGCATCAGCAGGTCTGAGCTGCTGCTGCTGCTCTTTTCCTTTCCTGTCAGCTGAACTGGCCTGATAACTGCTGAACTGCTCCTTATCACAGAGAAACTCCAGCTCTTAAACACACACGAGACAGTCTGTGAGTTTCTGTAGATTTCTTTGTGAGTTGTGAGTAACTTTCCCGAGATGCTTCATATCTAGAGAAAATAAAATTCTCTGAAATTCTACGTGCCTGACGGATGAACTGATACTGGAGTGAAACGGATAAACACTCATTTTTAAGTTTTTCCCTTTAAGCAGAATGTCATCACAGTTTTTAACGATTTCCTTCATCTTACATCAGAACAGAATAATCTGCGTTTCTCTGTCACTGTCTGAAGCACTAAACGCCTGCGGCGTTAAAACGAACCTGACGTGAATTCATAAACAAACAAACACACTTTTAAACCTCTGAGTGTGACCTCACCAACGACATTATGTATTAGTCTCATGTGTTCATCTGAAAAGCAGCAGGACACATGAAGACATACAGTAAATATATATTTGCAGGTTTCAGTGGCCCCTCAGGCTGAAGAGCATCTGATCAGAGTTCGGTCTGTGATGTGAGTCTGGGATTATTAAACTTTTTCAGCCACAGCTGTAAATCTAACAGAGACAGAGCCTTTCAGATTTTCGACTGTTCGTGAAATCTATTCAACCTGTGCTGAAGTGATAAGGATAATGTGTCTGGGTGCCACACAGCTGAAGAACTGCTTGGCCTTGGTGAAAGTTTGTATTTTAAATGTTTACTAATGACTTTTGGGAAGATTTTTTCCCAAAATAGATATCAGCAGTTTTATATCAAACCAAAGCTCTGTCACCCTCAGTGTGTCCCAGAGAACGTCATCGTGTCTGATGACTTACCGTGTGGAGGAAAGCCGGAGCAGCAGCTGCTGGGACGCTGTGGCTAAATGATCGCGCCTGAAAGAGAAAGCAAAAAGAAATAAACTGAATTTTAGAGAGGAAGCAGATAAAGTCACTGCAAAGATGCGATCACACAGAAACACATCATTTCGCTCTACATGGTGCAAATTTAGGCAAAGACGCATTCACACACATTAAAAGTGTTTCAGGTATCAGCTGTTACACTCTGCTGCTGAGCAAACACGATCAGCCGGTTACATCTGGACTGTCGGCAGCTGAACTCAGACCTGAAACCACACCACAGGAACCTGCAGCCATTTTCACCAGAGACAGACGAGTTTC
Organism: Toxotes jaculatrix; assembly: GCF_017976425.1. Taxonomy (NCBI): domain Eukaryota; kingdom Metazoa; phylum Chordata; class Actinopteri; family Toxotidae; genus Toxotes; species Toxotes jaculatrix. The sequence continues at coordinate 1,245,518 of NC_054401.1, read as the reverse complement.
AGCAGCTTTCATTTGTTCCATTAAAAGTTTGTGTTGAGAGGTGTTAACTTCTCGATGCTCATTCGATAGTTACGGCAGCAGATCAACACAGTCATGTATATATGTGAGTTAATGGGATACAGTGAAGAGGAAGTGACAGCAGACCACTGAGATCCCAGCAGAGTCTCATTCCTAATTTTAACCTTGTTTCCGTGTGAACAGGCGTCGACTTTTATCACCGTGGATTTAAATGTTTTCAGACACAGAAGCCATTAAACGTTCCAGTGACTGGCAGAAACTCGTCTCTTGTTCTTTTTAAATTAATTAACGCAGCACTTCTCTGATTGACTCGGTGCCAGGGGAGGAGAGTAAACAGTAAACACATTCAGTACATGCAGGAAGAAGTAAATCCTCATTTATATCCTGCTCTAACTGTTGGGGACATTTTTAATTGCTGTAAACAAGGTTCAAATAAAACATAAATACTACTGAATGTTTGGGCAGCAGCTTAATGAAAAAAGCCCCCAGACGTGCAAAAATCAATGAGGCGTGCATGTAATTAGCTCGAATAGATCTCCAAATCAGTTAGTTCCAAACTGTGCAGAGCCACATTACTGTCCTGTGTCTGTCCTGTGTGTCTGTCCTCTGTCTCTGTCCTCTGTCTCTGTCCTCTGTCTCTGTCCTCTGTGTAGAAATCCCTGCATGTCAAAGCATCACCTGTCACTGACAGGTTATTTGAACTTTAATAACAGCGCTCTAACAGCCACACTGTTTGGGCTCTGGCTAAGAACTGTTCAAGAGTGTTACCAAACAATGGAGCCTTGATTTCAGTCGTCGTCTGCTGCTCCAGACTAAAACACATGTTGTTTAGCCTGTGCAGCCTAACTGTTTCGTTCCCAGGACAATTTTCCGCCTTGCTTTTTCCATTAACAGAAATCCAATTCTATATCTCAGTTCCCTCGTTCAGGTTTATGAGCCTTCTTGTTCACTATAATCTCGTCCTGCCGTCGCCGTGAGGCAGGAAATGTCAGCCCGGCCTCTCCTCCTGTGTGCTCCCTCTGTGATGGACGAGTTACCAAACTCAGCAGAATCGTCCTCGGCCTTCAGAAATCACTTAAAGACCTGTCTCTCCTCAGAGCACTCACAGTGCACTTAAAGAATGTCACTTTACAAAGCTGCAGCCATGTGGCATTTGTGTCAGGTGGAACATGGAACGGAGTGTGGAGGCTCTTATTCTCTAAGGCTTTTCTTTGATCTGCTGCGACCTGGACTGCACCTCGTTCAGGACAAAAGCATCAGCCAGAGGAATAAATGTAAATCGCTGCTGCCAGGCTCCAAAATCTATGTTTAATACGTACGTGTTGTAAATGTACATGAGCCTGACTGGCAATGTCGTACACGACGTCCCGGATGTTCTGCTCCCGGCTGCGGCGGATGAAGTCCTCCTGAGAAGCCCCGTGCTGCAGAGACACAGACACAACAACGCTTGTGTTTGGAGGCGTGACTGAAGCTTATCCCTCCGGCTCAGCTGTGTCCGTTTTAGCTTCGCTGACACGAGCTGAGAGGAGACGTTAAAACTCAGCTCCATGTTTAACAGAATTCACTGAATTCAGCTGCAGGATCAGTGCAGACAGTAATGGAATATCTCAGAACATGAACATTTCCATTTTCCTTTAAAGTACTGCACAGTTTAAAAAAAAATACATTTCACTATATAGACTGAGAAACTTTCCTTTGTTTGTTGTTGACTTATTCTTTATTAACAGTGATTTAACGACTGACATCCACTGGAACTGATGTCACTTTGAGTTCGGTGTATTTGTATTTAAATTAATTTTCAGTATAATTATTTCAGGGCATAATACTACATTTTATACTACAGTTACTTCTGGATGTATACGGACATAAAATCCAGGTGAAAATCAGTTTATTCTCCTTTTAGAAAAGCTGGTTTCCTGTGAAAACATGAGTCTGATCCATTATTATTCATGTGCAGGTGAGTCGCTTAAAGTAAGATATTCCAGCATCATCTTAAGAATGATGAGCAGAATGAATAACAATCATTTCTCTGTGCTTCTAAAACCTTTCAACCCATAGTATTAAATTTTCTCACTCATATATTCTCTTCAACGCCTCAGACCTGCAGACTGTGATGACTAAACCGAGCCTCTCAGGCAAAGTGACCTGACCTCATCTCTTTATCTAATACAGGACCAAAATAACAGACCAGTTTCTCAGAGAACAATGTCTCCCGCTCCTCTAAAAACTGAGGAAACTGCCGGAGGGCTTGCAGCTGGGAGACGGTGGGGAAAAAAATGAGGCAGGAATAATGGAAGGGGCGACGCCGAGAAGAAAGGTGAATGAGCACTGCCACGAGTGTCACTGCTGACTCGGGCAATTCTGACCCAAGCAACTGTCCAACTAACCAAAAAAGCCGATTCAGCACAGGATGGACATAAAGCAAAGAAATACAGATCACACCTCCAGGAGCAGACGGATCATAGAGTGTAAACAGCCTGCAAGAGCCATGCTGCTGTTTGTAGTCTGGCAGTTACACAGTAAAATGCCATACCCTCTCTCTCCCTACATTTCCTGTCTACACAGGAAAAAACAGGATCTAAATTTGACGAACACATCAGACAGGTCGCACAGACCTGCCGACCTGCGCCGTGAAATTGGTCAAATTACTGCTGTTTTTGGGGAGTTGATGGGCGTAATGACTCGCATAAAGACACCACCGATGTGTGGACCGACACAGAAAACGACAGGTGTCCTGACGTGGATCATACGTCGGCGGGGTGTTTACCTTACATCTGCCAGGACGTGTGGTGCCCTGGTGACCTGGGGGTTACCGCACCAGTCGCCAAACCCAGCATCTGCCCGGGGACCTCAGTTATGTGCCAGTCATCACTCTTTCGCCTCATTTCGTGCTGATTACGACTTTAAAATGGACTCTTTATAAAGTGCTTTTCTACCTCAAGGACACTTTCACACAGGAACACAAGCAGCTGGGCATCAAACCGCCACCACCTGAGTCACAGCCGCTCCTCAAAGAAAGAGTTTACCAGAAGAGACAAGAGCTCACACCAAAAGAGGAATCTGAGTGTGTGTGTGTGTGTGTCCTTCCTGCTTCGCTGAGATTCTAGGAGCTAAAATGATCACTAAGTTTCTCCAAACTAACATCTCTGTCACTGTTTCTTTCAGGCAAAGAAACTAGAGGTGATCAATATGGATTAAAACATTCTAATGTATTCAGTAATGTTTATATATTGAAATACTCAATTCATTTCAACTAAGAATCTGTTGATTAAAATAAACCAGATAAAAAAAGCAGTTTTGGGCTAAAGCAGTGAGTTAAATACCAGGCAGACCAACACTTCATCAGATGATTGCCATCAATCCGTCCTGCTCGCTGGTTTGGAACATTTGTCAACATGGACTAATCATCACGGATGTTAAAGGGAGATCCACCTGGTTAGAAAGAGCAGAGAGAAAATCTCTGCGGGCGGACGAATCTCTGCTGTCAGAACAAACAACCCTCGGCTCCTGTCACACTGGAGATATTCTCTATAATACACAGGCGTCTCTTTAACACTATCATTTTTAACTAAATTCAGAAGCTTCGTCTGTTTTCTCCTGAAAACAATCAGACTGTATTCTGATGATCATTTGCTTCAATTCCATCACAAATTCTATTCACTCTGACGAGCCTTGGTTATATAACGTGTCCATTAGTCACGTTTATAGCGTCAGTGTCTTTGGGCAAAGACTGACGCTGACTGGTCTTTGCCTGAGGCTCCTGTCATTTCAGTCATCTGTAGCCAAAACAGAAGCATCTGATCGGTGGAACATGTTCAGGAAAGTGTGCAGCCTGAAAGAAAACGCTGTGCAGACAGAGATAAACAGCGTCTTTCACGGTCTCCACTGCACAGAGCTGCCTCTGGAGAAGCATTTGGACATTCAGACGCCTGAAATGGACAGAAAGAGATGTCTTTACAAATTTAACTGTGTTAGTAAGGACGTACTTTTACAGCCAAACCTACAGTGTTGTTGAGGATCCACCCACAAACCAAAACACCTGCCCCTCCACCGACACACTGACCACCCACCCACCCACCCTCCCTCAATCTGTGGAATGTCTAACTGAAGACATACAACAGATCTATACAAAGTTTTTTTAAAAGCAGGAACTGAGAGCGACGCTGAAACTGGAAAACAGTTTCAACTGTTCGATGGGATTTTTCTTTGTCATTATTGCCTATTGTGAAGACAATGATTCCTGAAAATGAAAAATGATGTATGAATCATTTCAGCGGTGTGATTGTGTTTGTGGTGGCTGAACTGTCCCTGCGCAGTCCTCTCCAAATAATTATCCAAACATTAAATTTCATCTCATTTCGCTTTTCTTTTTTTATTTATTTTTTTGTGATAAGTCTGTGGATGGAGAACATCAACAGCTCGGTGGTCTGTATGTATGAGTGCGGGGCGTTTCAGCACATCACCAGCCCCCTCTTCAGGCAGCAGAGAGGAGGTGGTGTGAGGTGAGCGTGCTCAGGAGGCCTCGGGTCACAAGCCTCATCTCTCCAGCTGAAGAGTTTAAGGGCAGAGCCTGTGTGCTTCATGCAGCAGCCAAAGTACATCTGCACAGTATGTATATACCCCACCCCCACCCCCACCCCCGCCCCCACCCCGTCAGATCCTCCAGCAGCAGCAGTTTGTTTGGCCCAGACAAAGGTTGTAAATAGTTTGCAGCGTTTTTTGTTTATCTGCAGTGCGTGTGCGTCTAAGGCAGGAGGGTTTAAAGCTGAGGCTCTCTGCTTTTCACCATATGGTTGTTGTGTAACAATCACTGGTTTGTTGCCACTTTGTGCTGGATGATGATTTCATTACTGCTTCGATGAGAAAATCATCCGTCATTGTGTCAAAGCTGAGCCGTGAATCAGACAAACATGTGCAGGCATGTGTGTGGTGCTGCCTCGTGTTATCTCTGAGAGAAGAACTCGCACTTTAAACCACCGGACCAGGGAATCTGTTAAACTGGTTAACTGAGTTAAGTTAAAGTTAAAGTCAACTAAAGGCCACGCTGAGACTTGAAATGCTCCTAAAATCATCACACAGACGAGTCTAATTAATGTTAAACTGCTGAGTTAGAAACACTGATGTGTGTTTTTCAAGTTTCTGACAGAAAAAGGACAAAATCCTCTAAGAAGTCCTGAAAATGTTACGTATCTATTACTCTGCTCCCTTATATGTAGATATTTTTACTGTATGTCTTTGTTTAAGTATAATTAAAAAACAAAGCCCATATTTTTAAGGCTTGAGTTGTATATTCTGCTTTTAAAAAAAAAGTTAGCTATTGAAAGTTCTCATGAGCTGATTCACAGGTTTGTTTACTTCTCTTTCATGTGATATTTTCTGATCTAACTCAGAAAACTTTTCCAACTTTGTATATGTCACTCGGGTTTTGATGGTTTTGTCTTTGTCTGTTTTTATAATCAGGATATGAAGAAACTGTAATTCATTTCAACTGTATTTGAAATGATGAATAAACTTCAACTTGAATACATTAGAATACATTCTAATAGAAAACAGGGATTAAATTATGATTGAAAGCTCCAGATGAAGGTGTAAATACAGACTGGTTCATTCATACTGTCACCAGGGTTTCAAACAATACTCAGCCCTACAACAGACACTGCTGAGCTCAGTTCACACTGAACGGTGCTCCTCGTGCTTTTAACTCAATACTTCCATCTTAACTTGGGTCAATAAAAGCAATTTTGAAGCGCAGCGCTGAGACACACCACGCTCGCCAAATTATGACGAGAGGAGACGGAACTCTGGGAGTAATTTCTCCTTCAGGGCTCAACTGTTTCTGACCAAACAGAGCTGATATCTCTGTGAAGCGTCGACTCACCAGCATGCAGATGTCCATGGGCAGGTAGACTTTCCGCCGGCTGCTGTGATAAGGAGTCGCTCTTAGACACGTCACGATCCCATGAGCTTTACCGATGTGACTCGCCGCGTGGTCTGCGTGGACATTTTTCAAACCTGAGAGGAAAAACAGACACATGGTGAATGAAATGTATTTATACAAATTAGCTCTTACACTTACTGCTACCAGCAGCCTTACATATCTCACATGTCCTCACCTAAACACTCCAGCAGCAGGTAGATTAAGGAGGACTGCGTGTTCTCTGAATACGTCTCCAGCTCCTGAAGGTTCCTGTAGGCTCTGTCGTCCATATCCTTTTCCTGGTGAAGAACACGTAATTTCATGGTTTACTTTGTTACCTGCTCTGATTTCACAGCACTTAATTTGTCTTCATTTTAAAATTCAGTCTTTATGATATGTGTGAACTCTGTGCAGTTCAATCTTCAATCAATTCTTCTTTTTCACCCTGTTTTATTTGGATGTTGCTGAGGCTGGAAGAGGTCCAGTAAAACTATCTAATACTTCATGAAAGAATGAGCATAACGTCCTGCAGAGCATTTTTTGTCTTCCTTCCTGTCCCCTTATTAAATTCACAACCCCTCAGATTTACCTTGTGGCCCCTAGAGAGGCTCCTGACCCCCAGGTTGGGAAACACTGATTTAAAGTAATAACGTTCTTCTACTTATCTACTGATCAAACAGGAAAAAAAAAGAAATCAGGAAATGTAAAATCAGCAAAGACACAAGCTGTGAAACCTCTCACTGTGATAATCACAAACCACAGCTGGTTGAATTTCATGTGATTCAGATGTTATATTGTGCCTTACTCTTTCTGTTATGATCTTCAGCAGCCATCTCTTCGTCAGGTAGTGTTTCCTCACCGCCTACAAAACATTGTTCAGACTGTTAATCATCTGAGCTCGCATTAATCAATCAACTGAAAGCTCCTGAGACAATAATGAAGCTTGACACTGAATTAAACATCGAATATTTGAAAGAAGAAGTTAAACGCTGACGTTGTGCATGACGATTAAACCGATGACAAACCCTCTCTTGCTTATGTTAGAGAGTTTCTGTTAGTTCGTCCTGAATCACTCTGTCACTTTCTGAAACCAGAAATAAAATACATTCTAACACTCGGGTGATATTTACCCTCCACAGCTCAGTGGTGACAGGCTGGTTTGGAGGCTCATCTCTGTAGATTTCTTCTATGGCCGTCTTCCAGAACTGCATCCGCATCAGACCAATGGTCTTCTGGGAAACTGAGTCCTTCACCTTGCAAAGCAATGATCATAAAAGGGCAAATGTTTGACCAGCCACTTAAAAAAAGGCCTGGGATCAGAAATTAGGCAGTTCACTTTGCAATACAGTTTTAATCAAAAGAGAATATTAATAACTCAGGAACAGCAGTAAAAATAACAGTGGTAACAGTTGTTTAATAGTAGTAGTGACAGAAAAATTAGTAACTGTAAAATGGCAGAAACAGCAGTATCAGCAGCTGTAAATCCCCATCCAGCCTGGCTGTAGGAATACCTGCCTGTGCCAGCTCCACATTAAAGGCTCTCAGGGCCAGAGAGGAGCGACGCGCCTCCTCTGGGAGGAGGAGGGAGCACACAAAGCCATCATAGTCTCTGGACCTGAGGAGGAGGAGAGGCAGGGAGGGAGGTATAAGTGAGGAGAACAGGGGGTAAAGTATGATCTTGACCTGCTCCGACTATGACAAGTGCCCTGAGAGAACTTCTGTTGTGATTTGGCACCATGTGTATAAAACTGACTTTACTTCATCTGGCTTATTTTAATTTTATGTAAGCAAACTAGGTAGACTCAGGGCTCAGGGGACACAGAGTTGACACACACAGCAGTCAGTGTGTGGAACAGCTATAAAATGCTGTTTATAACCACATTTCCCTAGATATAGTAAAACATAAACCAAGTATAATAAACTCCACAAACACGTTTCAACAGTTGGAAACAAATGAAGATGTTCTTGTATTTCACCTACGTGGCTCGATGCACTGAACACTGTTGGTGCTCATTTTACATTTTTAACAGCTACAACTACATTTAAATACTCGCTTCTTGTTGAGCTGGACTGAACCGAAATGACCAGTAAGAACAAAATATTTAGAAAACATAATAATCTTTCAGAATGTGTTCCTTACTGTTATGAATGATTGCGTTGTCTTAATTTATACCAGATATTTGACTGGAGTTTGGCGTGGTGATTTGTCTCTGCGAAACTTTATAAAGTACGTCTTCTAAATGTGTTGGTTATCCTTTCATCTCTTTAACCTGAGGGCGGGATGTATCTCGCTTTACATGAAGCTGTTTTATCTGCTCTGTAACGCTGAATTCACTTAACTGTAGCTAGCTTGTGTTAGCCTTGAGTGCAGCCAGACCCACCTGACCAGCTCCAGACAGTACTTCTCATTGTGCTGTGAGTCTAATGTCGCGCTGGTTGCCGCTCTCACACTCTGTATTCCGGCCGCTCTTTGTAAGCAAACACTGGTGGGTGATATCTTTCTGTGAAGGGCGTGGTACAGCGATGTTTTACCGCTTAACAACCCATGTTTAGCACTGGTGCCGGCTGCCATATTCCCCTTCAACTTTCAACCGTGCCTTGTGTCACATCAAAAACATTCCCCCTGAGAAACGACGACCGCGGACTTTAAATTCCGTTTGATTTAATTAAATGAGCTGCTGAAATATCTGCACTAACATAAATATACCTGAAAATGTCGACTGCTACTCAGCTACGCTTGAAAGTTGCTCGGTCAAACTTTTACTTGAGTTAAAGTACTGTGAAGTATTTGCTTTTAAAAAATACTTCACTCACAGAGATGTCAACAGAGTCCCGTGCACTGACAGCACTCAGGAGTCATGTGACCGTCAAGATACGACATTACATCACAAAACACCGGAAAGTGCTGGCGCTTCTTTCAAAACAAAAGCATAACAAGACCTGTCTGTGAGGACATGCCGTTTGAATTCTTTTAATCTTGTTCTTATAGACTGAAGTCAGAATTATGAGACAGTGTAAAAATAAGGGACTCATTTTTACTTTTTACTGAATTGTTCAAGATTCTGACATACCGAGAACAGCAACCATTTACGCTCACGCTCGGCTTTAATTTTGATAAGCAACAGGAAGTCGCGTGTTTTGGTGTGTTTACTTAAATGTCATGTGCTAACTGGATGATGTGTCAACCAACAGGGGGAGAGGGGAGTTCGGAAGACTAGTTTTCCTCCTCTTATGGCAGCAGTGTCGGGGAAATGTCCGTGTGTGTGGCTGTTGCTGTGGCTCTGCGTCCGGCTGTCCGTGACCCAAAACACCCGGTAAGACAGCTGGTTCCTGTTGAGCTAACCGCTAATGTTAGCCTGCTAGCTACTGGTAGCGGAGCCTGAAGACCGAGGGAAGTGTGACCACGCTCGGTCTTTACCTTTTTAAGAGACAGTCGAGTTAGTTAGAGTTGAACGAAGCACATTTTAGTCAACATTTTGCTAACATGTAATGGCACAGAGCTTCTCACAAACGCATTAAGTAAAATCATGCTAATCTAACTTGCAGGCAACAGCATCAGACAGCTGTTGATAAGATACAACTTCTATTTGGGTTCAAAGATCTCAAACCCAAATGAGGCCTTTAATCCTATCACTGGACTAAACACAAAAACAAGGAACTTAAAATTTGAAGGACATAAATGTAATGTAACTGCGACTAGTTTTAGCACATCTATCACATTAACAGGTTCCGGTACATTAGATTTCTGCTGCGCTGCTGTGGTTTTAAATTAAAAACATTCAGATAACACTCAGATAACATTCGACCAGGCCAAACTTGCGTCTCAAGATGAGACTTGCCCTCACTTTTTGGTTTCGATCTTCAAAGGGAACTAACGGCTCCTGTGAAAATGTCACTGCAGTTGGACGCTTTGGCCACAAGATGGACCCGTTGTATCACAAGCGCAGATACTCACCATAAAATCATTCATTCATTCATCTTCTACCGTTTAATTCCGTCAGGGTCGCGGGGGAGCTGGAGCCTATCCCAGCTGACTATGGGCGAGAGGCGGGGTACACCCTGGACTGGTCGCCAGTCAATCGCAGGGCTGACACACAAAAGACAGACAACCACGACACAGACACAGACACAGACCTATGGGCAATTTAGAGTAGCCAATTAACCCGTGCATATTTTTGGGACTGTGGGAGAGAACCCACGCAGGCACAGGGAAGAGCCTCGACCGGGGTTCGAACCTTGAACCCTCTTGCTGTGAGGCGACATGTGCTAACCACTGCTCCACCGTGCCACCCAATAATTAATTCCCTTTTCTGAACACTTTCTGCTTCCATCTGTTTAAATGTGAGACTGAGGGATTTCTTATTAATGTATGGTAATAAACTGAGTATCTGAGTTTTGGACTGCTGATCCAATAAAACAAGCGATTGCATCTCTGAGAAGTTGTAACAGGTGTGTTTCTGACACTTTACCTCCCTGATGGTACTAAACATCTGAACTGCCTAAACGTTTTGCACAGTACTGGCCATCAGTGTCACAGAGGGAAATAACAGGTCAAAAATAAACTATTTTGGATGTAATTTTTGTTGATTGCACATTATCTGCTCTCTGCAAAACTACAGGGTAAAACATGTTAAGCTGGGAAAATCACTGTGTCATCTCAGGTCCATGTAGTCTGACCTTTGAATAACTTTAACAGTAATTAGGTTGCAGAGTAGCTTCTCATTAAATGCAGCACATTTATTGTCATTGTTTTTAAATTTGTTCAGGGTAAACATTCCCAAATTATTATTTTTGACATTTTATAGTATCATTCGCCACAGGCAGGTGAGCCTGCGTCCAGGAGCAGCAGGTGTCTGGGAGCAGCATAACAAAAAGAGAAAGTCTGGGATAAGAGTAAACATTAAAATAATGATGAGAGATATTAAAACCTAGAAAAACTAGATAGAGCATGGACTGTTTTTACACGTGAGGCTGAAGCAAAAACCACAGTTCAGCACATTCCTTCATGTGATGAAACTCTGATTTGACCAGTGGAGGCTGTGTGATGAAACTTAGCCCATTAAATGAGTCAACATGGGAAGACAAACTCGCAGGGTTTATTTATGAATCCAACCACCAAAAACATATTTTTATTTCTGCAGCATCCCTAGAGGACACAAGTGAAGTTATTTTTTATATCCTTTAGGGTTGTGGGAATGTTTTTCTTCTTCAGTCAGCAGATAAGAAGCTTGATTTACGACAGGATATTTGAACACTCACACTAACACATTGGTGGGCTGTTGTGGGCATCATGAGCAGGGCTCATTATTTTTGGTTTTTAGTTTTCCAAAACAAGATTAGCAAGATTAAATCCTCCATTGCAGTGTTTGTAATGTGATAACTGATGGATTCAGATAGAAATATCTATTTTTGGCAATTTCAGAAAATGTCATACGGGACAAATCAGAACACTTGATCACAATGTTAGAAAAATCCATTATGACCATAGATTTTGGACATTTCCGACAATGACCTAAGACACCCAAACATTTAATGGTAAAACCTCTCAGGAAACAGATAGGTATCTCACTGTGTATCATCATACCATCCAACCTTAGTTTGGGAATTTATAAGTGTATATTCTGAATTTTAAAACAGATGCAAACCTGCTTAAAACCGGAGCAAATTTCATGTACTTGAAAAAAATACTTGCAAGCCTTTTTACCTTTACTGGTATAAAATACTGATTCTCTCTCTCTTCTTGCAGAGTCTCTATGGACGATGACATTCTGCTGCCGTACGCCCACGGCCACGGTCCGTCCCACTCTCACCGCTATGTTAGAGACTGTCAACCCATCGTTCATGGCAACACCACCCATGAGAGCTGGCCCTCCAGTAACCACAGCGGGCTGCCTTTGGCCGAGTCCTCAGTGTTCGTGACGGATGTGCCAGGAAGCTCCAGATATGTTTACGGTCAGTAATGGAGATGTTACAGGAGCACAAACCACCTGAAGACTGTTCAGACTGATGTGAGACACTGTGTTGAGTCAGCCGATGATGTTTGTCTGATGAACCTCTGATTCATTGATCCCTCTGTTTATTTATTTACTCCATGACTTGTGATCCATTTCTAAAATCTGAATCATCAGTGTTATCTCAGCCAATCACGTCTTTGTTTCCAGGCCACATGACGGTGGTCCACGACCCGCTGAGGACGGTGTCGGTGTTGGAGCCAGGAGGGCCAGGTGGCTGTGGGATGAATCAGAGGGCCTCGGTGGAGGAGACGGCCAAAGCTGCTGGGTGTCTGTTTGCCCAGAACGGCGGCTTCTTCGATACGCACTCAGGCAAATGTATCGGCAACGTGGTGAGCGACAGCAGGATGGTGCAGGACAGCGGCGGGGTGCAGAATGCCCAGTTTGGAATCAAGAGGGACGGCACCCTCATGTTCGGGTAAGAGATCCAGCTGGGAAACGAGGCACAGGTAGCTGGACCCCAGCCCAGACATGGCCCCAGTGTAGCACGGTCAGTCCACCTCAGTTATAAGCATGTGTTCTCACTTATCTCTTGGAATAAAACCAAAACTATCTGCATGACGAGACACCACCAGAGATAAGTGAGAAAACATGTTGTTCCCTCATTTGGTGTAATGGCCCTTTAACCATCTATGATCTGAATCATTTGGTTGGTTGCTTTGTTGGAGATGGCACACAGATCAGGTTCAGTGTGGGAGTGAACCAAAACAGTAAAGCTGTGGCGCTGCAGAAGAAAACAGAAGTTGCCAGATCACAATAGTCAGTATACCAACAACTTTTATTTTGATAAGGCACGTGGCTCCGTTCTTCCTGAGAGTTATCATCCGTGTTGGAATGTGTCTTTACACATTCAGAAACCAGATTTTGCATAAACTCAAGCCACTTTCAGTCCCCTTCATCTGCCTCTGTGCACCTGACAGCATGTGTCTGAAATACCCCCTGGTCTCCTGGAGCAAACCACATGTGCAAGAACTGAGTGGCTTCCTGTTTGTGTGGGCCTGCAACATATAACCTCTGGTTCAGTTTGATGAGCAACTAAACAGCAGTCCTACATATGATGAGTCACTGTAGCACCAGTCCGACCACGGTAACGTCACAACAACTGTCAGATTGTCTTAGAAATAGTAAGTTTCAATAAATAATTCTGAAGTCATTCGTGGATTAGGATAGAGCAATATCTTGTAATTTTGTCACACAAACATACACACAATCTCACACAGTTGGTCTGTAAACTGTGAAAATCTATTTAACTTGTTTGTTTGATACCTGAGGCCAGAAATCCCAGGAATTCCTGCATGATGCAACCCTCTGTGTGGGCGCTGTGGGTCAAACACCCGCAGAGAATCAAGCTCAGATAAAAAAAACGAAATAAAAATAGATGTACCTCACACACAGAAAACCACGAACCTGAGGCGACCGCTCGCTGTCCTGCCGGGTCGTTCTGTGTCGTGAACCTGTCGCTCAGTCCAGAAACAAACATACATCTCATTTAAAATAGAAAATATTGCTTCATCCACAAAAAAACAAAGTTTTGGGCCCAGTGTGATGCAAGAGTTGGGCTGTGTTTGCATCTCCTGGCAAAAGCGACGCCTTCACGTGTCAGGATTCTCAGAACAAGGGTCAACGTTGCAGTGTATGTAAGGAATAATTGTTTTAAGAAAATGAAGCTGTTTGTTGGTTGTTTAGTACGAAACTGCACATTTCAGTGGTAATTAATTTTTCTTTACCGTGTCTTTTGTATGTTTTGAACATGTTTTATTTATTTATTTATATTTCGAATTTGAATTATGAGGATTTGATGCTTTTCTTTGTTATAAATAATAACAAACATATCAGAATAACTTTGCGTTTTGGGCCATTGCTCGGGCAAAACAAACATCTGGAACATTCCCCCTTTGGCTCTGGGACATTATAATGTGCCATTACAGATTTCAGACTGGTCCCCAGCAGGTGATCACTGGATCATTATGTTGATCTGTCACATGCAGTTTGGACGCACAGCTTGTTTTTCTAAGGACACTGTCTCCTCATGGCCACACACGCACACACACACACACACACACGCACACACACACACACACACACGCACACACACACACACACACTCATCCTGTTCCTTCCTCGTTATCTTTCACCCCCCCCCTCCCTGTTATTTGCCACAGCTCACAGAGAATTAATGGAGCTGTGCTGACTCGTTGATGAGTCACCTACAGTGCAAACACTGTTCGTCCTGTTTGAGCTTAATTTACATGTCAAATTTAATACAACAAAGCAGCTTTATGTGTTTGATGAGCGTGTGAAGGTAAAACACTTCAAAGCTCATACGTTTTTTACAGAACAGTGAACGGCTGTAAATACTGGTTAAATTATCTCATCACTATCTCTGCAGTGTTTGACCCAATCAGCAGGGAGGCTGTGCTTTAAGTATAAAACATCATCACAGCTTGTCAAGCTGCTTTGTTAATGTACAGTGGGGTAAACATGACTGTATCGTTAAATGTCTTTGTAGTTTCAAACAAAGACGACAAAACTGCTTCTTTGAGTTTCAGCAACAACAATATTATAATGAGGAGCTATTTCCACTAGCTGCTCCTTCTTACAGCCCTTAACAAATGCTAATGTCGGTGACTCAAAGAACTCAGCCAAGGAAGCCATTACCACCAACACTCATTCAGAAAATACAGTGATCACCGTCAAACTGCACTGAGGCGAATACCAGCCTCTCACTGCCCACCCCAAACTGGCTAAATCTCAACCCTAGGCTTCGTGTGATACTTGTGGTGGGTATTTACGCGCTGCATCGCCGGCAATAATCACACAAATCACAAAATATGGCTGCCAGAAAGCACATGGTGTAGCTCCCACAATGAACACAGAGACAACAGATCAAAACATCCACACAAACTGCCCAAAATACAAAGCACAACCAAAACCAGCATATGGCTGAACCAACCAAACTAAAACCATACCACCCCAGGTCCACTTCCTAAGGCAACAAACAAAACCTACCACAACATAACCTGAAATGGAAGAGTGAAGAGTGTGAGTATGCAGGTGTTGAATGACGTGAAACAAAAGCAAAAGGTTAACTCAAAACAACATAATCAGCCCAAACCAAAGCAAACACGTGGTGGTGGTGTGCCTGTGGACAGAGAACGGGAGACAACGAGCAATCGATTGCACTGGCTTAAATAGACTCTGCAACAGGGCCCAGGTGTGTTGAGCCACTCAAGACACCTGCAGACAGGAGGGACAGACACACCCAGAGGATGTCACACATGAAGACAAGACACACCCAGAAGATGACACACATGGTGTGATAAATTGTCTCATTGCAGGGAAACAGAATTATTTTATTTCACGTTTGTTTTTCCTTTTTCTTCCATTTCTGTGTAATAGTTTTAAAAATAGCAGCATCTAATAAGGTTTCATAGTTGTCAATTTGTTGTCAGACTCCAATGTTCTCATTTACAAAATGATTATAAGAACTTACTTAACAGGAACATCTGCTCTGCGTCTGCATGTTTCTGATCCATTAAGAGGCGTACAGGCAGTTCTGTGAGGCTGAACCTGGGCACAGCGGTGCTTTGAGCTAAATGTTGCCATCAACTTCCTCAGTGACAACGATAACATACATAATCTTTGCCATGTTGGCCATCCTGGTGATAGCATGTTGTCATCAGGTAATTATTCTGACGGGAGTTTCTGTTTCCGTAGGTGTTTGGTCATAAACTGAAGTATTGGACAAATTAAAAAAACTTTGAGCTGATGAAGGCGCTAGAGGAAAAGTCAGAGGGTCACCAACATTATTACAGGTTCAGCCTGTGGGGGACATGAATGTCTCAACCAAATTTACCGGCAATCCATCCAAGATTTCTCAAGACATTTCACTTAAAATCAGAAATCTAAACCTCGTGGTGTTCCTACAGGAAAAGTCCAAACTTCCACACTTTCCATCACTCTGACTGTGATGTCCTGATTTTCTGTCTCGCCTCCGTCCACCCAGGTACCTGTCACAGGAAGATGTTTTGGACCAGTCCAACTCGTTCGTCCAGCTGGTCAGTGGTGTGGTGTGGCTGCTGAGGAACGGCGAGGTTTACATCAACCAGAGCCTGAAGGCCGAGTGTGACAAGTCACAGGAGACAGGTACATACTGTGGAATGAAGACTGATGTAGACCCACGAATTAAGATAAGGTCAACCTGTTGTGGCTTCAGGTCACAGGTTGCCATAGTGACAGACGTAAACTGTCAGTAAACCTGGTTTAACTCGCCAGTCCCTTTTTACTAGAATACACTGGGAGGTAGCAGCTGGATCTGCTCCAGTTCAGCAGTAATTAAGTGTAACTGCGCCTCAGTGCTGCTTTCCAGTGTTTGCATAAGGCAGAAATTTGTCTGTGGCCTGACGCAGCTCCATCGCAGCACCAAAACACAGCACTGCACTGTTTGATTAACAGTGACAGGAGCGAAACTATGTGGACCAGCCAGAGTTCACATCAGGTTTCTGAACTGCATACGCATTTATCACTGTACTCAGTTCACAGGCAGAAGGACACACATGCTGTAAAACAGATGAGGATGAGTTTTCCCAGAACTGACTGGTCAGTGTTTACATAATGCTGAAACTTGACCCCAGGTTTGTGTGGTCATGCAATCAAACTCTGCAGAGACGTCCACCCACAGGCAGCCAGTGTCGGTGTCATGTTGCTTATGTGGAGCGACCAACAGTATATGCAGGCTAAGTTTGTCTAATCTAAATCAATTTTATCTAAAAATACTGTAATTAAAATACCTGTAAAATAACCACTGTGTAATTTAGGGCTTTAGGAAGTAAAGTCTCAAGCTGGAGAAAAAAGGATGGAGTGAGGAGAAACGCTTTCATTATTTCTGTGGTGGGTTTTTGTTTCTGAAAAACAGACTTTCCAGTGTAAACATCCTCATGTCACTGGATCCACGAATGTTATTAGGACAAGGTGTTAGACTTCAGGAAGCGCGTAGACCTGAGGTGAAAACAAGAAAGACAAAACGTCCTCAGAAAATAAATGTTACACAAACCACAGTAACACTGTTACTGTGGGGATTGTTGGTCTTCATGTTAGTTCTTCTGAGACAGATTTACCAAGTCTTATAGTTTGTTTTTTAGAACTAAACTTTAATACAGAACAATTTTCTTGCACTTTCACAGGACTGTTCCGCACTTTTGTGGATGTGGTGTCGGCCAGGACGGCGGTGGGCCACGACGCCGAGGGCAAACTCATCCTGTTCCAGATTGATGGACAGACTGGAGTGAGAGGGTAAGAAGAGGAGAGAGGTGAAAAATGCTTTCGCTGATTCTTTTATCCAGAGCAACAGACTCCTTCTAAAGATCTTGACAACCAGAAAAACTGTTTTGTTTTTTTTTTGTGCTCAGATGCAGAGGAGTGTGAGAGACGAGAGATGCAAACAGCTTTATGTTCCCCTACATCAAACTATACCAATATAAACAGTGTTGTTTGTATAGGATGTGAAAATACATCAGGCCAGGCCCAGCCCTACTAACAGGCTCAGGTCACATCAGCCCCCGTAGATCTCTCCACCAATCGATCCTATCGATCCGAGTTTCCCTCCACCCTCAGATCTGCAGTGACCCCTGGAGATTAATGTGTTGGTGTTAATGATCAGGCTCTCAGAAGCACAACAGACTCACATGTCTAAACATGTCTGCTCCGCTCAATATCAGGCCACCGCACGCTCGATAAAACACGTGCGTGTCAGCCTCAGAGTCTGAGCCTGTGTCTCTGGTGAACGGCGGCAGCCTTGTTGAGATATTGTTGTGACACACTGACGGATGGTTTGACAGCCTGATGTCACACCGTTACCAGGGTGTCAGCGTTTTCCCCGATCGCAGTGTTTGTCTCCAGCTCTTCCGTCTCAGCCTGGATCTAACGCCTTGTTGTGTTCGCCTGTGCAGGATGAGTCTTTGGGAGGTGGCTGAGTTCCTGAAGAAGTACGGCGTGATCAATGCCATTAATCTGGATGGAGGCGGGTCTTCCACCTACGTGATTGATGGCTCACTGGCCAGCTACCCCTCTGATCACTGGTGAATGAATCCATCACGTGTTTTATAAGACCATCTTATTCCCTGCAGTACCATGAAATATTACAATAACAGATGTGATTTACGTCTGATGCTTTGCTCTGTATCTGTTGTTGTTTTTTTCACTCTGCTCATCTGCTGCTTTTTATCCTCCTCTCCCAGTATACCAGACAACAGGTGGCGCTGTGGCCGGCGCGTCTCCACCATCCTGTGTGTTCACCAGCGGCGCTGCCAGCCGTCGGACTGCAGCGGGCACGGGGACTGTGTGGACGGACGCTGTCGGTGCCAGGCGGGCTGGAAGGGTCCCTCCTGTGACTCTCTGGTGTGTCAGCCGCCAGCCTGCGGCGCCCATGGTGTCTGCACTGCCAGTAAGTGTGGATTATTATGAATGACCTCTTCCTATGATGTAATACCAGCGTCCTCCAAGATGACCACGGAGCTGAATCTAAAACCATGAAGGGAGGACGTAGTACAGGACTGCTGTGCTGTACTGTGCTCAATAAACCTGAGAGTAAATCTCACTCTATGTTCCAGTGAGGATGATAATCAGGTATCATTTGTACACAAGTGCAAAACAGCAGAGTGAGGAGGACAATTAAGCACAGTCTGCACACGCCCAGACAGTCCTGAGGAGACAGTCCTGTCCTGAGGAGACGTCTAATCGAGTGGGTGTGCAGGAAACCACGTACAGAGCAGGAAAAGAGACGTCAGTGAGATTACACATGTCCGCTATGCATCTGTCCCTCTCACTCTGTGCAGGTTTGCTCTGCTGGGTTTAGGTTCACATTCAGCTTTATTGGCGTTCGGCGGTTTACAGTGTGTTGAGACACTAAGAGACATTAAGAGTCAGAGCTGATTGGCTGGTGACTCGTCGTGCATCTGCAGAGTTTCATGTCTTTCTGTCCGTCTCCTCTGCTGCAGACGGCTGCGTCTGTGATGCTGGGTGGAGAGGGAGAAACTGCAGCCAAGGTAATCAGAGCTTCATGTGGTCTCACACACAGACACACACAGACACACACACACACACACACACAGATGTGTCGTGGTGGGTTTGTTGGTGGTGGTGATGTTTATTAAACGACCAGATTTCTTTAGATTGTGATGTTGGTTTTCTTACTTATTCAAAGAGTGCCTCCCGGGTTTCTATGGCGACGGCTGCAACCAGACCTGCACCTGCCGCAACGGCGGTTCCTGCGACCCCGTCCACGGACGCTGCGCCTGCCCACCTGGTTTCCACGGCAACGCCTGTGAAGAAGGTGTCGAGCTGCAAACATTTGAAAAATGATACACATGATAAATGGATTCACAGCACATCATCTCATTTGTGAAGATTGTTTTTGTCTTTGTGCGGTGAAAATGAAATCTCTGTTTAAATTTCACTCTCCCTCCGTCAGTGTGTCCTCTGGGCTTCTTCGGTCCGTCCTGCACTCAGGAGTGTCACTGTGACGACCAGTGCCCGTGTGACCCACAGACAGGAAGCTGTAACGCCACGCTGCCGCGAGAGACCAGCGACACCTTACACAGAGGTACACACACCCATACACACACGTCTGCACAGAGCTGGTGTTGTCATTGCACAGCTCTCAGCTCAGAGAACACCTGGTGGCTTTGGGCTGAAAACCAGACGCGAACTGAACTTTTCATCAGTGATTTTGTGAAAACAGCTGTGACACACGTCTTTTCTTCGTCTTCTGTCCATAGCTGGACACTGTCTGGCCACACAGATATTTGCATCTTGGAGACAAGAAGAAGAAGCTCACAGAGGGCAGCGTTATCTAACAGAGTAAGTGTCAAAGGTCGAGACACGTGAACCTTGACCTTTTTTGCAGCGCTTCCAGCTCTGGATGTAACTTCAACGCACGGGACAAACATTCCTGATCATATACGACGGAGCAAAATAAGGAGAACAGGTCAGAGGAGACGGAATGGAACAGTTTATTTCATGTTTCAGTGTTTTTTCATACGAGTGACAGTTACAGATACAAAGACTGTCCCTCAGATGTAGAGAATGTGCTGTGAGCTGAGGTGTGAAATCAAACCATCTGTCAGCCAAATGTTAGGAAATTCAGACCACAGCTGGTCAGTTTATCTTCCCTTCCAGCCACTTAAACACACATTGTTAGGAAGGTCTGGTTTTTTTTCTGGTCTGTCTTTTGTGTGGCTCAACGTTAAAACCAAAGATTCCTCACAAAAATAAATCTAAAACTATGTCGAATGCTTCGAGGCCAGTGGAGTTTTCAGCAAGATGATGAGAAATCACAGAGAGCTGGGCCACATTTCACAGTTTGATGTGAGATATTTAACAAGGAATAATCATATCTCTTAGCACAGCTCTGTCCTCTGCTCTGATTAATGGAGTCTGTTAAAAACACACACACACACACACACACACACACACACACACACACACACACAGCGAGACACTCCAGACCTGCATTTGGCTTCTTGTCTCAGTCTCTGCTTTACATGTAAACAAGGCCAACACTCTAAGGACGGGACGCATTCATTAGCCTCCTTAGCTTTCACATGCAAGTTAGGGATTGTTAGCTGTTGCTATGGTTTCTGGAAAGTGCTTTGTGAAGCGGCGCTCTGGTCACAGACGGAGAAAAGGACTGATTTTTTTCTAACATCACGAGTTATAACCCTTATTCGACCGCGTAAGCTGGGTTAGAAAACATTTTAGCTCGGAGAAGTGCTGAGACAGCAGAGGCTGAAAGACGTATTCACTCTCACTGTTGGGAACTTTTTGTCCTGGATGTCCTCTGCATCCGGACGCTTCACATTCTGCTTGTGCTACAGCTCTGGTGTATCTATCACAGCAGAAAAAATGAGTTTTGTGTTTTAAAAGCACAGTGTTGAGTTTAAAACATGTTTTCAGCTCATTCAGTCGGTCTAATTCATACTTAATGTCTTTTCTCAACTTGATTTGATATTAACAATTTATTTTACATCTAACTTCCTGGAAACTTGGTACACACAACAGTTCTAAGAGAAGAACAGTCCATAAACAGACGTCAGGTTCCATAACGAATTTCCCCACGGGGATTAATAAAGTATCTCTATCTATCTATCAGAGCTTTCTAGAAGCGCTAACAGAACTTCCTAACTGTTGAATGGACAGAAAATGTCCCACATCATTTTACAGGTCCAGCCTGTGGACGTGGACTTTCTTTGTTGATCATCATCAGCATGAAACACAAAACTGCTGAATTTCCACTGCAGCTGAAAACTACAGGTCAACAGCTTAACGTCAGTGAGATGAAGATTTACTTTCTGAATGAATTTCTAAAACTCTCAGTTATCAGTGCACAGTGAAGAAACATTTCCTGAGCTCTGTATTAGCATCAGGAAAACTCTCTCTCCGTCTCCCTCCCTCTCTTTTCCTCCGTTTCTCCTCCTCCTCCTCCTCCTCTCACTCACTCACAGACCAGGAAAACTAGTTTTGCTGTTTCATATGTGCAAAGTCAGCAACAAATGAATGAAATGCATCATGAAACATGGATGTCAGCGGTCAGTGTGTATAGGAACTCACCGACACTCGGGCGTGTTGGAGGAGCTGCAGGTTAAAATTAGACCCGGTGTGTAACGTTAGCAGGGGCCATGCGTGTCGCCAGCGGACGGTGGACGCAGGTTGGACGCAGGTTGGACGCATTCGTGATGGTTTGTTGACCATCTGTGTGTTTACATGCGCTGATGTAACCAGGTTACACTCAGGCTCATCGTCCAGAACTGAGCGTGTCCCTCCGTCTGTCCCCAGGCGAACGTGGCTGATCATCACCCTCGCCTTGGCCTCTCTGTTATCGGCCAGCCTGCTGGTTCACCTCACACGGGCCTGCCGCCGCTCGGTGGCGGCTCCCTTCCCCGAGCGTCAGGACTACTCCTACGTCCCGCTGACGACCATCAACGGAGCCGATCCACGTCCCAGAGCTGATGCCGGGGAAGCCGGGGAAGCGGATTTTGGATCGGACGACTCGGACTCTCAGGATGAAATCTTCTCACCGTCGCACACGGGGAGGCCGCAGCTGTGAGGAGGATCGGGGACGAGGACCGAGGACTCTTGTTACTGCACAGAGAGAAGCAGCTGCGGTAATCATTTCCACTGACAGCCCTGCTGCGGTGAAACAGAAGCTGGAGGAGGAAGCACTGCTCCGCGCTGCTCAGCTGGTCAGGTGTTCGCTCACACGTCCTGTGTCCACTCAGAGCTTTGTTTCGCCTCCATCCCAGCTCCAGGTGGGACGAAGTCAGAGGGTTATCCAGTTATCTTTGAGCCTAACTCAGGTTTTTCAGCATCACAGAGCAGATCACCATGGTAACAAGCTGTCAGCCTGCAAAAATGCAATCATCAAGTAGTGAGTTTACAAAAAAGTCACCAGCGATAAAGAGCAACTGAGACACCTTCAACATGTCGATACTCATGATCAGTTTATTAGAAAACTGAGCTCACCAGTGTTGAGCTCAGTGAAGCAGGAAACCCAGAGAGAACCAGAGTCAGGTGAGCTTCATGATGCAGACTCCAGGTACGATGAGCTAACAGATGAACTTTAACTCCAGTCAGGAAGGTGCTGGAGTTCAAAACAAAATGTTGCTCAGATTTTATCTCATTCGTTTCCTGTTTTCTTCTCATGCACCGAGCTGTGTGTCTGAATGTAAAGAATGTATGAGGTTAATGTGCAAATATGAATCATAATAGATGAAAGAAGCAGTTTTCCTGTCAAAATGTCACAAATTTGCTTTAAGTTTAATTCTTATGATTTTTTATTAAATCAAACCTTGTTTCTTGATTCTGTTCAACATTTTTTTTTATATTTATTCTTTATATAAAGTATTTACATGCAGTATGCAGCTGTATTAGAACTGGATTAAGTTGGTGCCGATGTTTGGTCAACATTTCCTGAGTCAACATTTCCTCCAGAATTCAGTTTTAAAACGTACTTGCTGTTACCAGCACTAACCACCGGTGTCACCAAATCACCCACCGCTAGAATCTGAAGTATTATTCCTTTAAGTTTCTCTGTGGGAACATGCCAACTCTGTATTTGATCATCTGTAAATGTCACCAAACATGATCAGATTCCTGATGAATGGAAATGACAGGATCCAGTTTTGTGTCCATGCTGTGAAACGAGTCGGCCTCTGATCTGCGTCTGGGCTCAGTCACTGACACGTGAATTCAGATTTCAGAAGATTTTCATGTCACGTTAACACATGTGAACATGTTTCTCTCTTTTTGTGTAGCATTTAGCGCTTCTCAGATGTTAGCGTCCTAGCATTAGCTCTCAGCACAGAGGTCCAGCGCGTCCTTAGTTGTGGTCCTTGTCCCGCAGCAGCTTCATGTTACGACCATGTTTTGCTGTGTGCAGATGTTTCTTGTTTTCGTGCTTGTTTATGTGCAGAGAGTTTTTCTGTCTGCTCTGACATCTGACACGAGGCTGGAGTTTCACCCGCAGGTCACTGCACCTTCAGGGGCTTTTTCCTGTCGACTCAGTTCACTGGAGCGTTCTCTGATGTGAAAACCGCACGCTGTTCCAGTTTCTCTCTTTGTGTCTGTTACCTGAATGTTCTGTGTTCTGCAGACGCCTGATGTGTGAGTGTTTCACTCCGTTTGGATTCATCTGAGGCAAAGGACGGAGGTGAGGGTCTGTGTCCATGTTACGGTCCCTGGTATGTCTGGTTGTGTGAATGCTGGATGTTTATAGATTTTCACTGTGTATGACAGTATCTGGTGTCTCCTCTCAGGGTTAAAGACGATGTTTTAGCCGACTGTAACAGACAGAAAAACCAAATTACCTTCATCACCACTGTTTTTACTGTTGTTTTTTTTATATTAATGTAATTTTAGCGCAAATTAGAAATTAAAATCTACTTTTTATTTTGTATGAAAATTTCAAATTAGCACTCACTGAGGTCTGAAGTCCCTAAGTCACAACTTTACAACACATGCCACAAACACAACATTAACATCTGAAGAATGTATAGCACAGTTGGCTTGTTGTACAGGTGTGTGTAGGTTAATAATGGCTACACACACCTGTACAGTAAATAGTAAACAGTAGCTGCAGTTACTGACAAAACCATCGAAGCTTCGGACTGTAAACGTCCGTGTGTGTGCTGGCACAGATGCTACATGTGTGTTTTCCTGCAGGCTGACCGAGAGGCTGCATGTAAACACACAGTGACGTCGTCAGCAGACGGCTTTGCCCTGCAGGTCAGATATGTGAGCCCTGTCATTTACAGTGGAGCTGCAGGAATCTGAGCGTCGTTCCAGCAGCTGAAGAATCAGGTCAGGTCATTAAATCTTCTCTCTCTCTCTTTGAAACACCGAAAGCCTGTCAGGAAACATTCTCTGCTGCAGCCTCACAAAAAAATTCACAAACACCGTGTGAGTCAGTTCCAGCTGATCCGAACGAAAACAGGCCGAACAGCACGAGCTGCAGTCAGTGCGTCGCTCGCTCCGCTGCACAGTCGACTCTTTCATCCGGCCTGCAGACGGTGAGCACAGGTTCAAACAGCTCCTCCAAGCCAAGCTCTCTGCAAAAGTCTCCGTGCGTTTGGAGATCGTTTGAATGTTTTATTCATTCATTCATTCATTCATTCCAGTTTCTTCTCTACCTCACTCTGAATAATTCAAATGTCTGAGTGTGATCAGCCACAGCACCTGGCACCAAACGCAGCAGGTTATCGAGCAGCTTCCTTCTTTCCCGTCCACATCAGATTCTCTTCTCTCCATCGCCGCTCGGCTCTCTCGTGTTCTTTGGAGGCCGAGGCGAAGCGTTATTGGATGACCGGTGGTGATCATTAACCACTTATCTGAGCAGCCATTGACAGTCACTCTGCAGAGCTTCACCACTCTCAATAATCCTGTTTGCACTGACCATCTGTGGAGGGAAACATCCAGGTCCTCACAGGCTGCGAGTCAACACGAGCCTCCGCTTCCTTTTCTTCTTATTTCTCTGTGCAAAGATCCGTCAGTAATCCTGTTAGTAATCCTCAGGCAGCCCTGCTTTGTAAACCGCAGGCTCAGAAGGAGCCGGGCTCAGATTTTCTTCTGACCGTTCTTCCTGCCAGGTCTGAGGTTTGAGTCCAGTTTATCTGTGTGTCTTTGTTGACACCGTGAACAAAACTCTGACTCTGACCCTTCGTTCTGTGTCCGTTGCTTCAGTTTGGGGTTTGCGTCTGTTTTTCTTACAGCTGCTGTGAATGAAAAGAACGAAACTCACTTTGGATTTTGGTTTTTCATTTTGGTTTCTGGTCCCGAGTCAGGACTCAAATCCAGCAGACCACCAGGCAGGGTCTACTGGATTTAACAAAACACTCTCACCTCTCGTGGTCCGTGTAGTAACTGGACGAGTTTCACTGAGGTGGACTGAGAGAGTCTGCTGTCCTCAAATTTGGTTCAAATTTTAACGGAATTTCCAGGAAATCACCAAAGTAAAACTCATGAGTGCGTGTGAGCTCCACACATATCCGAAGTTTTCGTCTAAGTCACATGATTTGCGGACGTCTGTCTGTTTGACTTCGGATCTTTATCCACACGACTTTTCCACCTCAGCCTTTTCACATTTCCACTGGTTTTTATGAGCAAACTGAAAATGCACATAAAAAACAGGTGGATGGAAACACTCTGACTAATGAGTTAAAAACTAATTTCCATTTCAAGCAGCAGACAGAGGAGACGTGAACCAGCGGACAGAGGAGACGTGAACCAGCGGACAGAGGAGACGTGAACCAGAGGACCAGGTGGGAACGCTGACGTCCCACCTTAGTTCCTCAGGTTCTAAATGAGCTCTGCTGCTGTTTCCTCCTCAGCTCCCGGCGCGGGTTTCAAACCTGGTTCAACACCATGTGATGTAATCTCATCAGGCGTCACACGGGGAACACATGAACACATCACCAGACATTTCCTCAGTGCACACTGTTTTCAGCCTGACCACGGTCTTAGTGTTTGGTGGACACTCAGCTGTCCTCAGGCGGGAAGTCTCCTCCCTGGTTTTTTCTTTTTTTCCCACATCCTCCTTCCATCAGGAATCATCCGAGCAAATTTCTGTTGACGTCTCTGTGGAGAAATGTGCTGCTCTAAAGCCCCGAACATCCACTTCTCTCCAAAGGTTTCTCTCTGTGTCGTTATCCCGTCTTTTATCAGCCACGTTCACTTTTCCAGTGATTCACCCTGACAGGAGCTTAGGAAAGCATCTGATGACTGTTTCCTCTCCAGACTAAAGTCTTCCAAAACAGAGGAGAGCTTCAGCTGCATGTTAAAAATAAAATAAAATAAAGATGTGGTGGTTTGAGGAGCGCGATGATGAGTTCAGGGCGTTGCCCTGGCATCCAAATTGTCCAGATCACAATCTGATTGAGCATCTGTGGGATGTGCTGGAACAAAAAGTCCAATCAGAGGCGACTCCACCTCACGGCTTACAGCTCTGAAAGGATGTGCTGCTGATGTCCTGTGTCATATACCACAGGGAGGCGTCAGGGCTCGGGTCAGAGCTGCTCTGGCAGCACGCTGAGCACCAGCAGCACGTTAGGCAGAGGTTTCCTCAGCGCTTCAGCTGATCAGAGTGTGGCGTTCCCACTTCAGACATGCAGTGACCTGCAGGGTTCAGAGGTTAATGCTTTGTGCTGCTGCTTTCATGCTGTATGTTCACACTTGGTTTTGTTGCTTGTTGAATGGTGGGATGTGTCGAACCAGTTGTTTAACTGGTGGATCTCCTCTCATACACTGACTCACTTTCTTCCTGCGTTTTCCTCAAGTTATTTTGATGGAGAAAGGAAACCGGCTGCGTTTTATGACTTCACCGCTATTATTAACTGGCTTTATGAGCTGAGGGCTGGAGAGCAGCCAGCTGACAGGACGCTCAGCCAATGGCCTGCTGACTCTGCTCTTCGTCCCGCCTCCCGGTTAGCTGATGCAACTCAGGAGGAGGATGTCATTTTTCAGTTTTCCCACTGACTTGAGTGTGTGAGGACAGTCCACACTGTGAAGACATCATGGTCCACTCTGTCCATCTGTAAGATCAGTGCTGTATTCTCTACCTGGCCAGAAGTATGTGGACCTTGATGTTTCAGCTGTATATGACCGTTGAACATGTCGTTCCAATGTCTCGCCTCTGCTCTTCTGGTTTCAGTCTGTCCACCAGATGTTGAACCTGCTGCATGGACGGAGCATCACTGGGGTCCAGTACTGATGCTGGTGATGAGGTCTGGCTCTCAGTCTGCGTTCCAGCTCATCCCTCAGGTGTTAGATGCAGTTGCTGCTTTTGTGTCTCTGCTAAAACTAACTTTGTGTACGACTGTAGGACCACAACTACTCATCAATCATTGGTTGATCTTATCACTTTTTGTAATTTCACCATGATACAAAACAGAAAAACGCCCTGATCTTGGTATTTTTAAAACCTGCACTCCAGTCCAGTTCAGCCGAGTCAGCTTACACCACAAAACATCTGATGCAATGAGGAAAAATATCAGTCGATGCTTCACAGATTTCCTGACAAACAAATCAGCTCCTCCACAAACTTCCTGAAGCTTCTATAATCTCTTTTTTTTTTTAAAAAAGGGTAATGTTTAATTTCACAGGTCTGTTATTTTCTAATCCTTTCCTGAAAGTTTCCAGGAAAGAGTCGTGTAGTTTGGTTCTAATTTCAGAAAAACAGACACAAAGTTCAGACACTGGTATCTCAGTTTATCATTGACTTCCAGACGAATTCCCAACACAGAAACTGCTCCATTTAAACCCCAGTGAATATTTATCAGTTATTTATTATTGGAAACTTTATCCTTCATTGATGCTGAATTGCTTGCTTGTTTGTTTGTTGACACATTTCACAGTTTGCACGTGTAGCTCACCTGTTAGCTCAGCGTTTGTTGCACCAAGTCGTCGCGCTGTTTTACCGCCGCGGCCCTGTGAGTCTGAGCGGCTGACAGACACTGCGCTGCCCTCACCAGGTGTGCCCTCACCAGGTGTGCCCTCCCGAGGCTAGACAGCCAGCTAACATCAAACGACGAATGCGAGGCGACTTCCTGGTCACAGACACACGCTGTCAAACTGAAATACAACAGAGAAAACAACGCAAATCAGTATCCGCACAAAAAAAAAAAAAAACAGAACATTTGCAAAATAAAATGGAGCTAGCAAGCTAGCTAAGCTAAACAATATGCGAGTTAGCCGCTAACATAAAATGCTACAAACACAACACGCTAAACGAACCACTTACAACTACACACAATAACACTCACAGGCTGAAGCGTGTGTGAACACATTCACCGACTTTAACAGCGCGACTCTCCGTTACCGTGATTTCCGTTCACTCAGGTAACGTAACCGAGCGGAGCGGCAAAGATGCCGGTTACCATATAAACAAGAAGAGCGCTCACTCTGTTGCAGTTTTCAAAAACCAAGAAAAGAACCGAACACTCACTCCAACACAAATTTCATGAACTAAAGAAAAAATATATATCTTTTACATTTTTACACTTTTTAACACTTAACATTTATGAACTTTAACATTGTTTTTAATCTAAAGACAGCACAGACATATTTTATTGATTATTGATCATTTTCTCCTGCAAGAAGAGACTCACGACTTTGTTTTTAACTTTGTCAGAGTTGTTTGTGTTTTTTTTCCCTCAGGCTCAGAGAGAACAAAGGTCAACAGACGCTCCTCGTGTGTACAGGCCTGTACAGTGCGTGTGCGAACTGTCACACCGCAGAGGTCAGTGTGTTACCGCGGCCTGGCCCACATTCCTCTCTGCATGTTTACGACACGACGAACCGCTTGACTCGACCCGTCACCGTGGCAACAGTCAACAGCTGGAGGAGACACAGCCGACTGGAAACGGCCCGAGAGGCAGCGTTTGTGTTTACGAGTCTGCGGAGACCTAAACATGAAAACCTGACGCGTTAAGAAAAAGTTTGACAGTGAGAGTCAGTTAAGTACTGCTGAGTAGGCTACTGCCGAGTACTGCTGGGTACTGCTGAATACTGCTGAGTACTGCTGGGTACTGCTGAATACTGCTGAGTACTGCCGAGTACTGCTGGGTACTGCTGAGTACTGCCGAGTACTGCCGGGTACTGCTGAGTACTGCCGGGTACTGCTGAGTACTGCTGGGTACTGCTGAGTACTGCTGAGTACTGCCGGGTACTGCCGAGTACTGCTGGGTACTGCTGAGTACTGCTGAGTACTGCTGGGTACTGCTGAGTACTGCTGAGTACTGCCGGGTACTGCCGGGTACTGCTGAGTACTTCTTCCTCCTGGTGTGTGGAGCGTACAGCACTGATCAGGAGTGTGTCAGGATACTACAGCAGAAGTACTTGTCAGATGGTGGAATAGTTTTCGGAAACACTCCACCTCCACCTCCGAGTGTCACTGTTCGTATCAGCTACACCCGCTTTAGTTTGTTTGAACCACTTAACTATCACTCGACCGGCGTAACGCAGGCTCGTTATCACCTGATGCTGAGAGCAGATGGTTCTGAAACTTTTCCAGAACCATCCTCGGCCCGCTCCACGCCATGTTATTCCCCCGGTCTTCAGTGCCAGCAGCGACGCGAGGTCGTTGACCCGTGCAGCGATCAGAGGGGACGTTATTGTGCAACGCTGATAGTAAACATTAGCCAGATTATGTAAAGACGCGGCAGCAGGAAGGCGACTGTGCATTGCTGTGATGGGTGGATGTGATGTGCATCAGCGGCCGCTTATTATGTTATTATGTTGGCAAGCAGGACGTTTAGTTCACGACACTCCCACTAACACACACACACACACACAGCTCTGAACACCTTGCAGTGCTGGAGTATCGCTTAATGAGAAAGATAAGATTCCAGCTATCTGAGTTTATATTAAAGAATATGAACCTGAGGCTTCAACCCAGAGACTCCACTGGGCTCTGTTTAACAAAAGATGGTGGAACATGGAGAACAGGAACCAGCACGGCCTCAGAGCCCAGGACCCCCTGAGCCCGGGGGCCCCTGGGCTTTTATTACTGAATTTCATGTCTAGCTCAGAGGCAGGACTGTGTGTGTGTGTGTGTGTGTGTGTGTGGGACTGAGTGACAGTAAACTACAGTCTGTGTGTTGGTGTTGATAAAGGAACATGTCACCCAGTGTAACAGTGAGAATCACTGATGTGTTGTAGCTCTGTTTTCTCGTGGGTGCAGGCGCAGACTGAGGAGCAGATCTAACATGTCCTCAGTTTGCTCTGTAAAGGAAGAAATTCACTTGTTTCAGTCAATAAAGAATTCATGTAAACATCAAAGCTTTCTAGATTTCTTTCCTTTTTTATTCCCTGTTTTTATCCAGGACATTTCCCAGTTATTCCAGTAACCGGCGTCCTGTTCTGGATCTGGTCTCAGGCAGCAGGTTAGAGTACAATGGAGGTGAAGCGGTGGTGATGTAACAGAGCATGGAAGGAAAAAAAACAGGAAGGGAGCGGTGGAGGACGTCTTATCAGTGTTGTGATGTGAGAAAAGTACAGGTAGGACCTTGTTATTTGGGAATGGAAAAATGTAGGGTAACATGTTGCCCTGTGTCCTGCTTCTCTGTGTGTTTTTCCACAGCTGTGTACAGCGTGTGTCTGTTGGCCTGAACCAGTCACACTTTTTCTGTCAGTTAAAGACGAGAACGACAGTGAAGCAGCTCTACACAAACACCCAACGTCCGACACATGTTAGCTCTGCCATCTCAGAGTAACCCCGGCCCTTCCCGCTTTTCCTCTCACCTGAATCCGCCCATGCCCACCTGCTCACCTGTCCACCCATCCCCTCATTAGCTCCCTGGTGTATGTGCTGTTCCACTTCCTCTTGCACTCGATTGTCTGTTGTTCCTGCTGCTCACTGACTTCATCTCACACTGGGCCTTTACCTGCTCTCACCTGAGCTACCTTTTAATAAAGGTTAGCCATTTGAACTTTTCCTCTTTGTCTCTGAGCCATGACAGCTAACATTAATGTTAGTGTCTCCACAGGCTAACATCACCTGCACCTCATGGAACAACCAGGCTGTATTTTTTTGTTTGTTTGTTTTACAGCTAACATGCACCAGGAAAGAATACTTCTCTAATCTTTTACCTGACAAGAAACAAACAAACAAACAAACAAACAAACAAACAAAAACCACATCAGTTTAACAAAGAGAAATCCTGTGTGTTTGGGATTTGAAGGAGAAGAATGTGGGGCACAGGTCTCAAATGTTCATACACCTTTAAGAGGTACTGTAAATATTAAAGAGCCCATCCTGTAAAAACAGCCCCTGTCCCTTCAGGTCCAATAGTCAAATCCAGTTTTATTGTAGCAGCACATTTCACACTGAGGTGTAACTCAGCCTGTCTAAACATCCAGAGTTTAAAACACTGCAGGCGGCTGGAAACATCAAATAAGAAAGACAAGATAGTCAAGGTTATAAAAGAAGGCAAGAATATTTTAAAAGTGTAAACATACAGGAATGGATATGATGAAAGAAGAGAAATGTCAGACAAGAACAACAGAGAAACTGTGACCCTCACACCACGAAACAACACGTGGAAACCCTCCAACAGCCGAAAACTCAGCCACAATCCGGCCTGTATTCAGCTGGGTTCATGGATGTGAAGAAGATCTGTCTACATACTTATGGCCATATAATGAAAATACATTTCATGGCTCCTATACTCACCCAGCACTTCATCAGGAACACCTGTACACCTGCAGTTGAGCAGTTCTGAGGACGGAAACACCTTGGTGATGAGAGAGGTCAGAGGTCAGGGGTACAGTCTGAGTGTTGCTGACCACATTCGTCCCTTCATGGCCACAGCTCACCATCGTCTTGTGGCTCCTTCCAGCAGGATATTGGTCCCAGTCACAAAGCTAAAGTGAGTTCAGTGAACTTCAGTGGCAGAAATCAACAAGTCAACATGGAGCAGAGTCTCAGAGGAAGGTTTCCAGCATCTGGTTGAGTTAATGAGAGCAAAGGGAGGAAGGACCCAGTGTCAGTGTGGAGCTCCTGATAAGGAGCTCGATGAGTGGATTTCAGACTTCTGACAGTGGAACCATGTGTCCAGCCTGTCGACTCGTCAGGTGTCTGAGTGTTAGAAGATGATCAGCATTCCTCCTGAGTTACAGTCAGTCAGTCATCGCGCGTAATGTCTGCTGTCAGAAGAATAAACAAGCTGAGACAAGAATCTGCAGAATGACAGTGTCGGCAGAGACTCCTCGTACCTGCCACCGTCAGCAGACAGACACACAGCGTCCATGAGCCCGTCTGTCTCCTCTTCATGACTGCGTTTCATTTCAAACCCCATCAGCAGGTAGATGAACACCTGCCAGAGTCCCAGGCGTGACCCGATGCAGCAGTTTGTGTTCAACATTTTGGACTTTTAGCTGATGCTCTGATTCAGACCAGCTCCAGTCTGCAGTGATCTGAGTGAGCAGCCGTTAGGAGGTTAAAGGTCACAGCTCGCAGATGGAGGAGGGGATGATCAGTAAATCCAACAACAGCAAGTCCTGAGTTGAGTTGTAGCAGCAGTGTAAAGAATCTAAGCACATTCACTCAGATTGGAGGCAGATTTTACTTCTATATTTTATTTTCATAGTTTTAGCCCACAGCTTTCCTCTGACAGTTACTTTACAAATAAGATTTTTGCATGGAAAAAATATTAAGACCCTATAAAACATGAGGATTTGTCATAGATTAAACTCTCTAACAGTATATACAAGTAGAGTTTATTCAAGATTTTAATTATTCACTTCCTCCATCACAGTTTGGTTCAGTAATCTGACTATTTCTGAAACAAAGGACCTCGAATCGACCACGAAGAGACGCAGAAATGATCACAGACTCAAAATCCCCCCAAACCTGCAAAAAACACACAAAGTGTTTCAGGAACCACACCTGTCCAGGTGTAGCCCAGGTGTAGACAGCTGATGGTTGGATGGACACTAACATGTAACTGGTTTAATCTGTGCACAAACAGACATTATTTTTTGATTGCAGTGCTGGGAATAAGTTTATTTCCTCAAACTGTTGAACCACCTTTGACACAGTGGCTGGTCACTGCGATGTTAGTGTATAAACTAATGAAATACAGTTCGGCTGTTGATCAGTTTAGCTCATTAAAAAGTTGTTTCCTGATAATAAAACCGTTTTATAAACAACTTCAGTTTAACCCAGCGGAGGCTCAGGAATCCACCAGCATCAGAAACACAGCTGAAAATGTGAGTTTTCCCTCATGAATCTCATCCATCAGCTGACAGATGTTACATAACAGTGTCTGAGTGATGTCCCCGTGTGAGAGGACTTCAGCCTGAGCGTCTCCATGAGAGGACGACAGGGATCGGACTCAGCCGTCCTCTGATTTAAGGTGAAAACTTCCAGTTGCTGTGTTTGCCGACTTTACAGCGCTGATAGTAATAGGGAGTGTGGACACTTAGAAAACAGGAAATCCTGCAGCTCGACCCGGAAGTGGCTCTGTTTGTGTGGTATTTGTCTGTTTTTTGGGGGAAAGGCGCAGATCCAGCCTTGTTATTGCTCCCAAACCAACAGCGCTTTGCCCAGTCATGTCCTTAAAAGGGGGGTGGTCACGTGGGTTGGTGACAGCCCGTACCGCGCTTTTTGATTGGTCGGGCTGCTCGAGGCCCGTCCCCTCTGATAGGCTGTCCTTGTGTACGTCACGGCGATCAGCTGTTGGGGCTCCACAACAACAACAAAAGAAGGAGCAGTCTGGGGCCGAGGAGGAAACGGACTGAAGGAAAAAGCTGCAGCGCACTGTGTCTCCCGATGTACAGTCCCTGAATTAACCTTTTTTATATTTTATTTCTTCCGCGAAGAAACCTCACGTTTTTCTATTTTTCGAAAAGTAACGCGTCTACCTCAGTTTTCAGGATTTTGATCACGGTTTGAAACTGGTTTACATCTTCTGCCTCTGCCGCAGGTGAGTTCTTTGTTTTCCTGTCGGTGAACATTAACGGCTCCGGAGCCTCTGGATCTAACGCTAATGCCATTTTCCAGCCACGGTGCAGCAGAGACGCGCTTTACTTTGAGAAACTGACGATTATTACGAAGTTTTGTTGCGTTATTAAACATCAACGATGCGTTTTTATTGGACTTGCGCTGCAGCGTTAGCTTAATCTCTCGGTGCTATCGCCGTTTTCGCTCCGCTGTGCTTCGTCTTTTTCCTCGGACAGGACAGAAGACGTTTCCTGTGTTTTCTGGAAATTATTTCAAAAATATATTTGAGGAGATAAAAGTTTAAGAGGGAGGCTCTGCGGTCCTGCCCTGCGGGTGTAGGATTACAGCCTCCTCCCCTTCCCTTTTATAGCATAACCAACAAACCCGTCAGGCTGCGGCTCCAGAGGATTATTGGAAGAGTTTGGCTTTTTTGTCCCGCTGGCTGGTTGGTAAACCACATTCGAGCTGAAAGAGTTAGCCGATTAATCGAATAGTTCATCAACAAGAAAAGTACTTGAGAATAAATTTGAAAATTTGTTCTTTATCGAGTAAAAATATAAATCAACTTCCTTTCCTGCTTTTTTCTTAGCGAGGATTTGCTGCTCCTGTTACATCATTGTAAATTCACTTCGGGGTTTTGGATGGTGCAGATGTCATGTTCAGCTCTGGGGAAGTTGAAGCATTTCTCATTTTTAGCTAGTGTTTTTTTATAAACCAAACAATCGATTAATCAGAAGAAGAGCTTATTTTCTGACCTTTTATAGTCGCTTACATAACCGTAAGTTATTGACAGCAGCCAAAACTAAACAACATGCAAAGTCAACAAAAACAGAAGTCATATAGACGCACTGTTTATAATTTGCCTGACACCATTTTATATGACATGTACATTTTACTTGTGCCGAAACAGCCGCGTGTATAAATCCCTGTTTGCAAACTAAAGCGCGTGTGAGGTGGGTTTTATGGGACCTCCGCGTGTCATCCTGTAACCTCCAAACTGTTTTTACAGTCTGCTCCTCTTACAACCTATTTTAAACTTGGATGAATAAATAATGTGAGTATGATGTAACAGATGCATTAATTGCGTTGTCGTTCAACAGAAAGCCGCGGCCGTGACTCAGTGGCCTGTTTAACGACCATAACATCAGCCGCAGAGCAGCTTTCCTTTGTGTTTGGTGATTATTGTAATGAGAAGGAGACATCCACCCATTTTTAGTCTTTATCCATAAAATGCCCCAGTTGGGTGGTGGTGGTGGTGGGTGGGGGGGGGGGGGGGTAGTATAGTAGCAACAGACGAACAGGTGGAACAGATTATCAGCCTCGGACTGACAGTCACTCAGTTCAAACTGATTTCTGTCTCTTTCTGTGTCACAGCTGCTCGATGTTTACAGAGGCGGAGTTTGGCTTTTGTTCTCGAAAACAGAAGCGCTTTCTAGTTTTTCTTAACCCGTCATAACATGACAACAGAGATATACGAGCCGGAGCCGGAGGTCGTGAACGCATCGCAGGCGAGGTTGTTGCGTTCGATTCGAACGGAGTGCGCGTTCAGGCGGTGGGAAGAAAATCGGAAACCTGGGGCTGGACAGCAGGAGGACCCTGCTTAGAGAGAGTTTAGCAAATCATTCAAACCAAAACTGTAAAATTGGACGGTGGGGGGCTCTGGGTCGTTGGCTCCAATCCACAAATGCTGTGCCAAAAGGGGGCCTCCCTCCCTTCTCCTTTATACAGCAGCTGCACTGGGACGGGTCACTTCTTATTCTGTCTGCTGATACTTCCCAAGTGTGAAAGACTGTACTCAGACCAGCAGACAGGCTGCCAGCCAGATCTCTTTATTTACTGGTGAATAAAACGCAGACTGGGCAGCGCCTCTCTGCTCGCCTCCCTCAGATCAATAACTGAAGAAGCTGCAGCTGCTGCTCGCTTCCATCGGGCCTGACAGGAAATGAATCCTGCCTCAGTTACGGTGGTGATTCACTTTACAGCCTCATACACGCTCATGAGCCAGGCCTGCCCTGTGTGTGTGTTTACATCTTTTATCTGAGGCTCTTCGGTTTGTGTGTCAGGCTCCTTCCTAACATCTTTTATAAGGAACGTGATGCTCAGCAGGTGAAGTCAGCATCTGTAAACATCTGCAGAAGGAGACATTAAACACATCACAACATTTGATTACAAAAAAACTCCATTAATGTTTCGTATTAAAGAACCAGCAGAGAGGGTTTCGTTGTCACGCAGCGCTGAGTGTACACAGTGTTTACAGTATCTGTGGGGTTGATAAGGTTACTGGTAACTCAATAATTACTTGGCTTTCAGAATCACCATATGACCCATATTCTATTTTAGAACAAAAACTCCTCATACACTGCAAATTCAATACTGTAGATAACACTGTAAATAACATGGTCTCAGATACAGGCCAGAGGAATGGAGCATGTTTCATCTGAGTGATTTTACTGTGCCGCTCTGCTTCACTCTCACCGCTCTCATAACGTCGCGTTCGGCCGCAGCAGCAGATGTTTTCAGAGAAACAGCTGAACATGGCGCAGCATTTAGCAGATGAAGAGTCAGATATTTCCCTCAGGAGCTGGTGGAGACCAACCCCAGAGCTAAAAGAGAGGGAACGCTGGATGAGGCTCGTCAGGTGGCCTCAGAGGCCGCTCCAGATGAAGGATTGTGATGATCTGCAACTTCTGGGTGTGGAAATAAGCACCTGGTTGCAACAAGTTCACAAGTGTTTTAGCTTGTTTTGCTGCCCCCAGGTGGCCAAAGTTTCAACTACTACAGCTGTAAGGAACAAAAATGAGGACTTCTGAGTTGATCTACTTCTAACTTAACCTCTGTGAGACTTGATTTACTTAAACCAGGGATAAAGCCCTAAAAATCTCTCCTTCTCAGGTTTAGATCTGGTTTAATCCTGGATTCTGTCCATTAAACCATTCTCTCCTGTTCTTGTCTCCTCTCAGGGCTTTTTTCTACTTTTGTACGTGTTGAATTGATCCTGACGTTGAGCGATGTCCAGCCTGAGTCTGCTGGCCCTCAGATGATCCATGACCACACCTTATTGATGCACTTTATCACCTTTCCGGAGCCTTCCTCTTGCCGTGAACCCCGCAGCTGATGACCAAAGTGCCCGCCACGCTTCCCCGCCGTCGCCCCGTGCCGCGCGCCTCCTCCAGCTCCTCCCTCAGCCTCACGCCCTCGCAGGACGTCCAGGGATGTTTCAGAGGTTCGCCAGCGCTCTGTTTGGGGACGACGTGGAGGAGCTGAGTCAATGCAGCCGACCTGGAGACAGCAAAGAGGAGGAGGAGGAGGACGAAGACTGGATCTTGGTCAACTACCTGGGTAAGTCACATGAGAAGGTGGTGAAGAACGAACCCTTGTTTATGCTCAGTCCTCCTGATTGAGAAAGCACTTTGTGGCTTTGTTTTGAAGACGTCTGAAATGTCAGTCAGAAGTGCAACAAGTCACTAAATGAGATTCAAATCATGTAACTTCCTGAAACTTGTTTTAAAATTTGGTTTAAGGAAGAGAAAAGCAAAATCTGACAAAGATCATGTGACTGGTTGAAAACTCAGGGAAAAGCTAGTAAGCAGATCTTGAGTTAAGATTTTTTTTCATACAAAGGAGTTTGTTTTGTTTGCAGAGAGAAAATAGACCAACATGCAGCAGATTGAAATGATACTGTATAAATTTAGACTGTCAGGTCTGAGGAGAAGTCGAGCCAAGTTTCCAGAGCTGTCTGAGATCCCAGGTCCCCAAAAAAAGATCCCAGTCAAAACAGACACGGCACCCAGAGAAGTTCCACAAGTCAGAAACACACACAGAAACACACACAGTAACACACACTGTATACAGAAACATGACACACTGCAGAGACTTCCAGGTGGCTCTGAGTGAATCTTGGCACAGCTTTGGTTTGGCCCACCGTTCACCCGTCGCCGGTCTCGACTCGACTTGACCCGTCTCTGGTTCCACCGCTGTGTGAATATTTCAGGCGGGGGGGGGCAGAGGCCGGTTCATCCACTTCAGGCTGGGGTGGGGGGGGGTAGGGTGGCATCAGGCAGTTTATGGTAGTCAACCTGTAAACAGGTCAAACAAAAGCGCCTGAGGAACCAGAGGATGTAAAAATAGATGCTGGTGGTTCCCATTCTGGGCCTGTGGAAGTGGACATGTATGGGCACAGAGCTGCCTCTAACATCCCTCCAGCCAAACACACCTGGGTGCAGTGTTGTGTTTCTCCCAGGTGCATTGTAAAGTTAGAAACTGGTCATGGAGCCTCACTGAGTTCTGCATCAGACCAACAAAAGCTCAGGCTACATTTCCTCAGAGGAAAATAAGAAATTAAACCCAGCAACAAAGCTCTAATCACACTTTACGTCTCTGCACAGCTCGTGTCCTTGTATGTAGACCCCCCCAGGGTCGTATGAACAGAGCTGCATGCTCGTGCTTTGGAGAATATCAGGGGCCTGTTGTAAAAGTTATGTTTGCAGCTTCTTGTTTGTCGCTTTGCAAAATACAGCTACAAGTCCTGCAGGGCTCTCGTAAGCTCATGCATGAGACACAAGTGTGGCTGTAGTTTTAATGTTTTAAAGTGACGCGTGTCAAAGTGAGCAGGAGGAAATGATCTCGCTGTCAAACACGGCGGGCAGCCGGCAGATCTGGTGAAACCAGACCAGCGGTTGAAGAAGAAATCCTGTTGAAGGTGAAATCAGCTGCAGACTCTGAGCCTTCGTGGTTGATAGAGGAGGCTGTGTTGTGTGGAAGGTCAGCCGGTTCGTTCATAATCCACACTGCCCTCATTAACCCGACACACAGCCTGCCAGTCTCTCCACAACACTGCCGGCCCGCACGAACAACAGTGCTTCAGTCCCGCTACAGAGATCAGCTGCTCAGCTGATACCACGCCCCTGAACCTCCTCAGTCTGCAAACGCCTGCAGCCTCTGGAGGAAGAGAGCAGCGGACAGTGAGGGCTGTCCTGCAGATCCTCTGCTGGGCGCTGAGTCAGCACTCTGCAGCGTCTCAGGTCCGCTGTGGGTAAACGAGGATTCCTCCGTGAACTCCTCCACCAGGTGGTGTCCCTGTCACGTGCGGAGGTCAGCTCCGCTCGCTCACACGCACTGAAACATGCAGTAAACAGTGAGAGCACAGAGGCCAGGGGAGATAATCTGGTGAAGGTGCTGAACCTTGTCGCTTCGTTCCTGCAGCTGTTTGGACAGAAAACACAAACCTGCAGGGTTTGACCAATAAAACTGACGCGAGATCATTTGCAGGTTTTATTTGACTGCTGGAGAAAAGAGCAAGTCCTTAAACAGAACTGAAATCAAACAGAGACGTCTGCTTCGTAGACACAGGGTTATTTTTAGCTTCCAGCCTGCCTGCTGCAGATCATGTTGCTTCTCCACCTCCTAACTTCCTGCGTCTCTGTGAATCATTAAAAGCCGATGTTGGATCAAAACAAGAGCCTGACTTGCAGCTTTTGTCCAGACTCCTGTTTTCAAACGGCAGCGTTGGACGTGTGGCGGTGCAGGATGTTGGCACCGTGTCACTGTGATGACTGATGTGTAAAGAAAAATGTGCGGCGGTTGTTTCTGCAGCTTCTTGTGGAGGAAACGGGGAAGGATCAGGTGTCTGTGAGCAGGTTAAGCTGCTGTGCTCGGGTGAGACAGGTTTAGCAGCACACAGGCGTGTTTGCATACACACAAACAGAAACGTGTGCAGGCTGCGGTTTCAGTTGGACATGTGATGCTGAGCCGTTCACTCGCCTGCCTGCAGCTCTGTGGCTGCTCTGCATCAAGAAAATGATTGTTTACACGGGACCACTTCAGCAGGCCGCTGCGCCCCCTGCTGGCAGGAAGCAGGTGCTACACTGGGTCTGTGTGGAACCTGAGAGTTTGACATTAATGTTGAAAGCAGCAAACCAGACGGATGGATCCGTGGAACAGGTGTCAGAATAAAGATGCATCACACTTCCTGTTATTAATGCGTCTGTTTCTCTGTGCAGCTGAAGCCTGCTCCAGTCAGTGTGGTGATGGCCTCTCTGGATCCACTGCCGGTCACGAAGAGGAGGAGGAGGAGGAGGAAGACCTGGTGATGGTCCCCTCCCCAGTGGCCAGCCCCCCCGTCCGCTACGCCTCCTGCACCTCCCTCAACTCCACGGCCGACACCGACCCGGACGGCGGCGCGGAGGAGGAGGACGAGGAGGAGGAGGAGAGCGGGTTCCTGCGCCTGGACGCCTGCTCTCTGGAGGAGAGCTGGTTTGTCACGCCCCCGCCCTGCTTCACCGGCCGCAGCAGCCAGCCCGTCCTCCTGGAAACCAGCCCTTTGGAGAACCTGCTGATCGAGCACCCCAGCATGTCCGTCTACGCCCACCACAGCCCCCCTCGTCTGACCCTTGACCCCTTGCAACGCTCTCTGGACCGGGAGCTGGACTTTTTGTCCAGTAACATGTCCGGCACCCCGACAGCCTCAGGAGGGAAGGAGAAGGCGAGACGCACGCTGGATGGCCCCCGCCACAGGTGAGGTCCTGACTTAGGTTATGGATGATGAGCTGTGTTTAGATTTTTTTTTGTTTTGGTGCAGTTCTCATGATTATCATTGGACCTTTGGTTTAAAAACGGTTAGTTTCCTGTCAGTCAGCGTCTCTTTGTGCTCCTGCCTGTGTCTCCCCCTGCAGGCCAGAGGTGGCAGTCGTCCAGCGTCGCTCCGGCCTCCACTCCTCCTGCTACGCTGCAGCACTCTCCGCCCGCTCCGGCCTCCTGCAACAGCGGTCGGGTAACGCCACCCAACACACCCAACCTCTGTCCCGCAACGCCCTGCGACGCCTCAACCTGCTGCGCCCCCCGAAGGCCAACACCATGCACCTGCACCAGCCCAGCCAGAGACACCTCAACTTCTGAGGCCATGGCAACCTTCTTCATCATCATCATCATCCTCATCATCATCAACCTTGATCCTCTAAGCAGTATGGGAATCTAACTCTGGACACACACACACACACACCTCTGTCTTTTTTTCTTTTCTCATGAAGAAATCAACACCAGCATCGAGTCCATCACCTACACACCTGATCTGTTCTGACTTCTGATTGGACGGTGAAACAGGGAAAATGGCTGGTGATTTCTCTCACTTTATCAGCTCATGTGACCAGTTGCCTCCTCCTCCCCCTCTTCATCCATCCGTCCTCCTCCACACTGATGCTGAGAAGAAGGGATGTGAAAAGAAAAGGTCGACCCTCTCCTCCTGTGTTGTGTTCTCTCTCTCTGTTGGACCAGTTTCTGTCCAATCACGGAGAGGATGAGTTGTCACGGTGATGTCCTCATCTTCTCTTTCTTTTTTTCTTCTTATTCTTGTTCTTTATGGACGACTTAATGTGTAGAATCAATGCTGTAGGTCACTTTACTCAGTGGCAGGTTCACAGCAGGTGGCAGGACGGTCAGCCGAGGTCGTTGCAAGGTCTCACACACTGGCAACTTTTTGGGCAACTTGACAGGAAACGGGAGACATTTCAGAGCAGCAGCATGTGTGTTCCCAGTTAATCAGTGCAGGATTCGTGTGTTAAGGCTTTGAGGAAAAGTTGCCCAAAGTTTTGCTCAAAAAGTTGCCAGAGTCCGTGTGTGACGAACGCAGCGGACACTTGAGGTGTTGTGGTGCTCATCAGTATCCGACAGGTGTGTTTCTGTAACCTGAGCCCTGTTCACTTTAAACCAGCTGGTGTTGTCTGAAGTCGACGAGTCACAAGGAAAAATCCCCTCAAATAATCCGACGCTGTTACAGTCGCTGCTGCTTCGTCTGTTTCTAACACGAGAGAACGGAACAGCTGAAAGCACAGAGCGCAGTTCGGTCCATTAAAGGGACATTCCACAGATTATACATGTCAAAGTCAGTTTGCTCATCATGAACAGCTGTATAACATCTGCTGTGGCTTTATCAAGTCTGAGAAAATAAGCTTAAAGTGGAGAGACTACACGTTCATAACAGAAAGTCTGTTACAGACTCTATGTGAAGAGTGAAAGATGCTGATTGCATTATGGGAAATGTAGGATCCAGTGTTTAACCCATACTAGGACAGTCAGGATGTCTCCGCCTCAGCTGCTTTGACGGTTCACCACTTTTTTTTTTTTATCTGTCCAAACAACCAGTCTGAAAAACACTGTCCAGTTATTACATTTAACATTTGGAAAAACACAACATTCTGAGCCCGTGTTGCCTCAAGTACAACACTGAATCAGCAGCACCCATTAAACATATAACGGATCCTTTCACAGGAAACACAGGAAGTAATTTCATGTTTCGCCCTAAAGGCAACTTGCACCAACAA
This sequence comes from Toxotes jaculatrix, assembly GCF_017976425.1. NCBI lineage: Eukaryota > Metazoa > Chordata > Actinopteri > Toxotidae > Toxotes > Toxotes jaculatrix. The sequence goes on along the minus strand of NC_054401.1, from coordinate 1,203,266 downwards.
ATTTCAAAAAGACCCATTTGCCCCATTTTAACTTCAGCATGTTCACGACCCAGGCACGAACATGCTGCTTTCGCAGGTTTTCCTGTGAAACTGGGGTAGTGACTGAAAACTGAGAGACAGAACAGAGAGTTTTATGAGCCCAAACCTTTCCTGTAGCTGCTTTGCCTTTGACTCTGTTTTCAGCTCTGCTGCAGATGTAGACGCTGAGTTTTAGTTTTTCTGTGTTTCTTCCTCTGTGATCGTTGATGTCGGTCGTAGAGAGGAGCCCTCCCTTCCCAAATCGGGGGGAATTGACTTCATTGACTCATGTTGTCTATAGAACAAAGAAAACACATCAGTAATAAATGCAAACACAAAACACATCACCACTTCCTGTTGTAGAGCATTTGAGGGCATTTTTCCTAAATTTCCTGCCTTAAAATTTCAAAAATTCACTGATCTTGCCTCTCGTCAGTCCAGCGGTGTTGTCCTGTTGTTAAACGCGGCGTCTCCTTGTTGGCGGTCCTGCGGCGCCGGCTGAACCTGCCTCTGACTTTGTAATTCAGTACTTTTCACAATATTTTTTTGGAAAAAGAAAAAAAAAAAAGATGGTAAAAATTACTGGGTTAAATATCACTAAACGCCTTGTTTTAACGGTAGCTTTGAGATGAATACAAATGTAAAAATGTATTTAAAAAAAAAAACTTCCAAAATATTTTTTGAAAAGAAAAAAACAAATTACATATCAGTATGAAGTTGGTATATATGCGTCTATGGTTTCTTGCTTAGGTATGTTTGGTTATGTTAGTGTGCAATCTGTTGCATGGTTGTAGAGTTGTGTTAATGTCACGATGGTGGAAAAAAAGAAAATGGAAAAAGATTATTTTTCTTTTAGTGATTTTGTTTGTTTGTTCTTAAATGAATCTGCAGTCCACTTCTCAGGGTCACAACTAATCACCTTTACACTTTAGGAAAATGCAGATTTACTTGACGGCTGATGATTCTTTGTGCGTGCTCAGACTTTTCCAGCTCTGTCTTAGCGAGTTTTCCCTCGTGAAAATGTTTGTGAGAAATAATTGACTTTTAGTTTTAGTGTCTCAGAAACTTATCCTGGTCCCAGGACTGTGAAAACTCTCAGTCGACTGTTGGAAATCCATCAAGATGGAGAGAAAATTGTTGGTCTTTTTCTGTGTTGTTTATATTTTTTGCTAACGTGTACCTAACATGGTTTTAGAAATGTACTTTATGCTTTTTAACGATTCTGTTTTCCATGTTAACTTAGTTACATTTTGTTAAACTTAAAAATATTTAAACCAAAAAAGTAGCAGTGACCTTTAACTTTTCACTAGTTTATAATATTGATGTTTTTTTTTTTTAAGTTGTTGAACTTGTAGTTGTGAGCAGCTCTCGTCTCGGCGCTCTGAAATGGTGGACTGTTCTTTATATGTCCACTGTAGGGAAAGTGGAGCTCGGGCCGAGTCACCACACTGCAGGAGAAAGGAAAAGATCCGACTCACAGAGTGACGGGATCTACTGCACCACAGCACATCTGCGTTCAGAAAAAAGAAAAGACGAAACGTTAGGAACGACAAAAATATTATTACACAAAGACTGAGACAGAATTCTGGCTTTTTAAGTCTCGTTGATGAGACGCTGAGTCACAGTTAATAAGACAATAAGACAAAATGATGACGTTTCTCCTGATAATTGTGACATAAAAGGTCAAACATTTGATTCACTCTCTTTTAAACCTTTGACTTATCATGTCAAACTACATATATGTATACATACATGCATGTTTCAAATGTTTGACAGAAGATATATTCATCTAAAATTTTCTTATTAAGTCAAATAGTTTTTAAGCTAAGAAGTCATTTTATGACTTAATTATCTCAAATTGTAGACATTTTCTCCTAATTTTGTGTTAATGGAGTGTTTTTTCTTTTTTTATGATTCCTGACTTTCATTTATTTCATTTCTTTTCTTGGCAGAAATGGGCTTCAGCACTGAGTCTCACATTGAAACCTAAAATCTCAGTTTTCTGAAGATCGTTCTTGATTGATGCTGAAACAGGGGACAGTCTCCAACCTATCAGTTCTGCTGAGCTACTCAAACATTAAACACTTTGATTTTAAAGCTGAAGTTTAGGGAACAGACCCCGCTGTGTGAACACAGAGTGAAAACAAGAGTTTAAGGCTGGAAGCTGAATCTCCAGCCTGACGTCAGTTTGTGTCTGTGGTCGTGTTGATGGGACGGTAGCATTAATAAGGAAGAACTAACTAACACGCGTTTGTTAGGCGTCTGTGTGGTTCGCTGTAAATAATTATACTCATAGTGGAGTGGCTCTTTCTCTGGTGTATTTAAGCTTTTCTTTTATTTCTCGAATGTCTCTCTCTCTCTCTACTGTCGAGCTTTGCAATCATGGACAATGTTATTTAGTGTTACTACGGCGTTTTTGAAAAAGACAAACTTAAAGACAGAAGGGATCGGAGGAGACGGTGATCTGTCTCCTCCCGCTGTCAGGAGCCTTTAATGTTTTATTTTTAGTGTTAGTTTCTGTTCTCATCTCTCCATCATCAAACTAACAGGGATTTGTAATGTTTTTTTTTCAATGCCTTGAAATTTGTGGATCACGTGCCTTCCAGGTTGAAATGTTGTAATGACAATGCATCAATGAAGAACTTGAACTCTCTTTTTTTTTTAATGTCCTGAGTGGACGAAATAAATGAAAACACACAAACAGACATCGGAACCCAACTATGCACCACTCGGAGGAAGCTTGTTTGCTCTCGCCGCCACCACCCGCCCAGCCCGTGTACAGCTTTTATAATGACTCAACAAACCAGACAGAATGATGTAGCAAAATCTCCTTTCTCCTCTTTTTGTTTATTTTTTTAAAAAAGTGTGAAGAATATTTTGTGGCATTTTTATTTTTCACCAAGTGTTAGACATTTGTGCTTTTTTTTGTGTAGTTTACTGGAATAATACAGCACTTTGCCAAAAAGAAAAAAAAGGTGTAGGAATTTTAGGGTTAACTCTTTATTTATCGACAGAACTGTCTCCTTCTTTGTGTTTTGGATGTATGAATGATCAATTCTCTCTGTTCTGATGTCAGAAACAAAACAAATGCTAATTAAAACAGTGGGGTCATCTGTTTTCGAACTGTAATAGTTAATACATGTGATCTCTTATTAGCCTATAATAAATGTTTTCATACGCAGCTCTCTGGTCTCTGTCTGTTACTTCAGGCTCTGTAAAGTAAGTGATGAGTTCATTTTACTGTTTCACGGTTTAAGCTTAGGCTTGAGTTCAGGTCTAAGAAAAAGTGCTGTATAAATAAAGTTATTATTATTATTGTTGTTGTTGTTATTATTATTAATAGTTATAGCGCAGGGGTGTACAGGACTGTACGTGCGCTGGAATAAACATTGCACTGTTTATGTACAGTATGTGCACGTGTACACTTCAAAAGTTTTTAAAAATAAGTTATAAACAGAAGTAAACGCTCACATCAGCAGAGGTGCACTTTGACAGCGCACCCACGTGCCCCCTCTGTTTACATTCTGCGGAGGAAGCACGCGGCTGTCGCTGCTCGCCCTCTCATTGGCTTTTCGTCACAGAGACCCCTCCCACAGGCGGGGCTCGCACGCGGAAGCTGTTCCGGTGCCGCGAAAAGAAATCGCGAATAACTCCTTAAAGTTAAGAAATTACTGGAGTATTCCGCCTGTAGATGAATTCCTGTCGTGTACCGAGCCGTTAAAGTTCAGCCGGAACGTACGGAAAGCCGAGTTCACTTCAAAAACCTCCCGGCGATTCCGTGTCCGTTAGAAATGAACGTAAGCTCCGGATGAACGCGGTAAATAACCCGTTTATCGGCTTTCTAACGCTGCTGTCCGGCCGTTTTATCGCTAACGGGGGTCTCCTGGCGCCGTTTAAACATTTCAGTTTTGCTCGTTTGTGAAAATCTCACTTCAAATTTAAACATTTAGCGCGTTTCTGTGAACCGGGAACGGGCATGCGCAGTGGCAACAGAAGGCATACGCGGATATAAGGATTGGCGCCGGCGCCACAGCTGATGCATTCATTCATTCTTCACTGAGGAGGTAAGACCACCGAGCCGGAGATCGCATTTATACTCATATTTGTACTTTTATGACAAACGTGTGCTGTTGAATGTACTGAACGTTTCGCAACGTGAGTTTCAACCTTGAATCTCAGTTTTTCCTACGCAGTTTTGTGTCAAGTGGATTTAAATGTGGATCAGCGGAGGACTGCAGCCACATCTCAGTGTTTGAATATCCTGACCTGTTTGAAGGGGGTTTCGCTGCTGTTGTAGTTTTCTTCACCTGGGGTGAATCTTGCATGCCATCCTCGGTGTGTGTGGAGTGACAAATTTTTTTTGTCTTTAATGGAGCTGATCTGTTAAAACACAGAAGCTGCTCTTGTAACTTAAAAAACCCTCCGAAAAGTATTTGAGCTATTTTTTTCCTCGTTCTCCCAAATCAAGCAGATATTTAGCTGTTTGCATGCAAAATCGGCAGATCAGCAGTTTATGTGCATATCGAACTGAGCTGGTTATAGTTGACCTAGTTTGCAGTTACCGGGCTAAGTTTGCTAATTACAGTAGCTCCCCTCCACAAGTTAGCGTCGCGGTTCAATCGGTTTACCCGACTTTAATGCCACTTAACGGACTTTAAATACGTTAGTTTTTAGATATGTGGTTCCCAAGCGTTTATTCTGCTAGTCGAGCCTGGATATAAGTCGGTTTGGTTTATCTTTAGCGGTGATTTTTGCCAGTTTTCCCCCGCAGACTCGGTGGAGGTTCGGGGAGGAAGGGCTCAAATCCTCCCGCTTTTGCGCTGCGGAAATTGGCGCGTCTTTGGATTTAAGTCCTCAAATAAAGTTAATATTTTCACATTTTCATCATTTAGACTGCACCAAAGATGTCCCTAGACGTGTGCTTTATCGCTGAAGATGAGAAACTCGGGTTGAAACGCAGCATTTTCGAGCTTTTTTTGTTTGAAATCGAGGGAACAAGCAGCCCCCCTCCTTTTTGGCTGCAGCTACCACACTAGCTCGCAGAACTTGGCTGCTCTGTTCGGCTCTTTATCATCAGTTTTATCTGTTACATCCATTTAGCATGGAGCTGTGGTTAGCTCGGTCTTTAGCTTTAGTTAGTCGACCTTTTATTGCGTTTGTGGAGCTTCTCTGCTTCTCTTTATTTGCGGTCACAGGGTAACGTACTTTATCTGTTACCACAAGCTAACCACAGCTTCTAACCAGGTCCACACTGAGCCTGTTGTATGTTGTTTCCTCCTGCGGCTCCTTCAGGATTTTCCAGGAGCCAGTTTGGTTCTTTATAACATTATTTTAGTTATAACACTTGGTTCTGTGCTGTGGAAGGCTTATATAACCCCCCCAGGGCTAACACATACAGTGAGCTCTAATGTGTTGTAGACTTGTGACTGTTGGGCCCAGTGGCTCCAGAACATGGCCTCAGGACTTTGATGAAATGGTTCCAGGAGAAGTGGATTGATTCTGTCAGCGGCCCCCGTGTTTCACGGTGTCTGTATTTATGTGTTCTGTATTAAATCTGCAAATAAATCTCACCTGTTCCTCTTTTTGTTTCCTGCGCAGCGGAGCCATAAATACAGTCGACACCATGTTCAGACGCAGGTAAGCAGCTGCTGGTGTTTGATCTCAAACTGAGGTCTGGGGGGGTACACTGTAAAGAAAAAAAACAAAACTGTAAACTGTAAAGCATGTAGTTCGATGTACATTTATCCCAGAATCATTATTTGGACAGCAGAAATGATTAACTAATTGACAGTCTCCAAATTTTCTGAGTGAAGCGGTGTGTGTCTGAACCTGCAGCTGTGATGTTCATGCCATTTAAATTTTTTATTTTTTTTTTTTACTGCAGTGGTCGCATCACACTTCAAGCCAGAGATTCAAACACACCTGAGCCGACCACCAGAGCCCCACTGAAGAAGAGAAAATCAGAGGTTTGTGTTTTCTTTCTCTAATGGTTTATATCATGTGTGTGATTTCAGATTTTCTTCTCTCTTCCTATTATTGTCAATGTTTCAGTGACTTCCTGTGAAGCCCCTTTTCTCTTTGTTTTATTAGATTTTAGTCTCAGGTTTATTGTCCGGTTGTAGTTGTTAGTTCAAACACTGACTCACCACTTTATTTTTATTCTTTCTCCAGCCCTCTAAGAACAAACTACAACCAGCTGCCAAGAAACAAAGCTATGAAATACAGGTCAGTGTGTCTGCATGTTATTAATTGTAGATGAACGTGTGTGTGTGTAACTGATAAGAGCTGAGCCCAGAATGTGTGTTGTTACTAGTTTATTATCTGAGTGTTGTTACCCCTCCCTTTCAGGGTGACCTGCCCCTTTTTTTTTAAACTATTATCACGTTATAGTATTTTTATAGGTTTGTATATAATGTACAGTAAAACTCTGTGGTCAGGCATCATCTCAGTATAACAGGCGTCCATTTTGTTACTTCAGTTTATGTACTGTCTCATTTGTGTGCAGCATATTCTGCAACCATGCAGTACCTCATCTTAACCTCATGGGGACACAGTTTAGCTCCAGTGGCAGTTGAACTCTTAAATGTTGAAGTTTCCTGAGTTAAATGTGAACTTTGAATGAATGCAGGGCTGCGACCAGATTAACGTGTCTACATCTGATTGTCTGAACCGTCTGTGTTGATTCATCCTTTGTCCTTGTTTTTTCAGAAGTGTTGGTCGGAGGACGGAGCGAGTCCATGCGTCCTCATCGAAACTCCCCACAAAGAGCTGGAGCCCGCAGACCCGTCCAGCTTCAAACAGTACAGATTCAAAAACCTCTTCATCAAGGCCTCCCCCATTCCACGCCTCAGGTAACTGTGTTTTACACCTCAGCGAGGCTGCTGTGTCCCGACACTTCATGCTGAGACGCTGTGTCTTTTGTTTGCTGAGCTGTTACTCCGCCCGGCTCTATTCAGAGTTTAATGCCCTCGTTCTCCTTGAATCATTTCTTTTAGCTGAGAGTCGATCCAGTTTCTGGGTTTCTTGAATCCCTGTTCAAATTCATTTCAAGAAATAGATTCTTCATTAATGGCAGTTTTAAGGTTTATTGCACCAAGCAGATGTGGGGCAAACAGTGAATATACAGTAACAAATAGATTTGAAACGAACAAGATAAATACTGTGACAAACAAGTGAACGAAAAGATGGTAAGACTCGGCCTCTCTGTTCCAGCTGGGCCAGTTCAGACGACGTGTGGATCAAGATGCTCAACAAGGAGCTGAAGTACGTTCATGACAAGAGCTACTTGCAGCGGCATCCAAAGCTGCAGCCAAAGATGAGGGCGATTCTGCTGGACTGGCTGCTCGAAGTGAGTCCTGAGCTGAACCTGTTGGTTTCAGATCCTTTGTTTGTTTGTTTGCAGGTCTTGAAACTCTCTGAATGTCCTGATTCCCCACAGGTGAGTGAGGTGTACAGCCTCCACCGGCAGACGGCTTACCTCGCTCAGGACTACTTCGACCGCTACATGCTGACTCAGGAGAACTTCAGCAAAGACTGCCTGCAGCTCGTCGGCATCACAGCGCTCTTCATCGCCTCCAAGATCGAGGTGAGTCCCTGATCACCTGAGCGAGGAGGGCAGTCAACATGTCCACAGTCTGAAAAACCAGCCAATTTTAAAATGGAGAAACCGTAAAAACATCGATGCAAAGGTGGTTTCATGTGAAGGAAAGCCTCAGTTTGTAACAGCAGCTCTTCTCCATCTTCCCTTCAGGAGATCTACCCTCCTAAAATCTATGAGTTTGCCTACGTCACAGACGGAGCCTGCGACATGTGGGACATCCAGCGCACGGAGCTTCTCATGCTGAAGGTAAATTAACAGCCTGACTCACTCGTACTGAGCTCTGTGAGACCGTTTTGTACCGTTCGTGCAAACGTTTTCTTCGTGTTGTAAAACAGTAGATACACAACACATCACCTCTGTAGCCACATGTGGAGTTCAGTTTGGTTATGATGGCTAAGAATGAAAATCTGTCTCTGCCTGTGTGTTAACCTGCGCGCCGCTGGTCTCGTCCTGCAGGCGTTGGACTGGAGTCTCTGTCCAGAGACACCCATCTCCTGGTTGAAGCTGTACGCTCAGGTCGAAGCCCAGAAGGACAGCGAGAACTTCCTGGTGCCGCAGTTCTCACAGGAGACGTACATCCAGATCACACAGGTACGTCACACCTGCTGAAAGTCACTTTTCCCGTTTCACTGCTGCACTGAGCAGTTGAACAAACGGAATCAGATCAGTGGACTTCTGTAAACGGTGCAGTTCAGACACACTGACCCGTTTTCCTCTCGTGTTGCAGTTGTTAGATCTGTGTATAATGGACGTCAGCGCACTGGACTACAGCTACAGTGTTCTTGCTGCAGCTGCATTCTGCCACTTCTTCACCTTCGACGTTGTTCATAAAGTCTCAGGTAGGTTTGATTTTCATACCTGCTCAGCCGCGGCGACGGAGTTAAACCTGATACTTGAACCATGTGGTTTTTTTTTTAAATATATATTTCAATGAGATGACGACTGTAAAAATTATAGTAAAATTCATATCAGGATGAAATGAACAGATGTTTGCTGCCTGTCAGATATTAGTTTTGGGGCCATAATCAATGTGGTATTGATATTTGACAATAACTGATCATCAGTTCTATAACCACTCTTTACTAGATTTTAATTTGGGGGGAAAAAGCAGTGAAGTTTTGCAGGTTTCATAAAATGTACAGAAAAAAGAGACAGCAAAGCATCACAGCATCAATAGAATACAATAGAAACCTGAACTACCTGTCCATCGACCTGATCTTCACTCAGTTTCACAGCAGATCTGTGTTTTTACAAACGTCTGTCACATGTTGCTCACGTGCTGTTCACCTGTGTTTGTCAGGTCTGACGTGGGAAAGCGTGGCCCCCTGCGTTCGGTGGATGAGTCCCTTCATGGACACGCTGCGATCCGAAGCCACGCCACAGCTCAAGAACTTCCCCAAAGTCAAAGCCGACGACAGACACAACATCCAGACACACGTGGCCTATCTGGACCTGCTGGTGAGCAACACACAGAAACACGCTTTCACATCCTGGACCCGTGTCTCAGACAGTTCAGTCAACAGGTTTAAAACACAAAGACATTTCACACCTGTAACGTGTGGAATTCAGAGGCAGCACAGGCAAATTTCATGGGTCTGTGGTTTAATAGCTTCTTAAATTTAAAGATGACTTCTTCCTTCTAACACTAATTTTTTTTTTTTTCTCCGTCCTGCAGAGAAAAGCTCAGGAGCGTCAGATCGACAGCCTGGACTGTCAGATGTCGCCTGTCGCTGTGGGAGTGATCCTGACTCCACCCAGCAGCACAGAGAAACCAGCCAATCCCTGAGCAGGACATGACGTGACCAGCAACGAACGCTACCTCTCCACAGTTTGACCTGAAGCGATGACCGACCTCTCAGACCACATCAGGTCCTCGACAAACGGGACGCGATTTTAGGGAAAGACGAAGTTCACGGCGCACGCGTCGGATTTTATTTTAACACTAAGTTCTGACTTTATTTGCTTTTATAAAACTGCAGCTATGATTGTCAGGTAACTTTTTAAAACTTTTTTTTTCCCCACAGCAGCAGGTACCTTACAAAACAGAACATGTTTTGTCTCACAGTCCACTGATTGAGACTGGAGAAGTTTTTTGTTTTTGTTTTCCTGGTTTCAGAAGAAACTACATTTCCTACCTGTCAGGTGTTTTCGGGGAGTTTTGCTGGTGCTGTTCTGTTGAACCTGAAACGCTTTCAGATGGTGCTTCAGTCAGATTCTCAGGAGAATGGAAATGAGGAATCTCTCGTTTTCTGTGTTTCTTATAACGAACTGCATTCCACTCTGAAAGTTCTGTTCTGATTATTATTCTCGTCTCAAGTCCCATTAAAATCGCGTGTAAACGGATTTATGCTCGTTATCGTCGCCACCGAGGAACAAAGTGTGTGTCGTAGCTATTTGAGCCAAATGAACAATCAGCTGTGTGATTTGCTGTTGAACGTCCTCGGGGTGTTTAAATGCACCTGACCTGTTCGTGCGGCTCCAGAATTCCCTTTTAATTTTTATTTTTCCTGTTGCAACCTGGTTGCACATTTTTGTTACATTCCTGGAAAACTTGACAATTGTGCAAAGTTTTTGCTTTTACGTGCTTGTATTTATTAAAAAGCCTGAAAAAGTATGTAAGAAAAAAAATGTCTGTTCATATGTAAAGAAAAAAAAAACATCTTTCAATGAATGAGCTCAGTTTGATCACTGCCAAAGGCAAAAACTATTTATGATTTTGCTCTGTGACACCTGTTGAATTACAGCTCCTCATTAAATGTTGTACACTAGCTTGTCATTTCTTAGTGCCTTTAAAAGACAAACCGATGAACTGTACAGCTTCTTAATTTAAGCTTGAGCGAGCCAAACGGCCGAGAGATCGAACAAACCTCCGACCGTAAACCTCCGCAGCCGGGTGGAGACTCTGCAGTGAACAAACCAACCATGTAAACTGTGTGTAGATGTTTAAGAATGTATGTTTCTGTAAATAGAGCAAGTCAAATTTGTAATTTTCTTTTATATTGCAATGTTTTAAATAAATGAAGTGAAATTAGCTGAGTTTGGTTTGGTTCTTTACAGAGCTTCAGACTGGGGGGGGAGAGGGGGAGGATGAGTCAGCAGAAAGAGTAGCACATCAAACAAAGGGAGAAGAGTCTGCACAGTCACATGTTGATCTCTGTCCAGGTGTGATCTCACCTCTGGTTCCCAGGTGTCTCTCCTGCAGCCAGACACTGTCGTGGACATGAAATGCTCAGACTCTGCTGAAACCAGCTTTACCTCCATCAGTTAGGTAACTTCCTACATTTCCCAGAATGCTCTGTGGGTTGTCTGTTAAGATAAAAGACAAAAACAGATGACTGAAACACAAAGCCACAGACTAACAACACAATAAGCTGAAAGTGTGATAACAATCAGATGAACTGTACTCTGAGCTGTGTTTGTGCATCTGAAGCTAAACTACAACACAAACGCCACAGTGACACTGACTCTGGAAACCTCTGGGAGCCATTTTAGAGACTGCAGGAAGGTTCAGTGGCTCAGGTCACCGTTTTTCTTCCCAGTAAGTTCTGGGTAAAAAGGCTCAGAACAACCTTCCTGTGAATGAAGCCTGACTGAGATAACAACAACGCTGCAGCAGAGACGAGCAGAAACCACGAAAAACAAAGAAAACCTCCAGCACATGTCAAAATAAACACGCAGGTGCTAATGAGGAAAAACACTGAAACATCAACGTGTCAGAAATCTGACTTCAGGAGACCATGAAAACACACACACACACACACACACACACACACACTCATGACAAAAGGTTGAATAGTGACATTCACCCCAAGTTTGGTGGCTTGGCAGTCCTGTGTGTGTGTGTGTGTGTGTGTGTGTGTGTGTGTGTGTGAGGGGGGGTATCTGTGTTATATATGGGGTGTTTTGGCGGTCAGAGGCCTCCCTCTATATACCCCCCCCTCAAACTCCTGTAGAGTGAGTGTATTGTGTCGGCCTGGGAAAGCGTGGCCTCGGCGCGCGCGCGCGCACACACACACACACACACACACACGCACACACACAGACAGACAGACACACACACACACAGACACACACATAGACAAAGATCCTGATCTGGTTCAATACACAAAACCTTCACAGTGACGTCAGACACAGCCTGTTTATCTACATCTAAACAAAACAACCACCACCTTTCCTGATCACTAACCACAGACGGGACTCTGTGAACCTGGTAAACAGGTGACTCGGGTGATCCGATCACAGGTGAGCAGCTCCGAGTTCAGGTGTTAATGCACCCGAGACTCACTGAGGGCGCTCAGACCACATCTATTTAAACACGGCGCTCACAGGTCAGATACGTGCAGGAAAACATTCCACCTTAAAAGTAGCCGGTCGCTGTTAGTGACCTCTGAGCTGCACAGGGAATTAATGACTCTACCAAACCATCGTTAGCCAGTAAAAATGAAAAGCTGAGCATCCTTCATTCATAAAAACGGCGTTTCCAGGAGACAGAGTCGCTCCATCAGCCCCAGCTGTCCGTTGGGTTTGCTGCTAATTAGCTAAATGTTAGCATGTTAGCATGCTAACAGCCTAAACCAACACGATAGACACGATACAAACATTATACCTGCTGAACGGCGACATGTTAGCACTGTCAGTCAGAGCATGTTAGCATGCTAACACCCTAAACTAACATGATAAACACAGTACAAACATAGCCTTACTATACTATGATGTTTTCTAAAATGTTATTTCTAACACTGACATTTGAGGTTAATCAAAATATAACTGCCTTAGTAAGAAATACAAATAATTACAGGAACATTTTATTAATGAATAAATAAACATATTTATACAAAAAAACATAAAAATTACACTATTTATTTCTCATAGCTTTTAAATGTCACTCAGTCCTAGGTCAGGACTGAGTGAGGACAGAGACAGAGGGGTAGTCCTCCTGTTAAAGAGGTCAGAGACAATACAGAACAATCATATACAAGCTGCTGCAACCCCCAACACACACACAGACACACACACTTCTGTGAGGACTCTCATTGGCCAAAGACATTTCTCAGCCCCCCAAACCCCGGGCCTTTATCTAAACCTAATTCTAACCTTATCCTTTAAACCACGTCTTAACCCTCAAACAGCCTTTAAAACAGGTGCAGACTGGACAAAATGTCCTCACTATGAGGGTCTCAAACTCAGACTGGTCCTCACAAGGATACAAGTCCAACAGCACACGCTCACAGCTGCATCACAGCGCGATAGCCTCCATTCATTGTTCATAACAATGCATATGCTTCATGTCAATTCAATGTTCACTCTGTATGTGTGTCAGGAGGGCAGGGGATGGGGGGCGGAGGTGGGGAGAGGGGTCAGAGGTAATTTTCCCGACAAGCGATGACTCAGTAAAATGAACACACTAGTTTTTGTGTTGATGTGACTTTGTCATGGGATCAATAAAGTCTTATATTTACACAGAGCAGAGCATCATGAAGCCAAACTGACGCTTTCAGTGTAATTATGAGATTTTAATGACTGTAAATCACTGATGCATTAACATGAAAGCAGCATGTTAATGTTCTATGTTGGAGTGGGGCTTTATATAATGTTGTGTAGTTTAATCTGTGACTGAATCCTGATGTTGTGTATGGAAAAGTTGCAAATTAACTAATAACTATAAATGTTAAAACACGGTGGAGCTCAGGGTGTGAAACACGGTGCCATCAAAGTTATGATCTTTGTATTTATACACGATTCAGAGCTGAAACTGAAATTAGACCATAGACTGTATAAGATGAAAAAAATGAGACGAAATAAAATTGTAGCCAATAAACGGACTCTGAGAGCACGGAACACACCGCAACAGCGTTCCTAACATTAGCTGCTCCGGTCCTCTATGTGTATCAGCAGTGACCAGCGGCAAATATGCTAATACTTGCTAATTAGCGCAAACATCCAGGTAAAATAGTGAGAAATTTACTTATTGAAAACACTGATACACAGACTCCTTCGACGGTCGGTTAGTACAGTCTACACTACAACAAGCCATACTGTCACAGAAACCTATCCGAACATTGGCAAACAACCACGGACACTGCAGCCCCTGTCCACCGCTGGAGGTAGCTGGAGGCCTCTGGATGTAGCCGCCTAGCCCAGCCGATGCTTTAGCAAAGAGCTAACTCCCAGTGACTGTCTATGGGGCTGTCACTCAACTTAATTTATGTAAGAATTTTAAGCCTAAATAACACTAAAACGGTTGTGATACAAAACAAAATCACCCCCCACAGTGTTCACGGAGGTGGAAACTACCAATAGATACCAAAAACAAAAAATGTACCAGGCTGTAAATATGTTTTTTTAGTTTTTGAACGCAGAAGTGATCCTCACTGCTGAAACCTACAACTCCCCCCTTTGATTTAGACTAAAGCAAAAAATCATCTTCCTGTGCAGCCTGACTTCACCACACGGTGGCAGTGTGGCTCCATTATCAGATCATCAGATACAAACCAGACACATGGAGGCATGTCCTCTGTCCTTTCTTTGTCCTGTGCTGTTTGTCTCTTTGCCAAAAACACTAAACTGAACAGAAACCTGATCATAAACAGTGTCTGAGGATAAATGGTGTCGGTTGTTGTACATAATCATAAAACTTTGAGCAGAATTTGTGATTTTCAAGTAAATATTTGAGCCAATTCCATTCTGATCAGCAGATATATTTTTTTTTATTTTGTTTTTTTGGTCTCAAACTGTTTAACTGATATTTGTCCTGTCTCATCAGCTTGTCAGTCGCCTGTAATGAATTTTACTTCGCAGTAACTTGGAGGAAAAGTTATACACACAAAGTGTGAAGGCTGATTTCATGTAAGACTGTCCTGAGTCCACGCTGATGTCTGGATTTAAAGGGACCAACACTGAAACTGGGTCTTTCTTCAAATCAAATTTGAAATCAAATCCACATTTTGGGGAAAAACCTTTTTATTAAAAGTCATATACAAAAGGAATAGTCCATGTTAGGTTGCTATAAAACGTCCATATGTACATCATATCATACAGATCAACACTGCTCAGTGCTACATGACAATTTATGCACTCAGCCTAATAGATGTGTGTGGATTTGACACACTCACACTTAAACTTCTTTAAAAACACTGGATTTACAACAAACATCAACAGATGTGGCACAGCACAGACAACATCTGGAGCTTCACATCAGTTTATAAAAAGACACCTGTGTTGTTTCATTTGGATGCATAGCTTTGAGTACAATTCTTTGAGGGCTCATTCTATATGTTTTTAATCAGGTACCAGAGGAGGGAAAAAAAACTGCAGCACTAACTGAATGTGTTGTGGAGAACACACGAAAAAAATATATTCTGAAAATTTCAGGATCTTGGGGGGAAATATTCTGACTTTTGGATAAATTTCAGGATTTTAATCACTGTTCTACAGATGTATTCTGGGAAAGACTCATGACCTGAAGTGTAAATCAAAACCTTTCAAATATCAGGATTTGTTTGTCGCTGTTGCCGTTTTGTCGGCTGAGGATTGACTGACGCACTTCTCCGTTCACTTTTAGCAAAATGAACTCTGATTGTACTCGTTGCTCGCTCACGCTCCCTCCACCAGTCTCCTACAAACCCTGAAGGTTTCCTCCCTCTGTTTTTATAAAACTACATTCATCAGGCGGCGTTATGACAACATACGTAGCAGAGAGGTAGGCTGGGAAACAACCACCACACGTGACGCTGAACTCTGATTAAAGTCTGAGCGGCACTGAACAAACCGCTCTGCTGACACAGGTGAAGGGTCGACCTGTGAGGGGGGGGTCACCACACTTGTTTGGCCCCAAACGAAACACCGGCCACGTCGAAGTTAAATGAAGAAACTACTGAGTGAGCGCAAAACCAATCGGAGATTTTAGCAGTGGTTAAAATCAGAAAAAAGAAAATTTGTACTGTTTTCTCATGGTTAACAGGCTGAATGATTAACAGATTAATCAATCGGTACATAAACAATAATTGCAGCTGCAGATGTGAAGCTGAGATTTGAGGGAACTGATTTTTGTTTTGTTTTGAGACCGAGTGAGGACATTAGTGCAGCTGTCAGTGTCTGAAGCTGTGACGAGCTGTGGCTCAGAGCCTCACGGTAACTCACAGGTCTGATCCCATCACTGTTCACTTCAAACGAAGCCGATCTGATCTGTTTCAGTGGGATCTACATCAGACTCACAGGTGTGCTCCTACAGGTGTGTTCCTTCTGCTCAGATCTGGACTTCAGGCTGATTAAAGCCGGAACATGTTCTGTGCTTCTTCAGTAGTTTCATCATTAATAAATGCAGGTACGTTCAGCTGATCTGCGGTTTGGCCTCCACCTGCTGCCTGACCAGGACATCAGCAAACACACTGAGCCGCAGCAGGTTCACCTTCACCTGTCTGAAATCTGTTGGGCTTAAACACTCAACACAGCGTAACACAACGAGCTGCTGGGAAAAAAGAAACGGCGACGGCGTCCAGCACGTTAACACAGTGCACAACCAGCTGCGAGCGGAAAGGGGCTTCTGGGAAGTTTCTACACGGGAATACAAAAATAATTTCTCTTCTGAAAACATCCTATCAAAGCTTATTTTACATGCTGGAAACACTGACTGACGCAAAGTGTTTCACCTGGTGAGCTCACAAGGCTTTTAGTTCACAGAGTCAGATTCTCCTCTGAATCATCCAATAGTGCAACACGAAGGTAGAAAAGAGAAATTAAAAGCGACAGAGAGGACAGATGTTTCTGAAGAAAATAAGTTTTGTCCTTGAGAAACTTTCTTTGTGAAACTGACTCTGCAGGTTTTGGTTTGTGAGGCTGGGTCAGACTCAAGCTGCCGGGGCCGACATGAAAAGGTTCGGATGCTACATCAAAAATGCCCTTAAACAGGAACTTTGAGTTCTCTGTGTAAGACTCACATCAAGGCCTTAAGGTTGTGTTTCCTCGACACACAGCTCCAGTCACACAGAAGATTTCTTTGATTGTAATTTTCCACATTTTTCAGAACAGAACTCCACGGCACACAAAGCAACAAAAACATTTAAAAACCACAGCACACCGAACTGAGTTCAACGAAGAAGTGAAAGCTAAATAAATAAAGTTTAGATTCCTGTGTGAAGCTGGTGCGAGAGCAGGTTCCCTCTGTGCTTTGTTAAAGTCCTGAGCCACAGCTCAGACCCTGCTGTGTCCGACCTGCATCTGCTTTTCTACACCAAGTTTTAATGAAGCTCCAGGCCTGAAAGGATCATGGTTTCACCGCGTCCGTCGGTCTGCGCCGGGGAACAGAGCCGCTGCGTTCACGTCACATCGCATTTACACAAACAACCAGCTGAGGAAAAAAAAAGCTGCTCACACGGCTTTTTCACGGATGTGATGTTTTTCTGTGTTTTCAGGTCACTTTGAATTTGTTATACAGTCACAGACAAACAGGGAGATGATTCACCCACAGACTGAAGCTGAAAGGAGCAGTCAACAAATCAATTAGCTGATTAACTGAAGAAAAATCCCACCACACACACACGGGACGACAGCACCGTCCTCACCAACTAATGAGCTGCTTTTCTAAATGAGTCAGAAACTTAAAACGTCAAAAAGGTTTGAAAACTCTTCACTTCGAGCGTGAACCGGTTCGTTTCTCCTCGGTCACAGTGTGAGAGAAAACACTGAGTAACCTACATGCACACAGGAAACCAGCTGATTCATCCTGCTGCACACGCTCACAGGCTGAAAGCTGATTAGAAACCTTCAAGACCAAGAAGTCAACTTCTGAGTAATCAGATTACTGCAGAGAGCGAACAGTGACCTGGTACCTGAGCTGCATGTACATGTTCTGATTCTCAGTCTGTGTGTCTGAGGTTTGTGTTACTCACATTAACGTCTCTCTGCTGCAGCCTCCTGTCTCTGTCTGTCTGTGTCTGTCTCTCTGTCTGTCTGTCTGTCTGTCTGCTCCTCAGGGTTACAGACTGACTGGTTAGTCTCACCTGTTAGAGCCAGCAGCCAATCAAGGCTGAGGATTTCCAGGTGGTGTTCCTGCACAGGTGTGTTCAGTTCTCGATGATTGGACCTGTTTTCAGGGCTGTGTGGGCGTGTACCCAGCAAGCTTGACTGACATTTGTCTGACTCACTCAGAACAAAACCCTAACCTGATCAGAGTCACTTTCAAATGGCTTTAGGACACTAAACTACTCACTGTTTACCTTGGATGATGTCATTTATCAGATGCCGACAAACTTTATTTCTTCTGTTTTGATTGTTTTTCTGTTTTTAAAAGCGTCTCCATGCTTCATCATTTCATTTAACATATATCTGACCGTTTATTTTGTCCTGACATGAACTTTAACCTGAGGTGTTATCAGCCAAAAGAACTGAGCCCCTCTGTGTTTGGACCATACTCGGTCATACTTTATCAGCTTTCAGGTGAGTCATGATCATGTGATCATATTAACAGATTCTGATTCAGATTTCAAACGAACCACCCAGCTCTACAGGACGATGGCTTTCCTTTCTCTGATTTGATGTGAACGCAGCACCCCCCCCCCCCCCCCCCCCCCCCCCCCCCCCCAGCGTCAGTCAGTTGTGTAGTGCCCCCTAGTGGTGATGAGGCAGGGGGTCATGACTGTGGCTCCTCTGTATGTAGGCTATGGCCTCCTTGTACGAGAGGGCCAGCTGGGGCCGGTCGTACATCTCGCTCAGAGCCTGGAACTTGGGGCCCCACCGCGACAACCTGTCATAAACAAAGCCTTCATCGTTCTCCTCTTCCTCCTCTTCGCTCCGAGCAGCGGTGATGTTTCTACGTGACGCGGCCGACCCCAGCGAGCTGAGGCTTCCTGCTGACGACCCCGAGCCCTCCACACACCAGACGTGGTAGGCGTCCGGAGGGAAGGCCTCGCTGTCGTTGTCGGCCTCCCAGATGATTCGAGACACGTAGCTCTTAAAGTCCACGTGGGAGCGAGACCCTGGTGGAGCAGCGTCGACGTAACTGCCCGCGTCGCTCGTCTCCACATCTCTGCCCGCGTGGGCGGTGTAGTTGGCGTAGGTCGCGTCACCGGTGTAGTTGGCGGTGGCGTGCTGATGGTGGTGGTGATGGTGATGGGGGATGCTGAGGTAGGGGGCACCTGAGCTGCAGGAGGAGCTGGACGGGTGAACCTCCTCCTGGGAGCCAGGTGAAGATTTGATGAGCGGGGCGGTGGTGCAGGACGAAGACTGGGACAGACTGGAGCAGAGCGGACGCTTCAGCTCGGTGATATCGTACCCGTTCTGGAGGAGAAGGAACAAAATTCACAAGTGCAAATATTTTCTCCTGAAAAACTGTGTGTGTGTGTGTGTGTGTGTGTGTGTGTGTGTGTGTGCGTGTGTGTGTGTGTGTCTGTGTGTGCGTGCGTGTGTGTGTGCGTGCGTGCGTGCGTGCGTGTGCGTGCGTGCGTGTGCGTGCGTGCGTGCGTGCGTGCGTGTGTGTGTGTGTCTGTGTGTGTGTGTGCGTGTGTGTGTGTGTCTGTGTGTGTGCGTGCGTGCGTGCGTGCGTGCGTGTGTGTGTGTGTGTGTGTACCTGGTCCTGCTCCCCCCCTCCCTCCTCGTTGTAGTTGAGGATGTTTTCTCGGATATCCTCCCAGCTCTCGTGTTCAGTGGGGATGTGGTAAACTCCTCGCTTCCTGAACTTGCTGCGGCTGCCTTTCTGGTTCCACACCGTCACCGCCACCAGCACCGCTGCACGCACACACACACACACGCACACACGCACACACACACATAGAACAGTATAAATATGCATCTTTGCTTGAATGTGATCCTGCAGCACCGGCACAGGTTTCAGTTCCTTCCTGTACGTACGTAGCAGCAGCTCATTACAGCTGCGCTGTGGAGCCTCGGTGAATCAGTGCGACGGGCGTTTGTGGTAAAATACAAACAGGTGAAATACAAACGAGCGCTGCAGTGGGAGCAGAATCACTCGTTAACATCCTGTGAATTCTTTTCTGAATCTGCCATCAGGTGGAATTTAGAGGAAAACCTGCCTTTAAATCATCGTTAGTGGAGAGCAGGAAGAAGGAGGGATGATGGGAAATGAAGTCACAGGTAGCTATCATGATGAATTCACCAGATGCTCTGACACATGTCAGCTGATTGTTTTGCGTCCTTTACATAACTGACATCTCTGTAAGTTATCGCTGTCTGTAGGTTCCTGATCAATGCTAATGGAAAACCTATTGATCACTACAGCACAAGTGATTGATCAGTGTTACACAAGTTTGTCTGTTCTTTTAACATGATCGTTCTTCTTTGGTTGAACTGATTTTCCTGACTTCAGAGAAAAGCTTCTCCTGAACCACACACAGCACGTGGACAAGTTTTCTATGTGGAAGTTAAATGTCAGAGTTTTAAAGTTGAGCTTTCAGTAAAACAGTTTCATTCAGACTGTGACAGTTAATGAAAGCTCGATTTGTGTTTTGAATTGACCGAATGAAAACCCTGCTGTCCCTCACCAAAGAAGACAAGCAGACACATGCTGATGGCCAGGATGGAGCTGGGACTGAGGGCGGCCAGCCGGTGACCTTTGACCTGCCCCAGCTCGCAGCGCTGACCCCTGAACCCCTCCTGACACCGGCATTGGTAGGTGTCGGGCGACAGCGCCTGGCATATGCCGCCGTTACGGCAGGAGGAAAGTCCACAGGGTGACGGCATGCAGCGCTGCTGACCCGACTCGTCTGTCACAGTCACCTGACCACCAGGACACCTGAGGGACACCACAGAGGGACGGAGGACAAGGTGAGCCGAGCTTTTGCAGAAGTAACCTGCCTGCTGTGTGTATGTACAGGTTGTGTGCGTCCTTCACCTGCACTGGTGCTTCCTCCACAGGTCGATGCAGCGCAGCGGGCTGCGGCAGGGTTGGCTGCTGCAGGCGTCGCTGGAGCACCCTGACGTGACGCCCTGCCTCTCCAACACCGTCACCAAGTCCCGGCTCTGCCCGTCCAAAGGGAGGACCTGACCATTAAAACGAACGTCCCGGAGACAGCCTAGAGACGAGAACCGGTTGTTAAGAATCTGAGAATCAAAGATTTATGAAAAGCGCAATCACAAGAAAATACAACTGAACTACAGTTTTTAATCATCAGAATTCGGATCAGATCCAGATCTCACCCTGAAAGTCTGCCTTCTCTCCAGCGTTCGGTCCATTTCCAACCATCACGCTGGCCGGGTGAACCACAATCTCCCTCCGGCTCCCCAGTCGGGCCTGGACCTCCCGGGACCCTCCGCCTTGCTCTAGCCGCAAGGTGAACAGGTTGTCATGGCGACTGAGGCTGACCAGGACCCACTGCCCGATGTCCACCCGCTGGCCTGGGAGCTGCAGGGCGCGGGCACCATCACCAAGGTTGGCACGAACAGCGAGGTGACCCTCCATGATCTGAGAGAGGAGATGTGAACATCCGAGAACATTCCCCTAATTTCACCGTTGCTTTAAAAACAGAATGTGGGACACTGATCGATGGACAGAAGGGTGGACTGACCTCCAGGACGATGAACTCATTGGCCTCCCGGGACGTCACGGAGAGCAGGGTGCCCGAGGCGGCTCTGGTTCGCAGGAGCAGCTGGATGTTTGTGCGTCGAGAGCTGCCGCCTCCTCTGAGCTGATAACGCACGACGCTGCCCGAGTCGAAGGAGAACTCTGGGACAGCTGGGGTGGGGGTGGTGGGGGTGGTGGGGGGTGGTGGGGGTGGTGAGGGTGGTGGGGGGGGAGAGGAGGTACAAAAAAAAAAAAAAGCATGTTTAAACGGTTTCACACACGCGAAGACAAACTTTTTCATGTTGGGTTTGAATGATTCTGCTGCTCTGTCATCTCTGTCATCCACACACACACACAGACACAGACAGACACAGACAGACAGACACACACACACACACACACACACACACAGGGTCTCTCACCCCTGTCACACTTGTGTCCGATGTATCCTGGGTGGCACTCGCAGCTGAAGGAGCCCCAGTCGGCGAGGCAGGAGGCGTGGACGCCGCAGGAGGGACCGGCCGCCGTCACACACACCCCGTCCGTTAGCCTGCACCCCGGGCTGCTGTCCACACTCTCACCTGGAGACGCCAGGTCGTACACCTGGGGGACGGAGACAGGGAGGGTGTGAATCGTTTTTCTCTTTCTCTCTTTTAATTTTCATCCTTTTCATCAGAGCAGATGACGTTTATGAAAGAGTCCAGCGTACAGGTGGCGTGACGCCTGCTGTGGCTCCGGCTGCTCTCACATCAGCATCAGCGTTTCCCTCTTTTGCGTGTGAAGTGCAGTGAGGCTGAATGTGACATGCACCACATTTCTAAACATGCCCATTGTTTTCCGCTGTGTCAAACCCCCGTAACGCACAAACTCCACAATTTCTGAAGGAATCAAGAGAGCAGCTCTGATAACGGAGAAAAGAGAAGCGAGGAGAAGGGTCCTGGGGGATTACGTCTTTCTTTGGTTTCATGTTTTAAAAGCAAATGCAAACACAAAATCTTTCATAAGTTTTGAGAAGACGGTAAACTACAGAGTTTTTATGACTTAAAACACCTGAAGCCCAAACATGTCCTGAGCTGACAGGCTGGAAACGTGACCTCCACCTGAAGGCAGCGTCTGTCTCTGCCCTCTAACGTCACAGCTGTGGTGGTGCTCGTTAGAAAAGATCCAAACCTCTCCACTGGCTGCAGGAAGCAACCCCGGAACACAGGGGATTGTGGGTAGAAGGACACAGAGATTCCAGTGAGCAGCAGAGGAACCACAGCAGCTTCTTTTCATTTATATTATATTTTACACTGTGATGTTGTGATGCTGGCCTTGGCTGCTGAGCTGAGCTCACACCACCATCTGTCCGACCACTGTCCCCCCGGTACACACACACACACACACACACACGCACGCACACACACACACGCACACACACGCACGCACGCACACACGCACACACGCACACACGCACACACACGCACACACGCACACACACGCACGCACGCACGCACACACACACGTGCACACACGCACGCGCACGCACGCACACACGCACACACACGCACGCACGCACGCACACGCGCACACACGCACGCGCACGCACGCACGCACACAAACACAAAAACATACAATATACACAAACACACTATCCACTCAGGAGTTGAGAGGAGTGTGTGTGAATACATGAATGCACAAACACACACACAGACCTACAAACATTAAAACTGCATTTGAAAACAAGAAACACACACAGGTAATGCTAATGAATCTCTGGGAGGGAAACACACACACACACACACACACACACACACACACACACACACAGAGAGAGAGACATACACACACACACACACACACACACACACACGGTGGTGTGTCTTACCTGACTGTCCACCACCAGGTTGCGGATGCAGCCGGTGAAACCGCGGTAACGTCTGTGAGGAGATGTTTCCTTCACTCCCCCCAACTGAAGAGGCTGGAACACATTCAGATACCTGAGGGGGGGGGCAGAGGAAGAGGAGGAGGAGGACGGACAACATGAGAGAGAAAAAACAAAGACAGGAGGACAAGAGGTAGGGGGAGGACAAGAAAAACAAGAGGAGGGGAAGGAGGAGGAGGAGAAAACGGGGGTGAGGAGGAAGGAGGAGGAGGAGAAAGGGGAGAAGGAAGAGGGGAAGGATGAGTCAGCAGGGGTGAGGAGGATGGAGCAGCACGTCAAACAAAGGGGGAAGTGAGAAGATTTCAAAATAAAGTCTCCTTTTAAAATATGATGACTGTGTCACATGTTGATCTCTGTCCAGGTGTGATCTCACCTCTGGCTCCCAGGTGTCTCTCCTGCAGCTTTGCAGCCAGACTCGTCCATCTCCTGACTGTCACCCCCGACGCCCTCCAGCTCGTTCACCGCCACCCCCCCCACACTGGTCCAGGATCAGCTGGACGGCCTGAACACACACACGGACGGAGACACTTTATTGTCTCAGAACGAGGAGCAGCCTAACGCTTGTTGTTCATCCTTTCATTCATCGGCTCTACAGAAAACGACAGGATGTACTGGACCATTCAGCCTTTCATCACCTCTGTCCACACATCTGTCCACCGCCTGTCCATCCTACCTTTCCATCGCTGATGACGTCGAGGCGATGCCAGCGCCGGTCGGTGACGGTGGATTTAGGAGGGAGCTGCAGCGTCAGTGTTCCTGACCCGTGGTTTATGCTCAGAGCTGGAACGCCGTTCCTCAGCTCTGGATGGAAACACGACATTCTTAGTTTTCTGTTTTCACAACCGAAAACGTGGCTTCCGTGACCTAAACATGTTCCTCCTGCTCTGTTACAGTCATTAAGCCTGTAAACATCCAAAAATATGTCAAATTAGTGGGAAAACACGAAGTCAGGTGTCACTGAGTGAAAACCTCACACACCTGACTGAGTTAGAATCTGTACATGGATTTTTAGCCTTTGGGAAGAAAACACGACAAACAGCTTCTCACATTCTGCAAATCAGCTGGAAACTGAAAACACGTAATTCCTCCTTTCTTTCTGAAAAGTCTGTGTCTGCGCAGTCACATGACCAAACGTCTGACCGTGACATCACCTCCCTGCATCGCTGCTGAATCCCATCGACAGCATCAGGGATCCACGCGGTCAGTCCTGTGCGTGTCCCTCAGTATCCTCGGCCGTTGTCCATGTCGGATATGTGGTGCCGTGTGATCGTGACCTGATCAACCTCACGGCCATGTCATCGAACATGTGAGCGATCAATGCTGCCGCCACCTTTGATTTTCCCTCCCTGGAGCCACGGCAGCAGCTCGGGTTCAATAATTACATAACTTTAATGCCACAGGATTATGCAAGAAGCGTTTGAAAGGCCATCTGCAGGCTAATCCGTTAACACCACATCAGGACCACCGGGAGCTGACATTAGACTTTATGAAGCAGCACATTGATTCAGTCTTTGTTTGCTGAAAAGCACGAGTGGCGGCTCCGTTCCAACCGGCACTGTGAGATTCGCTGGTTTGTTGTTTCAGTGATCAGAAGTTTAAAAAACTTTTAGCCGCTTAGCTGCTGCGTTTCCAACAGTTTCCAATGAAACACAGGCAGCAAAGGAGCCGCGCCCAGAGTCTCCATGGAAACCCACGTCAACACGTCTGACTCTGGTTCACTGTCCCATCAAACTCACGTGCAGTGTAAATAACATGGACAGGACATCGACATCACACTCTCACCAGGTGGACACATGAAGGCAGAGACAGGAAATAAACTCAGTGCTGAAGCCTCGTCTTCACCGTACCTGAACTTCAGCGGTAAACTCACCTAAAGCGATGAAGTCCTCCTGCTCCCCGGAGTGGGCGGGGCCAACAGGCCCGTTATAGAGGAGCAGCCCGTTGGCCGACTCAGCCAGGAACTCCAGGGAGACGTGGCTCTGGAAACAAGGCATGATGGGAGGGAACCAGGCGTAGCCTTGGCCACCGAAGCTGTGCTTGGTCTGCTGGCACTCGGGGCCATCGAACATGGGAGGACACTTACATCTGAGAAACGTAAACAGCTTGTTTTATTATTTACTTACAATATCTGTAAACACTGATAATCCTGCTGGCAGAAGCATCACAGCCACTGAGTGTATTTCAGATGATTATCTATCAATATCAATATCAATATCTCTATGAGGCTGAACATGTTACTCTGACGTGTTCACAGTTAAAAACAACCCAAATTCCCAGACACAGTAGAACTAATACTATCTATAATACTAACTCTCTAAACTTTCTTTCCAGACAAACAAACATTAATTAAAATGAAGTGAGAGAAAACAACAGACAAAGCGAGACAGAAACCAAACAAGAAACCCTGACAGAAACACTGCTGATTAAATGTAGCTGCAGATCATATTTGCCGGCGCCGAGAGCAGAGGAAAGAAAAAAGAGCGGGGAGGAGGGAGACGCGT